>NC_080080.1:10367610-10695869 GCF_949987535.1 Balaenoptera acutorostrata | reverse complement strand
TTTTTTTTCTGGCCGTGCCGCACGGCTTGCAGGATCCTAGTTCCCCGACCAGGGATCGAACCCAGGCCCTTGGCAGCGAGAGCGCAGATTCCCAACCACTGGACCACCAGGGACGTCTCTCCCACTTGTCTTTTAACTTTCTGTATGGTGTTCTTTGCCATACAGAATATTTGAAATTTCAGATAGTCACATATACCAGTCTACTCAAAAGACTTCTGGGTTTCCTGCCTTGCTTCTACTCCTAAACCCTTCTAACGTTCAGTATTTTTTCTAAACATCGAAATCTTTAATCTAATGCAATTTATCTGTTCACACAGCAGGAAGAAGGGTTCTAATGTTATATAAAGTATGTCCTAAACCTTCTAGTATTTAGTTCAGTTTTAGTTTCTTTTTAATGTTTAAATACTCAATCCATCAGCAATGGGTGTATTCACATGGCATGAGGAAGAGTTCTAACTTTATTTCCTTTCTGCTGTATGAAAATACATTGCTTATTTAACATGGTCTGTTGTAGGTACCCATTCAATATCGGATAAATCAATGAACACATGGTAAAACTTGGATGGGGCAGGTTAGGTTTCACAAGAGACGGTAACTGAGCAGCAACCTGAAGAATAAATAGTTGGTTAACAAGTCAACTTGGGGTAAAGTACGTTCCAGGTGAGAGGTAACGGCCTACCATCAAGGCACCATCAAGTACCCAGGGGTTAAAAAGAGACTAACTTGGGGCCTTGGGTCTCTCCAGAGCTCACCATCTTCAGTCTAGAACCAGGCAGGTGAAGTTTAAAAGCACTGCCCTCCGTTCCTGTCCATCGTCATACTGGGGTTCAGATCGCTTTTGCCACACCAATCCATAAAGCCGGCAACACCTACCCTGTGACCCTGAAAACAACCTGTTTTAATTTTACAAGACACCGTGTTATTGGGGGATAAGGGCTGGATTTAGAGTCCAGAGTCTGTGTTTTCTGAGATACAACATCTACTTGATTGATTTCACATCCCTGGGCCTCCGTTTCCCCATCTGTTCCCACCCACACTCCCTGCACTGGTCTATTGTTAAGATTAAAGGTAACACCCTTGGAGGCAGAAAGCCCTGTGCATAGTTTTTTAAATTGCCTTCCTCCATACCACTTTGGATGATTCACTACTCTGATGTGTCAAGGTCATTTTCAATTTGGATTTGTTCTTTCAAAGTTCTAGCCAAGCTTCTGCAAGAATCTGCCCCAGCCCCTGCGGTGCTATCTGGAAACTCAGCGTGCAGACTCCCATTTCCGCAGCACTGACAAATCCATTAACTAACAGAACCCCGAGAAAAGATGCCCGCAGAGTTCCACGAGGCTATTACTCAGCATTTAAACGGCACGTGACCATCACTCCATTATAGCAGAAGCAGAAACGTTCCCTATCCTGGCTCCATTATTGAGGCTTCCTAACTGCCAGATCAAATACACATCACACTTTGGTTTGTTGATGGCTTCTGAGGTAATTTCAGATCTGGCCCCTAAAAAAGCTAGAAAGGAGACAAGCAATTCCTCTCCTACTCTAGTCTCCCACAGCATGAGTGCCCATCATCCAGGGGAGCCAAGTGTTCTTATAAAAAGATGTACTTTAAAAATATGGCTCCAAAAAAATATATATAGCTTCACATTTTACTGTTAATTCATCAACTTTCATCAAGCACCCATACTGAGATACAAAGATTACTTAGGTCATTATGTTTGTGGCCTTGGGTGCGTCCCTTAGTTGTTCTGAGCTTTAGCTTCTTGGTTAATAAATTACGTGGAATTTAGGGGCTCCAAAAGCCCCTAAAATTGACTGAAAAATTCTGCCTTGCAAGTTTTGTTTTTGTTTTTGTTTTTAATTCAGGAGGACATCCACTTTTCTCAGATTATAAAGGGATCTATGACCCCCAGGAAGTTCAGAATCACAGAGGAAATGTTAGCTGACTCCAAGGACAAAGCTTCCTACCCTGGACAGGTGCAGAGAGTCCAGCGAGTTGAAGGAAGGGCAGCAGCACACGTGCACAGACGAGATCAAGGGGGCTGGGCTGGCCTCTGGTTTTGGTCACTGGGGAAAAGCATTACTTGTTGGGTCCCATGAACTCCCCTTAGAGTATGTATTGTGCATTTCAGGTTGCGAAAGAATCTTCACCTCATTTTATAACCACTAACTCATACACAGACATGGTAGGGATAATCTTTTCTGTTTCCTAGATAATAAACTGAGGTCCTGAGAAATGAAGGGGCTTGCTAAGAAATGTGCAGCTACTTCTAGCCTGGGCAGAGGTCACACCCCAGCTCTCCTGGCCTGGGCCACTCCTCACTGTGCACGCAGCACAGCAGCAATACAGCGAGACTGTTCTCTCCATCCCAGAACTCCTGGAAAAGGCATCACTCCAAGGGCAGACAAGTAGGAGGAGGAGGTATGCAGAATCACCCATGGGCCGGGTGCCGCCTAAGTGTGCCATCTGTGATTGAGAATGCACACACAAAAAAAGAGTTGAAAAAGAAACATGGCCAATGAGTATTCTCTTCTTTTAGCTCATTTGAATTTTCTACAGCAAACATGTTAATACACATTATACTTCCACATGGGAAAAAAAAAATCAAATAGAAAATGCCATTTAAAAAAAATCAGCCCCAGGTGTTCCAAAGTAGCAGCCCCCTGCAAGTCTCCACAGAGAAAAAGTATATGTTAGATCAATTATCTGAGATGTGGAAGAATATCCTTCTGTTGTCTGCGAATGCAAGCGACAAACTGTCCCTGCAAAGTCATCCTCCGACAGCCCCTGCGCGTTCTGTCTTACAGGATTGATCATCAATGAAAAACACTTCAGAATCAAGTGTTGCAACTTGCCTGATTTACATACCCAAACAGGGTATCAGAAAAATCAATAAGTAGTTATCTTTCCGGGTTAAAGACTCAACTCAACGTCCCTCCAGTCCTGGAAACAGACACTTTAGAGTTCTTGTCTCCTCCCAAACCACAAATGGAATTCAACTCATGGACGACTGCTTTCTGGAGGTTACCACAGAGCATGGCTGCCATAAGATGGTGTGTAATGTGAAGAACCGTGATAGAGCTGCTTCACGCGTGATACCCCAGGTGGTCGGAGGAGCGTGTATGAGAAAGGGAGGGTTTAAGCAAACCTGGGGGAAATGCCATACACAGAAATAAAACCAAAGACCCTGGCTTTCCTGCAGACTCTGACAGTTTAAGTGAAATATCTTTATACAGGAAAAAACAATCCGAATTTGATGAGACATAAACCATCCAAGTGGTCAAAATGCAGTTTGCAACAAAGAGGCAGCAAGGTATAGGCAGGCTGTAGAATCTTAACTGCAATGGTCTGTTCAAAGGAGAAAGGCGGTCCTGAAAAGAAACTACAGATCATCATTAACCTGAATCCTTAAACAGTAAATAGGCTTAGCGAGAAGGACTGAAAAACACAAATGGGGTTTACACATCTGTGTCTTTAATTGATGAGATTTAACTTAGAAGATTTGAAAGAAAAAGAGAGAGAGAGGGCCCCCATTCCACTCAAGGAGCATGTGTCCCTGGAGCGGGAAGACTCATGCCAACGTGCTCTTTCCCTGCTCGCAGAGGGCACCTGTCCCTGGGCTAAGGGTGACTGGCTTGAAGATGGTGTGTGTGTGTTTTCAATACCAGGGCTCCTACAGGAATGCCAATACTATGTAAAAACACTGCATGAGTTATATTTTAAGTGTACTTTACAGGCCATCCAA
This sequence comes from Balaenoptera acutorostrata, assembly GCF_949987535.1. Taxonomy (NCBI): domain Eukaryota; kingdom Metazoa; phylum Chordata; class Mammalia; order Artiodactyla; family Balaenopteridae; genus Balaenoptera; species Balaenoptera acutorostrata. Next base: position 10,692,123 of record NC_080080.1, on the reverse strand, counting down.
GGATTTTCAAGGCTTATTTTGACCCCATAGGTTACTTTCCATTCATGCAGACTTTAAAATCTAACCTCAAATAAAGTGTGCCTATAGGTAAATACATTTTACTTTGCAATAAACTGTAAGGTCAAAAGTGCAGAAATCACTACTTATCCTGTTCATCTCATTACCCACTCACCTCTCCGGCACTTAATAAATAGTTTTGACTGAATAAATGAAATGCCAATTTTCAACTCCACTAACCTCAGTTGAAGGTATAGCTTCAACTCTTCAACTCTTAAGTCACTTGTCGTGATCTGTCATCTATTATCTATTTAAGTCCAAATGCCCTAAAACATAGTAACCACCTGTGAGCCAAGAGTGTCTGTCAATCCCTTCCAGCTATATGCTCAATATGTGCTTAATAAATGAATTGCTCATATATAGTTTTTATAATTAAAGGCCTGCAGTTGATAACATGACAGAGTAACTTGTACCAGGCTAACGCTCCTGTCATTAACACTGATAAGCGATGGACAAAATATAAAAAATAACAACCATTTGAAGCCACTGGAGAGCAAGCAAAGGCATGAAGAAACAGGCAGGGATATTACCCTTCAAGGAAAGGAACGATTCTGGGGAAGACCATCTTTAACTGGCTTTTCTCCTGCTGGCAGACCTCAGTCCATGCTGGGCAAGGAGAACAGAACTCCAGCAGAAAGCGGCATTTTCCTGAGCTAAGATGTCAGAGGTCAGGACTGCGTTAGCAGCTGGAAATTGAGTGGGGGGATCTTAGAAAGGTGGAAGTCAGAGAAAGGAGAGCCCGCACATCTGTATATACTCTCCCTTCAAACCCTTAGGCTGACCCTGAACTGCACGTGCATGAATGCTATTCCAAGAAGCCCCGTGGAAAACAGCACCTTAGAGCTGACCTGGTTTCAGCCACTTCCCAATGCTGAGAAAAGGATGGAATTCAAGTCCTACAAAGTTAGCAGGGCTTGGTAAACACTGTGGGCTGAAGTCCCAGAGGATCATGCCTTAGGAGCATGGAGCATGGAGCAGGACTAAGGGTTACATCCTAGGACTACGAGCAAAACTAAAATAAACTCACCCTAAGAAAGCCTTGTACAGGATCAGGGTGATGGCGACCACCAGCAACTTAACTGTGTACTAAAATAAACACACTTCATAGAAAGATAACAATCCAGAGTCTCTACAACATGTAATTCACCACGTCTACCATGCAAACAGAAACTACTGGACACGCAAAGAAACAAAAGACATATAGCCAAAAATCAAGAGAAAAAAATCAAGGGAAACAGAACCACAGACAACCCAGATGTTGGATTTAGTATGTAACAACTTCAAAAATAAACATTACAAATATATTCAAGAATCTACAGGAAAAGTTGGACAAAATGGGTGTAGAGATGAAGAACTTCAGAGGAGATAAAAGTTCTACAAAAGGACTAAATGGAAATCCAAGAACTAAAAACTACAGTATTGAAATAAAAAATTAATTGGGTGAGACTAATAGCAGACTGGAAAGCAGACTGCAGAAGAAAGAAGCAGTAAACTTGAAGACAGGTAAGTAGAAATTATCCAAACTGAAGCACAAAGAGTATAAAGACCAAAAATAAACAAATAAGAGTCTTAATGACCTGTGGTGACAATATCTAACACAAATGTTACTGGAATCTCAGAAAGATAAAAGAATATAAGAATAAATAAATAATCTGAAGAAATACTGGCTAAAAATTTTTCCAGTTTTGATTAATTTTTTTGCAATTAACTGTAATTGTAATAATTATCACTGATTACTATGTCCCAGTACATTAAATATTTTATATATGTGTCCCAATTTTCACAAAGTAGGCACTACTGCCCCATTTTAGGAATCAGAAAACTGAAGCTTGAAGTGGGGTGGAGGGCAAGGTGAAGCATCCTGCACTTATCTCCATGGTAGTGGATCTAAGATGACAAACTACGTTTGTCCTGAATCTCTCCCCATGATTTCAGAAAGCCTCAAGTTGATGAGGATGAAGGTAATCACCACCACCACCATTACTGGGTCTGAATCACACATGTTATGCTTCACAACAGTCCAATGAGGTAGAAACTATCTTTCCATTTTCAGAAATGAAGAACCAATTGCTTGAAGTGTTCTCTGTCCACAGGTTCCCTGCCACCAATCAGGGGCTAAATCAGCATTTGATCCCCAACCTGTCTGAACTAACCCACAATAAATTAATGAGGGTGTGCGGCAGGCATGTTCAGCCTATGTAAGAGAACATATTGTTTTAAGGGCATTGTTGTTCATGTATAAATCATGCTGATTACAAAGGACATAGTAATAGGAGTGAGCTTGGAGAAATACTTTCTGGGTAGCGCTAAATTCCAGCTCTAGTTTGTATCTGAAGTAATAAAACTGCTCCTTTTCTAACTGGCCCGTCTAGCACTTTCACGCTACAGGATTACTGCTTGTTTCAGTTGTCTGTCTCTCTTCACGTGTGAGGTACTCCAGAGCGGCATGCCCACACGTTTTGCACCCCACTGGATCCTCAGTGCCCCATTCTGGGTCGGCACTCACCTCTGACAGTTAATAATCTGGCAATTCTGGCTCAGCAGCTTTGGGATCATAAAGAACTAAGTTTCAAAACTTGTAGCTACTGACGAGCTGTGTAAGTAATTTAAGCCAGGTTTAAACTTAAGCTTACTAGCTGTGTCAGTAATTTAAACCAGGTTCCTTCACCCCTCAGTTGGGGATGCTAATGTCTTCCATGCAGGACTGTTGGGATGATTAAGTGACAACAGGCACCTGGCATATAGTGGGCACTCAACAAATGGGGGCTATAATTTATTACTTCTATCAAAATTGGACCATTAAGGTACAGAAACATGTTTTTTATAGTCACCTTTAACAGACTATTTTTGCTGTTCATCTTGAGGCTTTAAAAAAACCCCAAACTACTGGTTGTGGAATGAGTGCTCGCAATTTCATTTAAAATGAGTTACTTTCTCATGAAGCATGCTCCCATAAATTGCAAGCAAACATTATAAAATATTAACTCATTTTAAAAGTGAGAACACTCATTCCAGACCAACAAAACGGAGGAAGTGCATACATAGGCGCACACACGCACCCCAGACAGCCTCTGATTTCAAGTCACAGAGTGTTTGAGCCTTGAATACAAAAACTGTCAATTCCCAAAGAGCCTGGAGTGATAAGATTATTCTGGAAAGAGACTTCACTTTTCTAAAGGCAGTTTAAAAAATTCCTCTGGTTTTATCCCCACATAATTTGAGGAGTAATACTCTCTCCTGGATAAGTATACCCCCTTTTGGAAAAGCCTCCTTCCTTGACCATTCTGAAGGAACCCATCATTTTGATTTGTTTTCACCTCTTAAGAAGTAATGATGGGGGCTTCCCTGGTGGCGCAGTGGTTGAGAATCTGCCTGCCAGCGCAGGGGACACGGGTTCGAGCCCTGGTCTGGGAAGATCCCACATGCCGCGGAGCAACTAGGCCCGTGAGCCACAATTACTGAGCCTGCGCTCCGCAACAAGAGAGGCCGCGACAGTGAGAGGCCCACGCACCGCGATGAAGAGTGGCCCCCGCTCGCCACAACTAGAGAAAGCCCTCACACAGAAACGAAGACCCAACACAGCCAAAAATAAATAAATAAATAAATTAAAAAAAAAAAAAAAAAAGAAGTAATGATGGATCCACAAGAATGCAAAATGCCTTGAAGGCCCAAAGTAATTTGTTTAGACTTTGCTCAAATCACTACAACCACCACCAAGAGCATTTACAGTATTTCTATCTAAAGCCTTCTCCTTCTGAGGGCTTAGATTTATTTATTTACTTATTTATTTATAACAAGCTCACTTTAATTCAAAAATTTTTTTAAAAAAGATCAGATTTTCATCCACAAACTTGGAAAACAGCAAAAAGGAGAAAATTTTCTAAACACAGACTATGTTCTCTGTATACCTCTTGACATTCTTTCCATTAAAGTTCTAATCTATTTTATCTCTATTCATCCTTGTTAAGAAAACTTTTCTTCCCACTGAAAACCACAGGATTAAAAATACCATTACAATTAAGACTCTAAACTTAATTACCAACTCTACTTAGAATTCACTTCACACTATACCTTTAAATTTGAGAAAATGTTAACTAAAAAAGTAGCTAAAGTGAAATTACTTGGATGCAAAAACATTCCCTTCCTATCCACTGATGAATTTAGCACTTTACCTTTAAAATCTTAGATTTCATTATATACAATGAGCTATTTCTTAAAACAGATAAATTATCAAAATGAAAATTTGGGGTGAACATCACACTTTAATTTTGCTTTAAGTAACACAAATGTTCTTGTAAAACCACTCACTACATAATTCTAACTGAAAATGAAAGGGGAATAAAAGAGAGGGCAGTGAGAAAGCCAAGTGCTTCCTTTCCTGACGCGAAAAGGCTATGGAACCATTTATGACAATCCAGCTGTATTTCAGAAATATATACTTGTAATCAAATTACATACCACTGTCATTTTTTTATTTGCTAAAATTAAAGGATTTAAGAATCCAAACTTTCAGACTAACAATGTTACAGAGATTTCTAATGGGCACCATGTGTCACTAATAAGCTAAAATGTATTCCAAATATATCTTGGCATAAATTTTAAGGAAGCCACCATATAGTAATAAATTACACATTTTGATTTGTGCAAAAAAATTTATTATTTTTTCAATCACAGAAAAAGACCCAGTAGCAGGAATATCCTGGGTCTTTACTGCCAAGGAAAAGTGTACGTGTGTGTGCTTAGATAATAATAGTATATCTGTTCAAAAAGATTAACGAATTCAACTCAACTAAGCCATTTGATAGAAAAACAAATTTGGTACCCCCATGCTTACAATGAACCACATGACTCTTCCATTTATAGAAGTATAGTGTGTATCGCTTTCTTTTTCAACAGCACTGAGATGCAGTAAGCTCTTTTTTCTCTAGAGACACACACTGACCTACACTGGACCCACCACATGCATACACATGCCCCTGCTCACAGGGGCAGAAATCCTATGACTGCCAGCCCTACTTCTACTGTTCTGACCTCAGGTCTCACTCAAAGACGGAGAGCAAGATGTCAGCTAGGGCTGCAGTCACCTGAAGGTTTGGGGCTAGCAGATGCGCTTTTGTGGTGGTTTTGGGCGGAAGACCTCTCTCCACAGGGCTGCCTGAGTGTCCTCACAACATGGTGGCTGGCTTCCTCCAAAACAAATGAAGGGGTTAGGGGGCACCTAGGTGGAAGCCATCTCTTTTATGAACTGGCCTTGGAAATCACACGGCATCACCGCTATTACACTCTCTTCATTAGAGGAGAGTTGTTAAGTCTGGCATACATTCAAGGCAAAGAGAATTAGTCTCCCTCTTTTGAAAGAAAAAGTCCCAAAGAATTGCAACATACTTTAAAACCTCTACGATGCTCAAGAAACTACTAGCTATTTTAAACATATATCAGGAGGAGAGAGGAGGAAGGAGGGAAGGAACACATACACCAAGAAAAACTTTCTAAATGACAATGTATTTCACAGTTTAATATTGTTAAGACTTCGAAACTTAGAAACAACACAGGAAAACTGAATGGCTTGGAAAATTTCCCCTTGATCCAAGTAGCTCACAGAATTCAGTTTTTTTCTGTTTTTTAAAATCTCCTCATACACAGTGGGAACAAGTAAGAGAAAGAGACAAATTCCCAACGCCCTTTCAAACTAAAGGGCTTGAAGGGAGATAATGTGTTTTTCCAATAAAATTTCTCTTATTATACCATTTACTAATTAATACTGATAAAGCTTATGTGCAAAAATAATAAATACATTTTAAGAGTAAGACCTTTCCCCATTCTCCACCATCTTTCAAATCATTCTGGGGAGGTGGGTGGTTGGGTATTCTCAAACTGGAAGTATAGAAATGCTTCTTAAATTTCTAAAGAACATCAGATGGGTTTTGTGTCATAAGCACTGTGAGAAAACAAGAAAATTATGAAAACACACTGGGAAACAGATACCAGGGTTCATCCTCTTGTGGCTTCTTTGGAAGAGGCCAAAAGCCCTTGGACGGGAATGACCTGGATTCCACTGAGCATGTATCATGGAAAGATCTGCAACATCACTGTTTTACTCATCTTGCTATTTTTTTAAGAATTAAATATCACAGTGCTGCCCACACAAGCTGATCAAAAACCTGGGGATACCGTAATCACTGGTGACTGCAGAAACCCTATCAGGCCCCAGCAGTTGCTGAGATCTGAGTTTATCCCCACATTTCCAGGTCACAGGAACGATACCTGCTATTGTGTCCCCTGTCTGGGAACCACAAAGTCATCCCATGGATTACACTGCTGGGAGGGTACATGTGATGGATTCATTCATGAATAGTGAATATTTAACAGCCATTGACAGAAAGCTTCCTGGGGACCCATCAGCTGATAAGCGGCAATTCATTCCATGCTTGTTGAGCCCTGGCCAAGTGTCAGGTAGAAGACACGTCCACAGTAGCCGCAAACAGCAAAGCTGGAGTCAGCTAGGCTCTCCTTCCATTCCCTGCTAGCTGTGGCATCCTGGACAACATAGTCTGGCTCTTTATGCTTCAGCTTCATCATCTATAAATTGGAGATAATGGTAGACTTACCTCAAAGGCTTGATGGGCTTAACTTAGTACAGCATGAACACCCAATAAATGTCATGTCCTCCAGAGACATTCCCCTTAGTACCCTCCTCAAACTACATCAGATTTCTTCTTTGTACCTGGCAAGCTTTCCTTCGTAGTACTTGCCAGTTTCTAACTATAGCTACTCTCCAGCTTGATGATCTGATTAACATCTCTCTCTCCCACAGGACTGTAAAATTATCATAAAGGCAGAGATTCTGTCTGATTTGTCTAATATACCCAACACCCAGAACAGTAGCATGTAACAGGTACTCAATAAATATTTGCTAAGCTAATAAACTAGGTTGGCAAATTCACAAAATAATACAAAGATGAACCAGCCCTCATCAAGGAGTTCCCAGGCCACTGACGCAGTCCTCAACTCTAGCTGCATTTAGAGTCACCTGGGGAGTAATACTCTTGTAATCCCACTACTGGACCCTACTCTGGAGCTACTCTTGGAGTGTGAGGGCTCAGGGAATCCCTGCTTTTGTATTCTAAGAGCTCTTCAGGTGATTTTATTTTATTACTTTATTTTTTGGCTGCATGGCGCAGCTTGTGGGATCTTAGTTCCCCGACCAAGGACCGAACCTGCGCCCTTGGCAGTGAAAGCGTGGCGTCTAACCACTGGACCGCCAGGGAATCCCCTCTTCAGATGATTTTAATGAAAAGCCAGGGTTGAGACTCACTGGTCTAATGCAAGAGAGACGGGCTGACAATTACAACGGGATGTGTGCTCTACAGCCACAGAACTTCCTGTGATGATGGAGATACCCTGTGTCTGCACCCCCCCAATGTCGTAGCCACAGTCACACATGACTAATGAGGACTCAAAATGTGGCTACTGAGATGGAGGGCCTGAACTTTAAATTTTATCTTAATTAATTTAAATTTAAAAAGCCATGTGTGACTGGCTAGTGCAGACCTAGGGCAAAGTACACACAACAACCCTGAATCCAGGTTTCAAAGGGGAAACCTTTGGGGGGGGATTCAAAGCTCAGTCAGCTGCGGCCCCCCCCCATCCACAGGAGAGTATCATCTGGGAGAGGAAACGGCAGCCAAACTCTGCGCTCACCCCTTCATCTCTCCACCTTACATACACACGGGTACAACCTCTCCCCACTGCCACGTCCAGGACAGCGGGGACCAAGGAAATGCTTTAAAGAAGCACATCCCCCAAGTACAAGAGCCTTTGTGTGAGCTGCTGAATGACGTGGTCATTGAGGCCAAGGGAAGAAATGTGTCTTGAGTAAGGACACTTGGAAAAGAAAGTCACCTGGAGCCCCGAGCAGAGTAAATATGGCAGCACTTCACAGCTGTAAATCAGAAGTCTCCCTTTGTGACTCACAGGCAGAAACCATAACATTATGGAGAACTGACATTTATTCCTTAGGCAGATAATGGCTCATTAAGCTCTTTATAAAATCAGACTGGTCCAACATTATTTGCAGAAAGACTGAATTAATATAGAGAAAGCACCCATGCTATTGACCTACCTGCCATTTTTTTCTCATCTACTATGTGTTAAGCATGTACTACGTGGCAGGCAGTGTGTCAGGGGCCTTAAATATTCCCTCATTTTGTCCATACAATACTCTGTAAATTAGATATTATTTTCTCATTTTATGGTGAGGCAATTTAATACTCATGGAAGTCATTATTTACTTACTTACTTACTTATTTATTTATTTTGGCTGCACCAGGTCTTAGTTGCAGCACGTGGGATCTTCGTTGTGTGCAGCATGAGGACTTCTTCCTCGACCAGGGATCGAACCTGGGGCCCCTGCATTGGGAGCGTGGGGTCTTACCCACTGGACCACCAGGGAAGTCCAAGACTTATGGAAGTTAAATAATTTACTTTAACAAGTAGTGACAAAGCTAGGATTTAAACTTAGATCTATTCTACACTTAAGTTTCTTTTTTATAAAGTCTGTCTAGTATTCTATTATATAGATATACTATTGTTTATTTAACAAATCTCCATTTTCTTTTTTACCAAATCACAGTCAACGCTTCAATGAACTTGTACATAAAGCATAATACATACACATACATATAGAGAAGTACATAAATCCTAAGTGTAGCATTTGATGAATTATCAAAAAGTAGACTTAACTATGTAATACCCTCCAAATTAAGAAACAGAACAATACCAGCACCTCAGAAGCTCCTTGTGCCATCTTCCAGTTATTTATCCCACTCACATCCCCTATTAAGGGCTACCACCTCATGGGAGTTCATTAGAAGGAAGCTAAGACATAGGTTATAAGTTAGGTGTATAATTTAGGCTAAGACTTAAAGCACCATTTGGTCACTACATAACCAGACAAATACCATTTATCTACCTTAATTAGAAGTTAGGGTTTTATTGGATATAAAGAAATTAGAGACAGGTCTCCAGGAACCAGGGTACAAAATGTGTTAATTAGGATTACAGAGTGCCCTAAGCCTGGGGCTTTAATGAAGACAAGAGACAACTGATTCCCAGCTCTGACAAAAAGAGGAGGACCAGGAAATATCCTATGATTTTATCACAAGAGTGAGTATAAATGTAAATAAAATATAAAACATATAAAATATAAATGTATTGCATTTACTGAACTGCCATGAGGTGGTAGAACTTTTACAGATATTAACTACTTAAGTCCCTTCAACAACCGTGTAATATCACAATCCCCGGTTTAGAGAGAAGATGGAGGTTCAAAAAAGTGAAGTAACCAGCTCAAGGTCACACTGCTGGTTAGAGGGAGAGAAAGGGTGCAAACCCACATGCATACAACCTCAGAGCGTGCCCTTTCCATTGTACCCCCCTGCCTTCCCTTCCCAGGTGTTCTGTTACAGACAACTGATCTCTTAGAGACCTGACCTCTGGGAAAGCGAGCTGGTACTGCAATACCAATAACAAAAGATGTGAGTCAGAGACCTTGAAACTCATTTTATGTTTGCAGGCTTCTCCCTCCCTGGGGCGCTGGAACCTACCATTTCTTGTGGTTACCTACTGTTTATCTTAATTCGGTTTATTTCTTCTTATCCACTGACAACATACTTTTCTCTCCAAGATGACAAAGTCTCTGACCAAAGCTAAAACATTTGGTGACACAGGTTACCTGGCCTGCCCTCAGTCAGCAGCAAAGACTCAAGTTGGCAGGTCTGTCCAGGTCTCTCCCTTTAGCCTCGTCCCCACGTGTCCCCTAACTTTCACCCCATGCCTGTCACCAATACGGATTTTCAAATGTGTACAGGTACACTTCAGATGGAAAAGATCCTCATGTGTTTAACTGAGGCCACCGAATTACGTCTGACCAACCACACAGAGAGAATTTTACATATCTCCTATGTCACTTGTGGCAAAATTACCTATAACTCTACTGAAGTTTTTCACTGTGTAATAAAACCCACTGCAACTAATGTTTTTCCTTCTTTTTACTTGGGAAGCAGTAACAGGTTTGGACTGACAGAAGAGACAGAAAAAAAGAGAAAAACTGAATTTCTTTGACTTACTTGTTTTTCCATTTGTATCAAGTTTTCCAGAAACTTAGCATCTAACAAATAACAGAAAAAACTGCAGACAAGGTACGTAATTGGCGTTATCTGTGTTGGTAAGTACTTACCTTGACCGGAATTATATATTGCTTTTACAGACTTCTTAACTTTCTGTAAGGCTGTTCTATCTTGGTCTAGAGCCTAGAAGAGAAAAATGGGGGGGAAAAAGATGTTGGAAAACTTGGTAAGTTAAAAAAAAAAAAAAAAAAAAAGGAACGAAAGAAAAACTCATTCATAACTGCATTTGTTGTGCTGAGCACTGCAGCAACAGCAAACTGGTATATTTATCAACGATGAACCCCTTCAGAGACACCAAGTGCCCAGGATTTGAGTAGTTATATTTTGGGGATAAATACAGTCATTCCGCAAGCTCAACACTGGGTGAAATGGATAAGCTGGTAGTCAGTCGGTAACCGTGCTAAGCTATGCACAGGAAAGAAAATATAAGCCACCTAAGATCTGATTCTTTCACTTCGAGAGTTTACAACCTGGGAAGGGAGAAAGGCCAACATATGACATGAATGACACCTTCCCAGGGAACAAAACACATCTTATTACCTAATGGTAATTTCAGCCAGAAAGAAAACACTTAAGGGAGTGTGATAAGCAAGAGTGACCCTGAAGAGCTTCTCAAGCTTTTAAACTTGAGGATTCCTTTTAGTTAAAAAAAAAATTTTTTTAATGACATAATGCCGGGTGTATTTTAAAAATTCTGTTTATTAAAAAAGCACAACATGAGAAATGCTACCATGATGCGAGTAATGCTTGTACATGATTTCCTAGGTGATGAATCAACACATCTCCAATAATCTACAAGGCAGGGGTGAGGGGGCTGTTTCTGGGGGACTGTCACTCCTGATTCTTAACCCAGGTGCTGGATACACAACTGGGTTTCATTTGTGAAAATTCATCAAACCATGCACTTAGGATATGTACTCTTTTCTATGTGTGTATTACACTTCAAAAACAAGTCAATGTAGACATACTCATGGCACGCTGACCTAACTTCTTCGAATAAATTCAAGCCCCTCTCTGCTTTCCCAGGGTCCACGGTCCGTTCACAGTCTGGGAACCCCTGGAGGGTGGGTCAAGATCTGGAGGGCAGGAGCAATGGCAGCAATAACAATAAACTTGTACAATAAAGTTTAAGAACATTCAATGTGCACGCACATCCTCTACATCATCTAAGCCTCGAGACTTCAGATGAGCGAATGGAAGCCCACGGAGGGTAAGTACTTGCTCTCGGCAGGGTACGGGGGGAGCTGCAGGGGGCAAGGCGACGGCAGCAGGCATCTGTTATTCCCCTTCTGCAAAACGGGCTTTCCTGCCACTCTAAACATGGGGTTCACTGGGCGCTGTCCCTTTCCTTTGGCTCCTGTTCTCTGAGCACCCATGACTGGCCAGGTGAGCACGGCCCACGCTAGGCTCAGTCCTGCCTAGGATTTCTGAGCTTGGGAACCGGGATCATAACATGCAGCCCCTTTCTGATGATGCGAGCCTGGGGGCCACCAGGGGTTCTGTTTCTAGCTGTGTGGAAGAGTCTGGCCAGACAGGATGATGTTAACAGAGACGAAGCACCAGAAACAAGAGGTGGAGGGGTCCTGGTGGCAACCGAGTCCTTGCTCCCAGCTGTCCCCAGGTCTATATCACTGCCAACCTTCCTGTAGACTGAGTACGTGGGACAATAAATTCCTTTTGTCAGAAGCTAGTTGAAGTCGGGATTCTATCACTTGCAACCACAAGTCCTAAGTAACACAAGAACTCAAGTTTACTGAGCACTTACTACACCAGGCATAAGCTTGTAGAGAAGATGTACCAAATAGATATCTTATCTCTTTGAGTTACATCTTTACAAAAATTCTGTGAAGTAGCATCTATATTTTTCAGATAAGGAAATGTGATAGGCCTTCAATAAATATCTGTAGGAAAGGAGGGAGGGAGGGAGGGAAATATTTACTAACTTGCTCAAAGTCACAAAGCCAGAAAGTGCTAAAATCACATTTTACACTAATGTCTCCCGAATCCCAAATCTAATGGGATGCTGGGATAAAAACCAGCGTTTTGCAGACTGCGGGTTAACACTATTTCTGCCTTGCCCATCACTCACTTTCCACCTCCACAACTTTTTTCACAGCCACGTCCCACCTGCACTTCTTTTTAGTTAACATTTTTCTTTAAATTCATTCACATCTTTTTAAAAAATTTAAATACACTCTAAAGAGTTGGCTCACTCAACATTAATAGAAGACACCCTAAAAATGACTATGTGCCTCTAACTGCATAGAATGCTCGTCTGTTCACTACCTCAAATCACCTCATCTAATGCCAGTGACACTGCACATCACATTTAAGGAAACAATGTTTTATGACACAGCTCCAGAGGAAGAGACAAAGTTTGAGTAATTTCCAAGATCTGAGGTTTGTACATCAGAGGAAAGAGGGAAGATAACTAACATTTTAATAAATGCTTAGTCATAAAGGTGCTGAGATTTACATAGATTATTTCACTTAATTCTTACAAAAACCCTATGAAATAAGTACTATTACTGGATTCATTTTATAGATGAGGAAACAGAGGCTTAGAAAGTGCAACTTGCCCAGGTGGCAGAGTAGGAATTTGAACCCAGTTCTTTACAGTAAAACCCCACCTCCAAATCACTAGCCAGTTCCGCATTCCAATGGTATCTGTGAAGAACTGAAACTAAAAGCAGTCTCATCTTCAGAGGGCAACATCCCCGAGTTTTCAGAGGCAAATCTGCGTTAAGAAACTACAAGACATTTAGGTTGCTAGGAGACTGGGAGGGAAAGACAGTAATGCAAATAAGTGCAAAAAAGCACTCATTTTAAGAGATGGGATCCAAAGGGTTTATCCTTTGCTGAACCGCTTTTGTGGTAAGGATATTTTAAAACATAATTCTCGTAACAGCCACCATTTATTTTTTATATACATATTTCTGCCATCTTTTTTTCTGATGAAAACCCCTGGGCTTTAGAGAAGTGAAACAACCTGCCAGGTGTCACACGTCAGGTAAGAGAAGAACCAGCTTATGCTTTTTCAAACAAGCCACCTAAAAATCCGTTGCAGAAGGCACGCTCATGTTTCTCCTAGATCTTAACGATTTTAAAATAATTTTCGAGAAAGGAAAAAAGATCTCCTTCTGGAAGAAAATAACCTATCAGCTCAGCTTTGGGGAGTGATGACCACTGAAGGATGATTCTACTGGTAGAGAAATTAATGAGTGGGCTTTAATGTCCATGCACGTTTAGAGTTAATGACTCCAAATGAGCAAAGGGCTGGAAAAGATTTCAGCCGTAACATTTTATGAGACCAGTTATCTGCTTCCTTTTTGCAGGAGGGAAAGCCTCAGAAATTTATGTTGACTTTTTACCAACCTGTCTATAGAACTAATAGGATGTAAGGTTCAGGTACTTACTTCTAAAGGTTATTAATGACATCCACATTAGACAGCTACAGCCACCATTATGTCCGCGTGACACTTCTCTTTTTACACTCTACTATTTGGCCACGGGCAAAAAGCAGCTGAGTAAAATGCAGTTTTAAGAACTCTGTGTTTAAGAGAGCCAGGGAACACTGTCCTTCAATCAAACAATGCTCCCTCCAGAAAGAACACGTCTAAATATGCTACAGAGCGCCATTCTCTCGACAGCCAGACAAGCAACACCTGCAGTGACATCTTTTGAAATGTCCTATATGTAAAACTACATAAAGCTAAGAGAAAAGTGGCTGATGAATGGGCTACAAAATTATCCTACCTCTCAACCCATTAAAAGTATGTTAAAATATGTGCCTGCGTTTCTAAGTATGCATCTGAAGGTGAACAACTCAAAAGCGTATGCGTTGGTGAGAGAAGGAGAGAAGGAGAGGGAAGGAGGATGAATGAACCAAGACAGGAATCCAGGAGAATATGCTCATCTCTAACAGTCGAGTAACACCTCCCCCCTCCAGAACTTTGCAATACAGCAACTTCCCCTTCTCTGCGTTACTAAAGAGCAGGGGCGTTAACCTAGAAAAGCACTTCCCATCTTTATATGGATGCATAGTCCTAACAAGCTTGGGCGTCTGAATACACAGAGAAGATATAGGGTACTGCAAATGAGAGAGAGATTGCTGGAGAAACCACACCAACAGAAGCTGGCAACCAGAGGATTCAGAAAGATTATACAAACTGGACATAAGAATGAAAAAATTCCTTAAGAATCAGAGGCCATTCAGGGTAGGACATGGAACCCTTCGTACCACTCCAGGCCGAGCAGCACCCCTGGGTCACAGCGGAGTGCAAACAACACATGTTCTCAGAGATGCACAGGCCTCCAGCCACGCCTGTTTCAAGCACAGGGCATGTGCACTAGCTGAGCCCTCTGCCTGGAACTCTCGTCGCTAACCTCTTCAGACGATGGGCTCTTTCTTCTTACCCAGGCCTCAGAATAAAAGCCCCTTCCTCCGAAAGGCCTTTTATGGTCAACCTAAAGCAGCACACCCTTCTGCTCCCCAGTCACTCTCTCATATTCCTCACACTAGATATTCCATAGCACTACACACCCCGAAATGATCCTGTTCATGACCCGTTTACCATAATGGTATTTATCTCCCTCCACTGGAAGAATGAAAGCTCTATGGAGACAGGGGCCCTGCAGAACCTGTTCATGGCTGAATTCCCATTCCCGGTGCTTAGCAGATGGCAGATGCTCAAAAAATGTTTACGAAATGAAGTAACAAACGATGAAAAAATGAATTCCTCAGTATTCTCAGCTCCCCAAACAGGAAAGGATGCAATGCAAGACTTGCCTTGAAAATGGCTGAATAAAGTTTTGAATTCAGAAAACACGGCCCTCTGTAATTCCTCCCCTGATGGTTTTGAACAGCCAAAGTTTAAATATATGTATGTGTTAAATAAACGTGTGTACGTGTGTGTGTGTGTGTGTGTGACACAAGTATGAGGGATATGACCACACAGTACCATGAGTAATGGCTTAACAGGACAGACAGAACTTACACATTTTAAGTTAGTTTTGTACCTCAGAATAGTTACTCTGGCAACTTCCTTAAAAAGCATTTTATTAGAATATAGTACACCTACGTTAAATGAGCAGTGGCAATACGACTGTTAATATTAAGATTTTCTATTTCAGGATTACTTTCTAAGGCTAGGCACCTTTTTTTCAAAATACTCAAATGGGAAAAATGTGTCTTATTTTAGGTAGATGTGATTTTTGAAAATAAGCACGAGTCTTTGGCGCTAAATCTTATGAGTATACCTACAGAGAAAGGAAACAGTGGATAACAATAAAATAATAGCACAGAATTTCTTACAGACGTGGCCGGGTAGACACCTCCCACCTTCCAGGGATGCTGAGCATTAAACAGATGTACCTGGATGTGGCTGGCACAAAGCCTCGCACAGAGCAGGTGCTCAAAAACTGCCAGCATCATTACCCTCACCTCTGAAGGCGCTTCCAAGAGAGAGATTCCTGAAACATTTGGAGCAATGACAGCAAAACATCTCTGAAACAAGCGTTCCTACTAGCAAAGTGATTTCTTCAATGAAAAGAATCTTTACTCACTTGGGGAAAAAAAGCAGTGTTTCCATTTTTATTATTTTAATAGTCATATTCAGAGAGGTAATTTCAAAAATGCACTTCAACAGAAGCATTTGTCCCATAATCACCACAAAGCGAATGCTCTTCCTCTGTGTAATTCCTGTAATAGGGCAATCAAGGGAAGACTACGTTGGCCTAATTTTGGTTCAGAGCCTGACTGCTTCAGTCTTCAGCTTGTTGAGCAATCCCTCTACCTTTCGGGGAGGAGGGAGATGCCTAATTAACATTCTCATAAACTCGTTGAGGACGAAACAGTGATACAAGCTCTCATGCAGCCTCACAGCCAAATCAATACGTTATTTATCCGTCACAAGACCCCATATACTAGAATCTATGTGTATAATTGTAATGGGAATCAGGTTATGAGCCCAGAGAGTAATCCTATGGGATAACGAAGGGCACTGTGAACAAAGGAGCCAGAAGGGAGAGTGACCTTGTTGTTTCCTCAAAAAAGAGGAGGGGTCAGGCAATCCATGCAAGTGAGTTTCTGTTCTGAGGATCAAACTTGGGTTTTTATAACATTTGCTCACTTATTCATCCATTATCTGTGCCTGGCACATACTGGACCCTACTCTGGGCCAGGCACTGGCCTAAGTGTGAAAATCCATACTGCATGTGCCTTTGCTTCCTCAGCTGCGTGTCCCCCTCTTCTACCTGCTACAGCAAAACAACAACAACAAAACCCTTCACTAGGATCCGTGGGAAGCTTGGTATTGCTTTTGGTAAGACTGATGAAGGAAGTTATTCAAAAAATATTAATCCTCGCTACCCTGGGGTTTTAGCCACACTTCCCAAATAATTCCACTCTTTACCTTGTATTTTAGGGGTTTAGTACCCGTGTCTCTTCCCCTACTCAGTCAACTAAAAGTTCTCCAAGGATAATACTTATGTTTGTTTCTTTCTTCACATAGAAGATGCTAAGTTAAGAACTGAATGAAGAAACACACACACACACACACACACACACACACACACACACACACACGCGGAAGGAAGGATGAACAAGAATCCACTGTTCTTAGAATAAAACCCAGGTCCTCGTTACTGCCAGCCAGGCCCTATGTGATCCAGCCCTCTCACTTCTGTTGCCACACTCTCCACTCCTCATATCTAAGCCACACCCACAGTCTTTCTGAACCCACAAGCTGGCATCCACCTGAGAGCTTCTGCAACTGCTAACGTTTCTGCTGAAATCCTCTTCTCGAAACTCTTCCCCAGATCTAAAGGGGCCTGGCCTGCTTGTGTGTGCTCTTTCTCTCTCTCTTTTTTTTCCCCCAGCATTCAGCTCAAATGCTGGAAGCACAGCCCCTATTCATCTGAGGGATGGAAGTATGGGGCACTGAGAAGCATCCTGTGTGTCAGCTATACAACATCAGCAGCAGCACAGAATATCTGCAAGCAGGAAGCAGGACAGGGCAACAGCAGCTCGTATGAAAGGAAGAGGTAAAGATGTTATCGTTTGTTAGTTTCAAGATTAACAGGAGTTGGATGAGGCTGCTATGCGAGGGGAAACGATCAACCTAAAATAAAACGTGATTTGCATAATGCAGCCAAAAAATGGAAAGTTGACAGGTCATCCACAGAAACAGGTTTTAAGCTCTTCATCTGTACTATTTTAGACTATTAAAAGTGTCCTTAAGGTTCAGATTCTTCCTATATTCTCTGATTTCAATCAGAAACTTTCAATGTCCTCTACTCTACCTATAGCTGAATGGCTGCATGAGGGGGAATTTGACCCACAGGCAGCAAAGATCTGCAGGTGCTAACTACTGAGGGTTTGGGCCCCACTTGGTAAGTCACTTCACAGTTCGGATCTGCAGCAAAGATTCAATGTACCACTTTCAGCAATACTTCCTGAATGATTCTAAGGACCTATTCCATGCAAGAAACCACCACCAACCTATCAACTTTCCAAGCCAAAGAAAAGATACTGCATAAAACTGTATGTAAGCGTCGTGCTCACCAACCTTCCAACCTGACACAGTGGGGTGCAGAGGATGGAGGAACCTTTAAAGACAAAATCAGCCAAGGATTCGCTAATCAGGCCATGAGACAAACAACTTCAAAAACCCTTCCCTTCCCAATCTAGGGGTTCCCTGTGAAGAAGCCAAAGAGTAACTGAAATCAGCGCTTTGCTTGAGAACCCGAAGTTGCTCTTTAAGGAGGGGGAGGGGACAAAAGCAAAGTGAGAGGAGGTCATCCTGCAGCTCGCAGGGGCTGTGCCACCTGAACTGCCCACCAGCCACTTCACGTGGGTCCGTCTGCTAACCAACCACTGTGCTCGGCGTGGCGGCAGTGAGTCGAATCCAGAGAGAGGGTCTCCACTCGGCTTCAGTTGCACCCGGGGAACTGCAGTGCAGTCTTCACGGACTTCACTGAGAGCTAGACTGGACGCTGGGCATGACTTTCCCTAAAACTGATTGCTGGCATGTGCAGCCCCACTCAGCAAACAGGTGTAAGATCAGTAACTAATCACAGCAGCACATGGAGATGCACAGGCTTGTGAAAGCTCCTAGGGGTGCCTTAAAACATCAGTGACTGAAAAACACCACTGAGAGTGACTGGTAGAAAAATCCTTGAAAAGAATTGGTGGGCTTATCCTTGGGGTCAGCAAAGCAAATAGGAGCTCATTTTAAAAAGAGGGACAGCTTCTCCACTTGGTACTTCTAATCCGGCTCTGGTCCACAGAGAGGCCACTTTTGTCCCTGCTGAGCAATGTGAGAGTCACAGAGAGGAACATCCAGAGATGGGGTGCATCCATCCACAAATACGTCCTCCTCCACAGGCCAAGGTCCATGCTAGATGTGGGGACACTGGGCAAAGACTAGACAGTTCTCTTCTTCAAGGAGGGAAAGACAGGAAACAACGGGGTGCACACCAACACTTCTGAAAGGAGAGAGGCTTGGTGTTCAGAAGCACCAGGGAGGTCAGGTGGCCAAAGCACGTGGCCACATGGAGGGTAAAGTGACAGATCACGCAGGGATGAGAGGCCACGGAAAGGAGTCTGGGTTTTATTCTGAAGGCAAAGGTTAGTCAAAGATGAGGCCGCTGGGGTTTTACAAGAACGAGGCGATTACTCCTGAACTTCAGAAAAACGACGCTGGCTGATGTGCTGGGAACGGAAGGTAACAGAGCAAGACCAGACGGGAAAAGCCAATCAGTGGGTATTTCACAAAGAGAACTTCCCTTAAGTCTTTCTGCTGTGGCTCGATCCACTTCTTCCTCTAGGATCACAGCCCATATTTAAGGCTTCCTCCAAAAATACTCCTCCCTCCTCCACACCCACTCAGTACCTGGGTGGATGGCATCAAGACACTCAGCTGGACCCGAGAGGCCAGAAAACCCTACCAACCCCACCTCTGCAGCAGTTCTTAAACCCATCCCCAGGGCTCCTGCCTGACTTCAGGACTGGATCATGCCCCAGGAAGATGGAGGAGCCTTTCTAAACTATGACTCTTGACTGCGTCACTCTCGTGCGCTAAGACCTAGAGACTCAGAAAGCCCTCTCCGCCTCACCCGACACTGCTTCCGCAGACTCCCTTCTGCAGCATGCCGACCTGCGTCTCTCCCACCCTTCACTCTACCTTCCTGGTAGTCCAGATACATGGTGCCCAAACGTACTAAGCGCCTGTCTGGCCTCTGTGACTCTGGAGATGCCAATTCCAATAGCTACAATTCTCTCCTTTCTCAAAAATACTTCTGCCTTTTGCCTTGTCTTCACCATCTTAACCATCTTACAAACGCATGCTCAGCCTTTAAGACTGAGTTTGTCATCTCTGTTAAACCTTTCCCTTCCCTCTGAGAAAGAATCTCTCTTCATCCTGTAGTGCTGTGAGAGCACTTACCATAATGGCTTTTTCCCTTACATTTCTATCTCCAACAAAAGGTAGCTATTAATCCTTCAAGATACTACATATGTACTCACTTCCTTTCCCCAGCTGTACAGCCAGCTTCCCAGCCCTGCCCCAGGACTGCACATGCGTGACCGGGAGACCCAGCTGTTCACAGTGTACAGGCAGGACCCCACGCAGGATCCGGGTCACCTGGCAGCTAACTCTGACTCCTACCCCTCAGACCTCTCAGGTTCCCAGCTTTCTGACCTGTAAATTTGGAAGACTGGACCAACATGCAGCTTCTTCTAGCTCTAATTTTTCTGAAAACCAACTATTTTCAAGTATTAGGGACCATATCCTACTGCTTCAACTCTCTTAGCATATTAGATTTTGTTTTAAAGAAAAGACATCTTAATTTTTTAAAAGTAGCATGATTGGTATCAACAGCGATTGATGCTGGCAAGGACCTTACATTTAAGATCTCTATGCAATTAAAAGGATAAACCACGGCTTTGGTCTCAGATTCTAATTCCAGGTCATTTCTGTGTCCCTTTTTTGCATCCTCTGTCTTCCAAGAGATGTTTTGAAAAGTTCATCTTGAAAGTTGCATTCAAAGACTCTATCAATCATGTAAAACAAGCATTACTAATGCCTTTTTAAAGATGAAGAAAATGAGTCAGAGCAAGTATCCAGGGCCAAAAACCTAGGAAATGGCAAAACCAGGCTTTTCACCCTGGAAAGTCTAACTCCAAAGTCTGTGTTCCTTCCGCCACATTCGAATAAAAGACATGCTTTATTCCACTTCTTATTATGCTTGTTATGCTTAAGTATACCGCACACTAAGCTTTCTATAGGTGGCTCAACTGCCCAGCTCCTCAGGATAGAAGTTCTAATGGAAGACAAGCCATAAGCCACTGGTGATGTCCCCAGTTCAGTAGAATTTAGAACTCCTGTGTACTCTCCAACACAAACCTCAGACCTGCTGACTGCAGATCTGGCCATTGTTAATGGTTTTTACAAAGAAAGACAGGCCTAATTTGACAGACAACATCAAGAAACTCCAGCTCCACACGTGCGTGAAGGTGATTACTAAAAGCGAAGGACCGTTTCTTGTGAAAAAAAAAAACAAAATGGATTCAAGTGGCGTTTCCCATACTGCAATCTGCAGAAAACTATTTCTAAGACGCTGGGAAGTATTCTGGGGAAAAAAGAGGCCATGACAAATTTGGAAAACACCATATGCTAACTATACCTTTCTTTTGGATACCCAAGGCACACTAGAATATCAAAGACTGGGATATTTTAAAGAAACATGTTTAACTTTATGACCCAGCAATTCTCCATTAAAATAACTGAAATAATTGATTAAAATCAGGATTTCTTCTTGGCACACCTATGGAACAATATTTGTTGGGACATCAATGTAGAAAACTCCATATTTTAAAAACGTCTAACAAAGTTAAGCCTCAAAAAGTGCACTATGTATATCAGTTAAGAGGTCTAATGATGTTCTCATGTCAAGAAGACATACTATCAGGAAAAAGCCAAGACAAAAACCAAGATAAAACCAAAAAAAACAAAACAACAACAAAACAAGATAAAAGGACTAAGAGGGAAAAATAATCACAACAACAAGAAGAGGAAAAAAAGTTGACATCTGTAGGACATTATTAGTATGTGGAATTCTTATTTCGCTACTATCATGATCCAGAAGACTGAGGACAAAAGACATTGACATAGAAATTGAAAACTGTAATAAACCTATGCAAAGGATTTCAATCACACCGAAAATTTTTAAATTCCAAGTAAAACAATACTGAAGTGTCTTTTTGTCCTTATAAAGATGTAACAAAATAGAAAAGGTAATAAAAACAATGAATGGATAGGCTTCAGAGAAACAGTCCCAGTTGATACACAGGACAAACTGTATTCCAAGTCATACTGCTCTTTTATCTGGCACAGTAACCCTATTCCTGATAATTCCTATCAAACGACCACCACCCCCTCAAGAATAAATTTTAAAAAGATACTATAAAACACGTTACCAGATTTTACAGTGCAAAAAGTAAGAAATAACCTAAATCCAACAACAGGGAGATGGCCAAGTAAAATAGGAAACAAATAAGAGGGCTCATATGGTCACTCAAACGTATGTACGTAACAATTAGAAAGGATAAGGACAGCCATTTATTGAAGGTCTATTTAGGTGAGATGTGCAAATACTACGAAATTCCATTATTTACAATGTAAAATTATACAGATATTATAAAGATGTGAATTATCGAGAAATGTAAAGTTTAGAAGGGTTCACAGAGACGTTTAAAAGCTGTTGCTACCTCAGACTGCTACGATTAGGAACGTTTTTTTCTTCTAAAATAATTTCCTTATGCAATATTATACGGTTGATGTAATACTTAAGTTTTTTTAAAGCCTTTTAACAGTGTCTTATAATACATGTTTTTCCCTCAGCAACTGCAAGAGATCCAACAAGATGCTTTCATCGAAAATGAGGGAGAAATACTACACATTCCCAGTAATTTCCTTGTTGCCTTGCAAACTGTACATTTAAAAAATTAGTAGAATATTGCGTTTCAAGGGCTCCTGTCTGGGGCCAGAAAGAAAACTGTAATCACAGCAATTACCTTGTGAACCTCTCATTTCTGCTGCAGTTCTACAGTTCAGAGGAGCATACCCACCCACAAGCACCATGGCTCTTTCATCTTGAAGCAATTTCAGCTCCATTCTTAGGAAAATAATAATTATAGGTACAACAAGGTATTTAAAGACCAAAAAATAGTCATGAAAACACCATTTTCCATGTTATAACATAATGAGAGCTTCTTAAAAGAATTAAAACCTAGACCGGAAAGGAGTCATGTCTTTGCAGGACCCTGAGAATTTATCAGGAACCTACCTCATAACAAAACAAGAGTTTCCACTGGTGAACGGATTAGAAAGCACAGAGCTACTTAGCCTTTTAAATTCTTACCAGTTCTGAGGTTCTATAATGTCCTACTAAACCATGTGTCTGTGTCTTGACCCAATGATTCAAAATACGCTGCTGATGATTTAGAGTCATTTAGACTTAATCACACAATTTTATCTAAAGTGGAGAATCACGTAACTGCTGACTAGATGCTGGGAAAACATGGTGGTTAAGAGCATAGAATGTGGAGCCAGAACGCCCTGGAGTCGAAGTCTAACTCCACTACTTACTAACTGTATGACCTGGGCCAGGTACTTAATCCAGCTGTGCCTCCGTTTCCCCACCGGTGACCCATTTCGCAGAGTTACATGGATTAAGTAAGGTAACCACACAGATGAAACACTCAGAATGGTGCTTGGATCAGAGGCAGCGCTCAACAAACGTTAGCTAGAATTTGCAAGTGCAGGTACTTGGATTTATTTTTTCTAAGGTTCCCAAGAGGTATACAGTTGGCAAGGATAATTTTTATTGATACATGGCTGGTGGTGCTACTCCAGAAGGAAAGGAAAACGGAGCGGCAGAGGCAAAACCTTCCACTCAGACCGGTTCTTTAGATCAGCGATCTCTCTACAATGCACACAGGATAGTCCACTGTGGTGTGGGAAAAAAACAAACAGAACTCCTGTTTGCACTGTTTTATGTTAAATAATTATACAGTATTGGTACAGAAGAGTATGTATAGATATATATACATGTGTACGCATATGGAATGCATGCTTAAAAAGATTTTACAAATGAGATGCACAAAAGCTTGGAAACCACTGCTCTGTTAATGAACACTAGGATTTTACTTCTCTGAAGTATGAACTGTGGGAACTGTGGAGTTAAGACAACAATGCGGCCCAGGGGCTGTGTGCTGTCTGCAGATACAGAGAAGAATGACAGCACTGTCCAATGTTTAAAAGGACGTTGCCAGAAACGCCAGTGGGTTTTTCTTGAGTAGCAGCAACCAATGTAATAATGTTAACTTAGAACACGGAAGGGCATCACACAGCACTAGCGTTATTTCAAAATAAAAGAATATTCCCTTATATATTTTTCTGTCACTTTCACTTTTTTGTGTCTGATTTTTCCAATTGCCCAAATATTATCACAATCTTTCCTTTCTGAGGAAATGAAGGCTCAGAGAGACTAGGTGACTTTTTCTAAGCCCACTTGGGTAATAAATGTGGTCTTAAAACTCAAGTCTCCCAAATCAGAATTTAATTTAAAAAAATTATTCTGTTCACAGGTGTTCTGTAATTTTGAAGATATTACACTGCTAAAAGCACATGAAAGTGGATATTTCTCCCTAATCTTTTGTTTCCTACCACAAGGCACTTAGGAAACATGCTTTACTGGCAAAAAGAAAAACTTCAGAAAATTTTGTTTTTAACGTAACACAGAGCAAATGGAAAATACAAATTCTAAACCACCCATAATTCCACAACTCGAAAACACTATTTTCTTTTTTCTTGACTTGCCATCTTTGTTCATGTTACGTGATCTCTATGTAACTAATCAATGTTACATGCAATCTGTATTCTGCTTTTTCGCTTAATACTATACTGCAAACACTTGTGCTTATTTTGCCCACATGAGCACAGCCATTACTACTTCAGCATTCCCTCACTCTGGTATGTCATCTGTCTCCTATACATTTCTCTTACTGAAAGCTAACTTCATGGCCAGTTTTTTCACTTTCGTAAATAAAAGTATTTAAGACCTACTTTGCAGCACGGTTGTCAAATAATCAAGTTGCTTTTAATAAGGATAATTTTAAGTTGTACATGTTTTTAAACATGCTTATGAAATACCAGCAGATATCTTTTAATATATTAATAATTCACATGCCCCCAAGTAACAACACTAACAGACGGTCTTTAAGTTTTTGACTTCTAAAATGCTGTCACATACCAGAAACGTCACAAAGATCTAACTAACCCTCTTGCAAATTTCTGTTGAGTGCAATTTAGGAGAGTAGTTAACTCAAAATTGTAGGCATCTTAAAAGGGTGCAACGGCTAATGTGGAACACTCCTCATTCTAACCCCCCCCCCCCACAGCTGTCCCTTACAGGCACCCTTTCAAATAAAGCTCTCTCAGCACAGCCAATTCACACGGATGTCTTATTATCAGGAGAATGCTCACAGACCCCAGGACCCGCTGATTCAATATTACTTGAGGAAAACAAGGATGAGGCACCAGGGTTTGCTCTGCAGCACAAATGAATGTCATGCTCCACTGGGTGCTGTTTCCATAAAGATAAAGCTTCCTGTTTGCAGGAGTTGAAGAAATTTTCCATAAATCAAACCTTTGAAATTGAACCTTATTCCCTCAAAGATGCACACATTAACATTTCAGAAATGCTTTCCTCAACAGGCGTCAAGTTTTGTTGTTGCTTTATCAGAAAGAGTTCTTTTGTAATGTAAATGACACCCTCCTACATTCAGACAGAGCTTGCTTGAAATGGGGCTGCATCTACAGAGTATTTGCAAAGCAACATCAATCTCCACTCTATGAATTCATTCGTTTGACAGTTATCTGGTGGGAACAATATCCCAGAGTCAAGGAATACAGAGATGGTCCCTGACCTCAGGGATCGTGACGGATTACTCCAATCACGTTTATTAGGTAGCTAGATACAAAATGTTTTTAAACATGAATGCTTCTCTATAATATGACATCTGGGGTAAGTATGCCAAGACAAAAATGTATCAATATTTACCTAGAAGCGAAGCATGTAGTAAATTTTACAAAATGATTAAAAAAATATATAGCATGAAGCCAGGAACGATAAAGAAAATTCAGTCTCCCTGATAAATACATATAAAAGCTTTTATTAAATTATATTTTGTGGATTGAGTTATCCTGCAAAGGGAGGGGACAAATTCCCTCTGAGTGATTCTTTAATATGCTGCTGGGAGTAAAATTAAAGGGACACACTAATGGTTTAAGAAGTGGTTTCCATTTCGAATACCAACATTAAAAAAAAAGAAGAAACTGGAGTACAAAAGCTCTAAGAAAGCCATCAGCTTATAATCAATAATTTTATAAAAACTAAGTTAGTTGTTTTCCAAGTGTCCATACTGACTGTTCAGTAAAGTAACATGTTCAGTGGCCATTCCTTGGGGAGCCTGAGTGAGCCCAGTGCGTTAACTATAATGCACACCCTCAAGGAAAGCTTTTCCCCCCGCTCTAAATGCATTCTGGCTGCTATCATGACCCTTAGTAGAATGCTGAGTGACGTTTTACTATCTAGATACCCCAGAGATCCTCCAAATGACTCCACTTCTCAAAAGTGAACAAACAGTGCCCTCATTATCCAATGACAAGGCCCACTATGAACTCACGAGTGGTCCAACCCAGTCCCCGTCAAACCACAATAATTAAGTCCAACTCGGCTAATGTTTCACACAGCCCAACTTTGGAGGAGTGTTTCATTCCATGAGCTTTCTCCTCTGATGGCTGAAGTTGAAAGTGCACAAGGTTTTAGAGCTTTCACATATTTAGAATATCCTTAAATCTGAGAACTATTCACTTAGATCAGCATTTCCCCAAAGCTACGCCCAACTAGTCCAATTAATGCTGTGAGAAAAGGGGGATCTACAGTCAGGAAGTTTGGGAAACGCTCCACACCACACCCCCTTTTGAAGATTCACAGAGCGTTAATCTATTAAAAGCCCATGAGATGCCTGTTTCTTTAACTCTGTTTAACACAGTATTCCCCAAACTTATTGGCCTCAAAAGCACACTTCAAGCCTCTCTCCTTTTTCACAAGTACCCACGAACATCTCAGAACTAGTTCTCTACATAATACACTTTGGGTAATACAGACTTGGATCATAATATTCCAGAAAACCTGTTATAATTTACATCAGAGAAAGCAAATAGGTGGCTCACAGTCTAAATTCAACTTGCAAATTATCTTCTGTAAATTTCTGAATTAACTTCCAAACATTTTTAAAACTTGGGAGATGTAAAATAAAAATTCCAAAGTCCAACTTTCCCTATAAAATGCCTTGGTTGAGCTGAACGCACCTTTTCCCAGGAATGACCATCAGCAGGGCCTCAAGAGGAGGGCCAGTCTAGGGTCTCCAGCTGCCACGGAACCACCAGGTCTGTGCTGGTCACCCAGGCCCGGCCCCACTGTCACAAGGGCTCCTATGAATTCTACCCATGTTCTGGGCAACGGCTCCACGATGGAAGATGTCAGGGCATGTTGGGATGCTGGAGGAGAAAGTCACTGTCGATCTGCCCATCTCTCCAGTCTATCTCCTCTATGAAAGTTTGCCAAGGACAATCTCTGTTTGCACCCACTGCCCTGGCATAATGAATAACAGAGCAGCCTCACTCTTGCCCCGTTCTGGATAAGTTATACAGTCACTGTAGCTGTGAAGCCTTCCCAGACCTCCCTGACATTCACTCACCTCCTCCACGCTCAAGTCCCATGGACATATTTTACTGCCTCAGAATGTCCTTCAGTATTTCCCAATTGTTTCATGTGAGCCTTGTAGAAACAAGACAGACATCTGAGCCCAGATGAGCTGGGTCTGATCCAGGGCTCTGCCTCTGAACAGCTCTGTGAGTACAGAGAAGTCCCCTAATGCCCCTCGGATTCAGGACCTGCACCACGCTGTGTCACAGAGTTCACGGAAAGATCAGGGATGCAGCAAGTGATTGGGAAACAGCAGGAGTTCGGTAAATAGTACTTTTAGTTCTGAGAATATAACTCCATGGAATTATGTCTGTCTCTCTCACAGTTCTTAAATTTCAAATGCAACGGTTTGGGTTCTCATGGTAGATATGTTAATACCTGATTGTGAACTGACCTGCTGATTTCTTCCCTTAAAAAAAAAAAAAGAGCCAAGAAATGTCCTTGTCTCAATGCTCATGTTGCTTTAATTTTTCCAATTTTGGGTTAACTGGTATGGGAATATTTTCTTATTTACCCCATCAATTTCAAAAATAAATTCCAGAAGGGCATCTGTCCATTTACTTATGGAAATTTTTTTTAAAGTTTTGAAGACTGGGGGTAAGAAGAAGAAGAAAGAAAAAAATTCTCCCCAAAGAGTATGGTTCACAAAATTCATGACCTGAGTTAATTTAAGAAATAACAATCTGCCTGTAATTTAGAGAAATAAAGTGATGACTCATGCACTGAGATGAACTGGGTTTTTCCCCTCCCCCTCTACGCCTTGGGATTACTAAATATCAGAGAACTTTCCCTTGGGATCTTCCCCAAAGTCTTTGTTCCCAACCAGCTTCAAACATTCTCCTGTTTTCTACTCTTTTTAAAATTGTCCCCTTTCATTCTGGCTAATAACTGAAGCAATTTCTCACGAGTTCTTGCTATGGAAAGAAAACCTCTAAGTGGATGCTTAAATGCTTAAAATTCACTTTCAACCCTTGCCAGACCTCTTTTGTGAGACTACACTGGAATCGCCCTGGATGCAAGGCCTCCCCTGCCCTCCAACTTTTCTCTCAAGTCTGAAGCTAGTATTCAAGGAATAGATGGGGCAAAACAAAAGACAGCACGGCTCTGATCCAGCAAGCGCCTTTTACGGGTTGGCTATGACTATACAAAATTTTCAAGCAAAATTAGCATAAGTTAGAAATGCTGTTTTTAAAATCGAACCTAATGAACCATCACTATCTTTTTTTTTTTTTTTAATTTATTTATATTTATTTATTTATTTATGGCTGTGTTGGGTCTTCGTTTCTGTGCGAGGGCTTTCTCCAGTTGCGGCGAGCGGGGGCCACTCTTCATCGCGGTGCGCGGGCCTCTCTCTGTCGCGGCCTCTCTTGTTGCGGAGCACAGGCTCCAGATGCGCAGGCTCAGTAGTTGTGGCTCACGGGCTTAGTTGCTCCGTGGCATGTGGGATCTTCCCAGACCAGGGCTCGAACCCGTGTCCCCTTCATTGGCAGGCAGATTCTTAACCACTGCGCCACCAGGGAAGCCCTGAACCATCACTATCTTATCAGGCTCGCTCACTAATTACGTTGCCTCACGTGCCTTTCATACATTTTGGTTTCTTATAATGGACGGCAGGGGTGGGGCGGTGGTATTTGCGTTACCATGTCTTCACCTGAGAAAGATATTATAGAAGGTTGGATTAGAGCTGAGTGCATTGAACCTCACACTTACTTACAGGACAAGAGTTCCAAGACAAGCAAATTGTATGTATTTGGCTACTTCTTGGGTGAGGATTAAGAAATATCAAGGCTTTCAAATTAATTGCATTTATCTCTTAGCCATCGGCTGTACTAAAGATTATAACAAACACCTTACCAAGTGATTCTGCTCTCTTCAAAACATTTTTGGGATAATGAATAGAGGATGTGTTACAATTTCTTTCTTTTTTTTGAAATAAATTAATTTATTTATTTTTATTTGTTGATTTTTGGCTGCACGGGGTCTTCATTGCTGCGTGCGGGCTTTCTCTAGTTGCGGGGAGCAGGGGCTACTCTTCATTGCGGTGCGTGGGCTTCATTGCGGTGTCTTCTCTTGTTGTGGAGCACGGGCTCTAGGCGTGTAGCCTTCAGTAGTTGTGGCACGCAGGCTCAGTAGCTGTGGCTCGCAGGCTCTAGAGCACAGGCTCAGTAGTTGTGGCGCACGGGCTTAGTTGCTCCGCTGCATGTGGGATCTTCCCGGACCAGGGCTCGAACCCGTGTCCCCTGCATTGGCAGGCAGATTCTTAACCACTGTGCCACCAGGGAAGCCCTCTTTTCTCTTTTTTGAAAGGGAAGAAAAAAGGCCAACCAACATCATCCAGTTAGAGGGAAAAAACCAAGAACCTGTGTTTTCCTTTCCAGTCAGTAGGCACTCCTAACATTTCTTGTTATTTCTGTGGCACTGAAAGGTCTTTACAACTCAAGTGTAATGATGACTTAATTACATCAGTAAAATTGGAGAGAGTGTGCCCTCTGCTGCAGGGTAGATCCTGTATCAAGAGTCTCCTCCTGCCAACTCACCGACCACTCTCTGTTCCAAATGGGTCATCCATATCGCTGGGCTACTAGGACAGGAGCTCTGGGTGAGCAGGTGCTGGTCTACTTCCTGTGCATCCGCTGCGGTTCAACTACCCTCCGTGCTAACAATGTTTCAGCCGCTCTTCTCTATTTCTGATGGCCAAAAGCTCATCATCCCATTTCACTGAACTGTAGAGCTGGGAAGACCTTAGAGATTACATATTCTCTGTACTGCCTCATTTTATTTTATTTTTTTAATTGAAGTATACCTAATTTACAATGTTGTGTTAACACTACACTGTGGTGCATAAAGTCAAATTTGCTTTTTCCTCCCTCAAGATAAAACCCAATACGTCCAGGAAATTTCAAGGCCTCTTAGGGTCTCCCACTCCTCAAGGAACCTCATGCAGAAACGTAATCCACAATGATTCGATTGTATGCATTCGGAAGAAGTGTGGGAGTGGAATTACTAGTTAGAAGTGTGGGTGCTTCTACCCTCATAAGCCCCACTGTGAGGAGGCCAGGCCACTGAAACTGTGGAAGATACATTAAACAATCTGCTGATCCCTTAGTTCCTGCAGCCTTGCCTATTCCAAGGATCTCAGCAGCTCAGAACTGAGTCTGGAGTTTATGAAACATGTGTATATATACATACGAGTATGTGTGCCCAAGACATCAGAGCCCATAAATGCAAGCCAACCACTTTATCTGGTACTTGAAAGGAAAACGTATGACTGTCAACGTATTGGCCATGAACAAAGAATCTTCATAATCAATTCTCAAGAGTATTCCTGCCTTTATGCCACATTTTCCCCTAACATGATGACTTAACCACCCCATAAAATTCAACCCTTCCTCCAGGAGATAAAGCTTGAGAAGGACCAGGAAAAGAGGTGTAGAGGGGTGAGATGCTTGAGAAATACTGGGATGGGTTCTATGTAAGCACGGGGAGTAGGGTGGGCTTGGGGTATCTCTTACTGTGTGGGAATGACTGCCAGGAAAACCTTCACTCTAGCCTAAATCAGAGGCTGCTAACTCCTCAGGTAGAAGTAGCCCGAGGCAACCATACAGTTGATGTGCAGTAAGACTCTGACACACAATAAGATCTCAAGAGTTCATGCCAACAGCAAATGTGGAGGCAGACAGGGGACTCAAGGTGGGGAGACTCTGGAGGGGGCAGGATTACAGTCAAGGGATCTCCCTCCCTCTCTCATAGTTTTCGTTCGTTCTTAGTTCCATGACTGCTCATAGTTGACTCCCAGCAACTATCACAATTCTTACATATTGTGTGCATGCAACAAACAACTGCAGAAAGAACAAATAAATATGGCTACCCGGTATAAAAGGAAAAAAACAAATGAATTTTACAGTTACTAAAAAAACTTAAAAGACTGTATGCTCCAGAAAGAAAAGTAACTGTTAGATATGGACAATATAAACTATGCAGTTTTTTCATTAGCTAACAATCACCATGTGAGAAAAATATGTATGTCATAGATTGTCTTCTTGTTCCTAATGCTGCTTAAAAAAAAAAAAAAAGTCCCTGGGGGATCTTAGCTAGGTTACAAAGGTTATCCACTGTCCATTTCAGTAAACACTTGGGGTGAAAATTAATACTTTACTAAATATGAAGAAAGTAGTCTTTGAATGTGAGTTGGAATTCCTAGTTTCTTAAATCCTTTCAACTAATATTTAGACTATAAGGATGACTCTTTTTCCATGATTCACGTTGGGATAAAGACTATCACAAAATTCTGAAAATATTTATAAAATAGGCTCCACTGAAAACTCCCCCAAAAGGCTCTAGGAGAATGGACCTCAAAACACAAGTTTATCTTCAGATGTATTATTAAATACTTCAAATTTTTTACTTCTGCAGAAGGATAAACAGAGAGGCCTGTTCCATGACCCAAAAGCCAGGATTTCCTTGAATGACACACTAATGAAAAATGCAAACCAGTGGAAGTCTTGACTCGCCGTACAGAGTCTGTTACATTCCAACCAAAGGTCTGCCTTGCATCAAGAGGGAAGAAATAGCTCCTGAAACCAAAAGTTATCCTTAACCTTTGCCCCAAGAATATTTCCACTTTTGGGTAACATGGAAACACGGAAAATGATCCTCCAAAATACTTAACACGTTTATCAACATAGCATTCACTTGGCATATGCTGTCTGATTATGTGCGTTGATTACAACGCTTACCTTCAAAAAGCCCCAATTCAAAGATCAGGTAAGAGACAGCCAGGTTTCATGGCAAGGAACCACACTTTTTCTTCTAGCCAATAGTACCTGGACCAGGGAAGGTAGCTTGACCAAGGGCTTCCCAGCAACCCATGATGTGGTTGGAGAAAAGAGAGGTGAGCTGGACCAGTCAGAGATGACTCTTTCAGGAACTCGCAGAAGTGAAAAGGTGATGGAGGAGAAACCATGATGGAGCAGGCATATAAGTCTTAATGAAGAAATGAAAATTCCGACTAAGCGGCAGGGAAAAGATATACAAAGCAGAAGCAATTCCAGACGAGGCCAGGGTGTGAGGAGAAAGAAACACAGGTGCGATGAAGACATCACAGAGAGAGATCATGAGGTGGTCTGGAACTAACCCCGTGCCCACCCCATCACTACTTTTGAGTAAGCTTAAGTGAGCCTCTGCTCTCTAGAGAGCCTAACGGAGACGGAACTCTCTGTTCTTTCTCTCAGAACAGTAATACTCAGAGTATTATTAACCTCTGTAGGCCACAGAGCTAATAAATCGTAAGATCAGAGAATCAAGTTCAGCAGTGTTTTGCTCCAAACCCTAGAGTGTATTCACCAAGCTATATGCATTCCATAAGAATAGCTACCAATTTTGAGTGCTGAGCCAGGCACAGAGAGACACTGGATAAACATCAGTGATCATTTTTTTTTTTATTCGTTATTTCATAGGTAAGGAAACTGAGGTTCAGAGAGGCCAAGCAGCTTGTTTACAGTCACACAGGTAAGAAAGGGCAGTCCCATGATTCCCATGCGTGCTCTTCCTGCTACACACCTCTGAGTTGCAGACGCTGACAACTGGAAGATTCTAGGCCCTGTTAAAACTGGTGAGAGTGCTTCCCTGGTGGCACAGTGGTTAAGAATCCGCCTGCCAACGCAGGGGACACGGGTTCGAGCCCTGGTCCGGGAAGATCCCACATGCCACGGAGCAACTAAGCCTGTGCGCCACAACTACTGAGCCTGCACTCCAGAGCCCGTGAGCCACAACTCCTGAAGCCCGTGCGCCTAGAGCCTGTGCTCTGCAACAAGAGAAGCCACCACAATGAGAAGCCCGCGCACCGCAATGAAGAGTAGCCCCAGCTAGCCGCAACTAGAGAAAGCCTGTGCACAGCAATGAAGACCCAACGCGGCCAAAAAAAAAAAAAAAAAAAATTGGTGAGAAAAAGAAAACCACTGGCCACAACTGGAAAAGGCAGAGGATGCCTAATCATGACCACAACGTGACAGGTGCGGAGGTGAAGAGAGAGACAAACGTGGATATTTCTCGAGTGGGCCTCCAGCCGTGCGGAGAGAAGACATTGAGAAGTGAGGACACCTGGGCTGGATTTAACCTCAAGGCAAATTGAATCAGGAATGCTAGCCAGGCTGCGAGATTAAACCACGGAGGCTCTTAAATGGTGAGAGAAAACCGCTGATGCCTCATCTCACCTGCTCCTTCTACCTCACCAGGCAGAAGACGCTGCAGGGCTCCCCACAATCCCGTGATCGCCAGCACCTTGCCAGGCAGACAGGGTTCTCAGGCTGGCTGGTCCTCTCAGCTCCTCGGCCCACAAAGTCGGTGGTGCCCAGCCCCCCTGCACTGCCCAGTGAGAGACTAGCAGGGCGCAGCAAACTGGGCCCAGAACCATCTTTGAGACACCAGCCTATGCAATGTCTCCCGTTTCTTTTTCTTGGCCACATGTGGGATTTTAGTTCCCAGACCAGGGATGGAACCCGTGCCCCCTGCAGTGGAATTGCAGAGCCCTAACCACTGGACCGCCAAGGAATTCCCCAGTGTCTCCCTTTCCAAAGCTGGCAAACGATGGTTATCTAAACCACTTTTTAAAAAAACTATAATAACTGTATTCTTGAATTGTTATTTAGCTATTCATATACACAAATATTTCATTTCACTCAGGAACTGAATAAGTGCTTAGTATGTGCTAAGCAATGTGCTTGTACCTCCCAGTGAGTACAAATGAGAGGGCAAATCCTTGCTCTACGTCCTTGTTTAATCCTTGTTGAAGCTTACATAAAACTGCATCAACCATACCTCAACAAAAACGCACACAGGGAAATATTTTATTCAAATGGGAAAAAAAATTTTTTAAAGAGAGAAAGGGTCAACCCTTTTCTTGCAGAAACATGCTGGGCAGTGACGGTGCTGGTGCAGCACGAGGGAACCGTAACTGGCCTGAGATGACCACTGTGCACAACGGGCTCCAGAAACTCTGCAGGGAGGTCAGGGGATGTGTCACACAGGGTGGTGTTTCCCTGGCTATGAAGAGTAAATGTTCTCCAAGCACCAGGGGAAAGACATTTTAAGAAAGAGGGACGGGCAGAGGCAAGGACAAGCGACCTGGACTGGAATCCCTGGTGTGCAGGGGGTGTAACAAGGAACAAACGAAACAACAGGGCTTCCCTGCTGGCGCAGTGGTTAAGAATCCACCTGCCAATGCAGGGGACACGGGTTCAAGCCCTGGTCCGGGAAGATCCCACAGGCTGTGGATCAACTAAGCTAATGAGCCACAACTACTGACCCCACGCTCTAAAGCCTGCGCGCTGCAACTACTGAGCTTGCGTGCTGCAACCACTGAAGCCCGCGCACCTAGAGCCCGTGCTCCGCAACAAGAGAAGCCACCGCAATGAGAAGCCCGCGCACCGCAATGAAGAGTAGCCCCCGCTCTCCGCAACTAGAGAAAGCCCGCGCGCAGCAACGAAGACCCAACACAGCCCCCCCTCAAAACAAAACAAAACAAAAAAACAATGAGGGGATCTTTCAAAGAATGTTGTGATCCTGGCCAAGGAGCTGGCCCTTTCTCAAGGCAACATAAAGCCACTGGCAGCTTGAAGTAAGAACTGTGAAGGGGTCAAGTCTTGTTTCCTTCAGGGGTTCCCTAGAGCACCCAGCACCGGCCATCTAGCAGGAGATGTTCGTAAACGTTTCTGGAAGTGAACGATCAAATAAACCATCAGGATTTTGGAAGGAGTTCCCTCTACTTTCCCCAATGCAAAATAAGAAAGCAAAGAAGGCCTTCCAACAGCCCAACTTCTGGACCAAGTGTGCCTGGCATCCACAGTGAGCTTGCAAGAAAGGAAGAAATTATTGCGGCTTGAGGATCAGAGCAGGAAGCATGTGAGCTGCTTTTGCCACAGCCCTGGGAGGCAACATGGGGGGCTGAGATTTCAACATCCGTGGAGGAACAGGAAAAGATGACTCACAGGTGGGGAGCTGGATTCCCTACTGAAGTCGGAACGCTTATGGGGGCTCTGATCTCAACGAAAGCGTGAACTGGGAGGAAAAAAAATCTGCCCGTGGGCACAGTGACCGGCAAGAAGGCTGGTCAGCCTGTGTCTAGGCTGTGGGTCGGTGGTGGGAAAGCCTCACCTGAGATTACATCACCACTGGCAAGTGACTCCACCTGTGAGTTTGGGGAGCTCTCAAGCTGAAAAGTGACGATAAAGGTGCTGTGGACATTCAGGCCCCGTGGGTTTCAAGTCTGCAACTTACTCTGAAATGGTGGTGGTGGGAAGCTTGGTGAACTGTGCTTGGCACTATTCGGTAAGTTTGAGGTCTTTAAAAAAAGGATTTAAAATTAAGTAAAACAAAAGAGGTCTGGAGTGGGGCTTCCCTGGTGGCGCAGTGGTTAAGAATCTGTCTGCCAATGCAGGGGACACGGGTTTGAGCCCTGGTCCGGGAAGATCCCACATGCCATGGAACAACTAAGCCTGTGCTCCACAACTACTGAGCCTGCGCTCTAGAGCCCGAGAGCCACAACTACTGAAGCCCGTGCGCCTAGAGCCTGTGCTCTGCAATAAGAGAAGCCAACGCAATGAGAAGTCCTCGCACCACAATGAAGAGTAGCCCCTGCTCACCTCAACTAGAGAAAGCCTGTGCGCAGCAACGAAGACCCAACGCAGCCAAAAATAAATAAGTAAAATAAATAAATAAATTAAATAAATTTATTAAAAAAAAAAAGTGGTCTGGAGCTGGAAGCACCCCGGGAGAATAAATGTAAAACCACTCTGAAGGGTAAGTAAGACCTTTAATCAGGCCATACAAATCACCCAGAGAGCCTTCCTGATAACGAGGTTACCTTCCCCAAACACAAAACCATAAAAGAAAGCAATCTGCCACGAGTGGGAATCAGCAGATACAAAAAACAGAATAAATTTCCCCAAGAATATGAGCTAATATAATTACTGAATGGATTACCCAATTTGTAAAAAATAAAGACCTAAAATAATAAAAATGAGAAAAGAACAAGATTTTACAACGACAGACAGATGTGAAAGAATACTAAACAGATCTTCCCCCAAAATAAAAAGTACATAACAAAGGAATGGTTAAACATTATATACAGCTGGTAAGAGAATTAGTGAACTGGAAGATATATCTGATGAAATTATCCTAAGAATGCAGTACAGAAAAAGAAAAATTCGATATTAAGAGACATGGAAGATAGAATGGGAAGGTCCAATGCTAATCTAATAAAGTTCCGGAAGGAGAGAACACTGGGAAAGAGTGGAGGGATAAGTGAAGAAATTTAGAAAAGCTAACAACCATAGTTCTTTGAGCTTTTCAGAATATATCACTTATCAACCACTTCTTAAGCACATCCTGCAGGTACTGAGAACAAAGGGAGCCACTATCAGGACACAAAACAAGTACAGTCAGCCCTTTCATGTACTCTGTTTGGGGAAGCCCTTGTTAAGCCAGCAGAGAGCACAGAATCCATGGCTAAACCCAAGCCTACAGTTAACCCTAATACCAGCTCCTAGGGCTACTGGAATCCAATGAAAAAGAGTTAGTAAGAGCTATAGTACTCAAGTAATTCATGGAACTTGAAGAATAGGGAAATACAAGATATAATACTGGCAGCTAAGACTTGCCGCGTCCTTAGTCTACACAAGACATTGTAGCACTTGCGATGGGGGGTCAGATTAAGTCCCCACAATAACCTAACGGGATGGGGATGATTAGATGACGACGATGTTTAGAGACGAGCAAGGCTGAGCACGCTGCCCAGAGTCACGAAGCTGGTGCAGGGGCGCTGGAGGTCAAACCCAGATGGCCTAACTCCACAGCTGGGCACTTCACCGTTCCGACATCTAGGCAGAACCCTCTTTCCCTTGATAAGAATCTAATTTGTAATTAATAAGTGAATGACGTGTGGAAGGAACTCCTCTACCCCATCCTCACAAAAACAGTAAGGTCAGGGTGGAACCTACTATGCCCTTTGCATAGGACACGTTTCCTTCATAAGAGCAGTGAGATCAGCTGTGACTCATCATTTTTTTTCTTGGGAAAGCCTCCTCCTAAGGGGTCAGTTAAAGGGGAGGGTGGGAGAGGCCCTGTCTCTGGAGAGAAACCCAGGAAGCAGCTGAAGGAGTCCTCTTTCCAAAAACCAGGACTCGTCCTTGTGGTTACACAACAGTTTGACAGAGCAACATGGCAGCACAAATCCAAAAGATGGTGCCCATTTTCTTTGTCTAAGAATCTCATTTCTGGGAAAGCATCCCAAGGAGATCACTCAATACGGGAAAATGGCTAATGACTGAAAAAAGTGGATCACTGCATCGATGGTCTCAGCCCAAATGCAGGCAATCTCTGGAGACCCAAACACATAGGAACGGTTTAGTAAATTAAGGAACATCTATATGATGATATTATTGTGGGGTCCCTAAAATAACAGAGACAGCAACACTTCAGAGCAATATTTGTGCTATTACATAAAGTAAAAGAGCAAAATTCGAAGTGGCAACTGTGTAAAACAATGTATGAAGCACTGAAGACTGAAGAGCAATAATTAAACACAGTTAGGTTAGGATGGTGGAATCATGGGTGATCTTTACTCTTCAAATATTTTTAAAATGTGCTATTGTTGCATGGCATACTAAATTTGAGGAAAAAAAAGGCATTCAGATTTCTTGATAATTCTCTAGTTCAAGAATCCTTTGCACTCTCCACAAAATTATACTATTTGTTAAACAAAAGACTTTCCCGTGAAGCACTCTCCCCCAACAGTTTTGCCAATGTTAGCTTACATTATACAGGACAAGAGCAATATCGAATTACTGAGCATGATTCAAGAAACCTGAGGGAGGAGGAGGGGGAGAAGGAGAAGGAACAGTCAAAGGCACTTAAACCACTAACAAAAAAACACTGTGGCTCGTACATAAAACCATTATTGGCCTCCGTGAGGCATTATCAGTCCAATAATACATTTCTGTTTTAGACTTTTTAAAAAGTGTACTTGAAACCAGAACAGGCCTTGAATTTCAAACACACAGAACTAAAGGAATGCTGCGGAGGGAGAATTAAGGTCAACTGAAATTGGCCTTTTGTCTGGGATGCATTCTTCAGACTTAGGAAAGAGGCAGAGTTTGGTTTAGCTGTGGATGATTTGAAAGTAAAATCCGAGGTTTTCAGCATTACTCACGCAGCCAGAGTTACAATGCCCAGTGAAGATTTCTGTGATACGGTTTCCAAGTAAAACAGCCATTGTGTGACCTTGAGTGTACCTCTAGTTGCAAGGAAGTGGACAAAAAATTGTTAACGGGATGTCCTGGGAATACAGGTAGTGACAAGTTCAAAAGACTGTTTACACGTGCTTGGAGGGTCAAGAGCAGGAAAGAACAATGTTAAACGTGCTAAATGCAGCTTGGTAATACTTGCCATCTGCTAAAGGGAGTCAGCTCTCCAAGTTTCCCGTTATGGTGAGTGTGTCGGCTTTGTGTAGAAAATGCAGGTTTTGGGGACTTCCCTGGTGGCACAGTGGGTAAGAATCCGCCTGCCAATGCAGGGGACATGGGTTCGAGCCCTGGTCCGGGAAGATCCCACATGCCGCGGAGCAACTAAGCCCGTCCGTGTGCCCCAACTACTGAAGCCCACAGGCTCAACAAGAGAAGCCACTGCAATGAGAAACCCATGCACCGCAATGAAGAGTAGCGCCCGCTGGCCGCAACTAGAGAAAGCCCACGTGCAGCAACGAAGACCCAACACAGCCAAAAATAAGTTAATTAATTAATTTATAAGAAAAAGAAAATGCAGGTTTTGATAACTGTGTGTGACTGGCGCTCTCCTCCTTGTGCAGCAGGGATACCTGTTTCCTAGCTGAAGCTAGGTCCCCACCCAGACAATGGGTGGCAGCCTCAGGGTCACCATCAGCTGAGTCAACTGTCTTGGGAAAGTTGAAAGGTACCCAAAGGTACATAAAGGCAGCGGTTGCTGTTTATAAGACCAGGCCTCTGCATCCATGTCAGGGTAGGGCTATTTTTAATTGTTGCATCATCTGGTCTCTGGATTAGACAAGTAGGCCAAGTCCACGTACCTAAGAATCACAGTGTCTTGAGGCATTACGTCAAAGTAAAAGAAATTATCAGATACCTAGCACAAAAGGCCTAAACTAAGTCACTCCCCTGTTTGGACCTTTCCCCTCCAATAAGACCAAACTTTCTTTTCTTTTCTTTTTTTTTTTTTTAAACTAAGGATCAAACTAAATGCATTTCATGACCCACTAATGCCCTGCAACCTGCAGGCTGACTAGCATATTTCTAAAGTCCCTTGTATTTTTGACGGTGCCTGATGCTAACATTCATTCAAGTCCCATCTTTGATCTCTGACACAGAAACGGCTCTGTATGTAAGAGCGAGGAAGTAACTGCCCTTGCTACAAATGTTAATTGGGTAACTAGTTGTACAAATTCCTTATATGTTCAAAGCTTTTCATTTTTTTTTTAAATTAATTAATTAATTTATTTATTTTTGGCTGTGTTGGGTCTTCGTTTCTGTGCGAGGGCTTTCTCTAGTTGCGGCAAGCGGGGGCCACTCTTCATCGCGGTGCGCGGGCCTCTCACTATCGTGCCCTCTCTTGTTGCGGAGCACGGGCTCCAGATGCGCAGGCTCAGTAGTTGTGGCTCACGGGCCTAGTTGCTCCGCGGCATGTGGGATCTTCCCAGACCAGGGCTCGAAACACCGTATCTCCTGCATTGGCAGGCAGATTCTCAACCACTGCGCCACCAGGGAAGCCCCAAAGCTTTTCATTTTGATATTTTGCTTAATGCGGATAAAAATATTCTTTCAACTCAAACACGCACAACAACATAAAAATTAAATGGACTAGGCCAAATCTTCACCCCCAAATTTTTGGGGGAGAAGGCAATTTGGTCCTAACCTCCTGACATCTGAGTTTGGTGGGGAGGAGGGAGGGGAAAGGAACAAACAAATAGAACCTCTCCAAAACACGGAAGTACCTTAGGAAGGTAATTTTTGTCCTACCTGCTGGGGAAAATAACAACGCTTAAAGAGGAGTTACAGATTTTCCTCCAGTGTCTCTCTCTACCTTTACAAGCCATTTCCCTGGTCTGCTCAAATTAATTTGTCCTATAACCTTTGCCCACGAGTCACTTCGTGGCTTCAAACGAGTCACCAACACAGAAAGCAAGGGCTCAACAATGTTCTTGGCCAAATACATCGCCATCTCCTCCAAGGGAACCCATGCCCCTGGGAGTGGTTTGGGAATCACACTGTCCACAGGGAGGACCTGCTTCTCCGGGTCCGCAGTGACACCCACACTGATTAGCAGAGCCGGCTGCCGGGCAGCTCAGACGTGTCTCACCTGCCCGGTGAGCAAACAAATCCTCCTCATTCCCCAACTTCTCATTCGTCCAGTCAGGGTGGGGCTGCTCTAACAAGTATGCTGGTTAAGGAGCTATCTGCTGACAGCACATGGGGCACTAAGGGGGCAGTTCATCCCAGGTGCAACTTCAGCTTTACTCTGCTCTTTTTAAAAAAATAGAGTACGAATTACAACGATGTGCTATGGAGACGCTGCACTGCTTGAACTCCAAGGTACTTGTTCTTCTTTACCAAGAAATTATACCTTGCAGAGTTTTGGTAAAAAGAATTCTTACCACCTCAAGGTGAAAGAGTAAAGGGAACCCAAATCAGTAACATTTCTTCCATTCCTACACATGGAGCTCAGATGTTGTTCACCTAACTTCAAAATTTAGCTTCCAATACCTACCAACCCACATCTCCGTATTTCTTGGTCTTCTCTTTTTGCATCCTTCATAAATACGATAAAAGCCACAGGTTTTGAAAATGGAACTAAACAAACTATAACTATTAGGTTGACCATCCACGGAGCTAAACTTGCTCCATTATGATTTCATGTCCTTAGGGAATGATCCCCAAGGGTCACGTTTTCACGTGGCTCTCTCCGCTCCTAAATTACTAAATTTAGTTTGCCTTTCTCCTGTCTCCTGTTCACAACAATTGTGTGCTACTTTGAGTTTCATTTTTTCCACTCTTATTTATAAATGCATAAAACCTTTGTGGGAATAAACATTGCATGACTTTATACTGGAAGAGGGAAAAAAAGCAAGAATTACTAAGTTACTAACTAATAGGTTGGATGAGTTGATCCTGAATTATCCAATTATTTGATGTCATCATTGTTTATTTTGTTGTCCATGGCTTGTTTTGGTTGGTTGGTGGTAGGTACATGCTTGAGTGTTTTGGAATGGCCTCTTTCTCATTTAGTTCATTATGCAACTACTTGATTTATTTCAGAAAAACAACAACAATAAAAACAAAGACATTTCCTCCCAAGGCACAAATTCAGACCTTTGGTCACAGGGTCACATAACGGTCCATGTTAGAAGGCCTTAGAGTTGATTCCAGACGGGGATTCATATTCAACCAAGATCTGTTAAACTCATCCCCCTTCTTACCCTCGATCTTATGACAAGTGCTCTACACCAATATTCTCAATCCCTAAATAGTCCCTCCTATGAAGTAATAATGCTGATTTGTTTTACACTGAAGAAACAGAATTAGAAAAATTAAGCAACATGCTAAAAGTCATCTGTAAATTCAAATATCACTTTTTCACTTGTATTCTAGGCCTGTTTATTTTTTCTTCAGTCTCCAGCATTCAGAAAATCCAACTAGGGCTTCCCTGGTGGCGCAGTGGTTGAGAATCTGCCTGCCAATGCAGGGGACACGGGTTCGAGCCCTGGTCTGGGAAGATCCCACATGCCGCGGAGCAACTGGGCCCGTGAGCCACAACTACTGAGCCTGCGCATCTGGAGCCTGTGCTCCGCAACAAGAGAGGCCGCGATAGTGAGAGGCCCGCGCACCGTGATGAAGAGTGGCCCCCGCTTGCCACAACTAGAGAAAGCCCTCGCACAGAAACGAAGACCCAGAAAAT
Organism: Balaenoptera acutorostrata; assembly: GCF_949987535.1. Classification (NCBI taxonomy): domain Eukaryota; kingdom Metazoa; phylum Chordata; class Mammalia; order Artiodactyla; family Balaenopteridae; genus Balaenoptera; species Balaenoptera acutorostrata. Next base: position 10,650,064 of record NC_080080.1, on the reverse strand, counting down.
CCAACTAAATTATGGTGTCCACTTCTATAATAAATCTGCTTGTGTTTCAACGTTGCACAGATTTTAGAATGCATATCACAAAACCTTTATACACTATCAGAGTAAAGACATAACTGAAATAATGGTAATAGATCACACATATTTAAAACCTTGTAACAGAGGTTATATATAGGGTGGCAGGGTTGGGAAGGGGAGGAAACCTTCCAAGTCCACAGCTCTAAAAATTGTTTCCCCAAACTAAAACATTTTAGCACGTCTCTGATCTTACTACCTTACACAAAATTAATGATGTGATGGCAAAAAACAGTAAGCAGGCAAAAGAGATCTGCACAAACACTAAAGGAATTCCCATATCTAAAGGGATAAATTAGAAGAGGGAGAAATGAACGTTTTTTTCTCTAAAAATGTGACATTTTCAAGTTTCAAGAGCTGTCAGATGAAATGCATTTTGCAATTGTGCATTCCTGAGGGGTATTTTTTGTCTGTTCATTTAAATTGTTTTCTATCTGTGGAATTTTATTACACACAAGAGCATACCCATTTTTGTTTCTTTTGTAACAAGCATAAGACGAAACCCTAGGACCAGAAAGAAAACAGTAACTACAATGAAGTTTTAAACGTGGTAGAAGTGAAAAAACTCAGAAGGGAGAAATATTGTTGTCATTTCTCTTTTTAAGAATATTGCAGATAATTGGTGGTACGTTTTTCTAGTATCACTTCTTTGCTGGATCCCTGCTTATATGAGCAGAAAGTGAGAAACACTTTTTCTTAAATGCTGAGTTCAGCACTGCTGTCGAGCGATAGTCATACTCCTAGTGATATCGCAAAGGGTAACTTCACAAATTAAGCTCAAAAAAAAGGATGGGCTGGGCTACCCTGGTGGCGCAGCGGTTAAAAATCCGCCTGCCAGTGCAGGGGACACAGGTTCGAGCCCTGGTCCGGGAAGGTCCCACATGCCGCGAAGCAACTAAGCCCGTGCACCACAACTACTGAGCCTGCGCTCTGGAGCCCGTGCTCCGCAATGAGAAGCCACCGCAATGAAGAGCAGCCCCCGCTCACCGCAACTAGAGAAAGCCCGCCTGCAGCAACAAAGACCCAATGCAGCCAAAAATAAATAAAAATAAAATAAATAAATTTATTTTTTAAAAAAAGCATGGGCTAATGGAGGAAGATGCAATCCTACCACTTATTCACCAGCAGATCAATATATAGTTTCTTTGAAAAAAAAAAAAAAGTCCATTTTAGTGTTGTAATCTTCACTCATCTCTCTAAAATTAATATGAAGTCTATGTTCTAAATCTCTTTCCTTTTTGAAGGAAAAAACATCAAAAGCCACCTAAAACCTTGAAATTCAGAGGCCGCTGCCAAGGCAGAGTCCTGCCCACTTTCCCCCACTCCAGATTGTGGCATCGCAGAAGGGGCAGGGGCAGCGTGCAGGGGGAGGACTGACCAGAAGAAAAGTAACCCATGTCCAGAACACTGGTTTTGCATCAGTCACCTGAGGAACTTACTGTAAACACGGAAGCCCAGCTCCTGACACCAGGAGACTGCACTAAGGAGGAGCAGACAGGGCCTTGGAACCTGCTTCCTCACCAGCGCCCCTGGGGGTCCTGGCTGTCTACAGACCGCACTTGGAGAAAACCTTGCAGAGCCATGCCTAAGATGACAATCTAAGGTGAGACAGGTCACACTTGCAGGAGGACAAGGGAGTGGTTTTAACTGGTCTGTGGTGGTGCTCAGGTGCGTTTTTAAAGGCCCCCAGGTGTTTCCAATATACAGCCAGGCTTGAGCACACTGCCCTGCACGGGCGCAGGGAGCCCTCGGATGAAACCTATTGATTTTGTCTGCTGTGATCACAAAGCTCACTTTTCTCACCCCAAGACTTGCTCAAAATTTCCCATTAGCCCCAGAACCCTCCATAGGATGAAGGGGGTTGGGGGAAGCACCCAGATCTTGGGCCTTAGAGTGAAGGGACCTGAGTTCGGATCTCGCCTCAGCCACTAACTGGCTTTGAGATCTCCGAGTATCTCTTATAGGACTACTAATATATCTGTCCCATTTAATATCCTCATTATAGGCTTTGATCTATCTTGATCCTCAGTTTCCCCACCTGTAAAAAGGAAATGTTTGCAGTAAAATCCCCTTCGGGTATAAAATTCTATAATCCACAATACCTTAACGTGATCAGATTTTCATTCTTCTCATGCTAACGTACACCCCTATGCCTGCACTTTTCCCCCTTAGGAAGAACCACGCCAAAACGGCAGGACTTGAGATGATCACAGGATGACAGACTGCTGTTATTAGGAGGATGGTGGATGTGACAGGCCTTGCTGTCATCTTCTGAGTACTTTTCAGAGAGGCCAAGTCTTCACTTACACTGTACTTAGGGCCATTTTATTTTGGGGGCAGTGGTGCAGAAATGGGGGGGTTATGTTGTTTTCATTGCTAGAGAGAAGATAATATCTAGCTCATCACTCGATCTGCCGCGAACCGTCATTTACCCTAAATATGCCCAAGTATCCTAAATGGAATACAGGGAAGGGACACTTAACCTCTAACTTGTGCCAAAGAATATCAATTTGATATGGCAACTTGTCCCTCCTCACTACTTCCTACAGCATTCACTGTCAGGGGTGCACCTTGGGCATCAACACTTGACGACATATTATTTTATTTCATTCAGTCTGATCAATAAGAGTCCACTTCCTCGGGAGCAAGAGGAGTGAATGGCAACGTACAGCTGGCCCTCCCTATCTGCGGGTTCCTCATCCGAGGACACAGAGGCCTGAGAGTACTACTTGAGCGTCCGCAGATTTGGGGACTTGCAGGGGGATGTGAGACCCACTCCCCCCTGTATACTGAGGGGCAACTGTACTTCTTTTCCTCAGCAGAGTGCCGGGCGCAGAGCAGAGATGTGCACTGAAGTGACCGAGAGGAGTCACGTGCTCGCGGCAAGGCCTTCTTCAGTGCCGTCAGCACAGGACCTGATTGGTTCTGAGCTACAACTCCTGTAATATTTTTTTCCCTTGCACACTTGCAGGTGGAAATGAAGAATGAGTCTGTTTCTTCTCCACAGTTCCCTACCTGTAACTTGGAACAGAGACGCCTTGGTGAGGCGTAGGAGCACAGACTCATAAGTACACAAAGAGCCAAACTACAGCACCGCCTGCAACTATGTATCAACAGCTGATGAGGTGAGGCTAGTTTCTTACTCTGTTGCTTCGTCTGTAAAATAGGAAGGGACAGCCATAACCATCCTAAGACAGTCAACAAATGGCAACTCCTTCTCTTCCAAGAGCTTTGAAACCCACCACTGGGAGATTTCCTCATATGGGGTTATATTCCTGGCTCCCGCAGAAGGAAATAAATGGGTGAACAAATCAGGCCTGTGTAGGGCTTTCTACAGGTCACCCAGAGCTACAGAAAGCCCACTAACTCATTTATCAAAGCTTCCTGGAAGGCGGCAGTAATGGCTTTGGGTTGCTACCCACTTAGGCACATTCAGACTGATGACCGCAGGGTCAATACCGCTCTCTCAATTACAGCCCCCGGAGACATCCCAGCCTGCTAACATGTGAAAGCTCTTGTCCTGGCCAGCACAGGAGCCAGAAAGCACTTCTAAACAGGGGAACACGCAGAGCTAAGTGCTCACTCTGCGAAGTAAAAGGCTTACTAAAGGAGCCATAGAGACTAGAGGGACCTATTTTGTTTGCTTTTTTGTTCTAACTTTACAGTGGAAAAGGCCCACAGAAACTGTTTATAGTCCTCATGCAGACTAGAACAACAGATCTGGAAAAGGACAAAGGCACTAACCACCAAGCTGAAGGTAATACGAGCCTCATTTTTGCAGAAGTAAATGTCCTGACAATGTCTGGACCTCATCAGAGGCTCCAAGAATAGGAGATCTGAAGACAGAGTGATCAAGCAAAGAGACAGGTTCCAAAGAGGCACGCTTCGCTGAAGGAAAGAGTGTGAGGAAGATTCAGACCCAGGACCTTCTACGAATGAATGGATGCTTTGCACTGAGAAAAAATATATAAAGAACCCCGAGGGCCTGGCTTCTAGGTCTGGTGTTGCTATGAATAAGGTATGGTGTCCCCAGGCTCAGCAAACTCCTAAAGCCAGCTCCTCATTTGTTTAAATTTTTAAAAAAAAGAAAAGAAAAAAAAAGGTGGGAGGGAGGGGATGAAAGGGTACAAACATCCAGTTGTAAGATAAATAAGCTCTGGGGATCTAATGTACAGCATGGTGTCTATAGTTAATAACAATGTATTGTCTAATTTGAAAGTTTCTAAGAGGGTAGATTTCTAAAGTTCTCAGCGCACGCACACACGCACACACACACACAGAGAACTGTAATTAAGTGATGGATGTGTTATCTTATTGAGGTAAGCACTTTGCAATATATACATATATAAAATCACTATGTTGTATACCTTAAACTTATATAATGTTATAAGTCAGTTCCAACTCAATAAAGCTGAGAAAAGAAGGTCATCCAAAAGGGGCGGGGGGTGGCACAGTACTGCTCTAGTTGTAACAACAATACCTTCTATTTGTGTAATTTTATAAAGCGATTCCGTACACATCCCACTTGACTACTGTGAGAAAAGCTATATTGGCCCCATTCTATAAAGGAGGAAGCGGAGCCCCAGTAAGGTTCAACGACTCGCCCCCAAAACACACTGCTAACAAGTGGCTGAGCTCCGGCTGGAACTCATTAACTCTTCATTCAAAATCCAGTGTTTTACTCCTCACAAAAAGCGAGCCTGCTAAGACCTCCACCGGCTATGTTACCAGCAGGTCCCCTGAGGAAGAAAGAGCCGCAGGGGTGTCCCGGTGGGTCCTCCACGGGGCCTCCTGGGACAGGAGCCCGGCCGCGGCTCTGAATCTCTGGCGTGAACATCCAACCTAAATTCTCACCAAACAGGGAGAACTGTGGTTTGCAGGCTCAACCTGAACTGAGAAAAATAAAGAGCACCTGATTGCATGAGCCAAAACTAGAAACACACACGGTCACGAAAAAGCTCTGCGGCAGCACAAGGCAGACACCGAGTCAAGAGGAGGCATGGAGCCGGGGCAGAGGATGGGGAGGGCAGTCCACGGACCGTGCCAGCAGCAGCCGTGGCAGAGAGGGAACTCAACGACCAAGGCCTCTGCCTGCTGCCGAGGGAGGCCAGTGCCCAGGGTGGAAACCAACCCTCCGGGCTCCTCAAGGGCGGCTGGTCCATGGGAGGCGAGGCCCGGCCCCGCCCCTCCACATCAGAGTCCCCTGTGAGTGCTTTTAAACGCACACACCTGGGCCCCATGCCAGACCTTCCAGATCAGAATCTCCAAGAGGGAGGAGTATGACATGCTCTGGCTGAGGACCACAGGCCATAGTAACCGGAATAAGACTGAGGAGGAGAAAGCAGAGGCCAAACAGGGCAAGGGAGCAGGAAGGACTGTACTGTCCCTGTCTCACCTGGTCTGGCCACTCACCTCCAAGGTGCTTCCGTGTAACCACCACTGTGTAGCAAGGATGTAAGGAGGCAGTGAGACAATGTCCACAGGCAACAAGAGAAAAACACCAGGGAATTCCCTGGCTGTCCAGTGGTTAGGACTTGGCGCTTCCACTGCCTGGGCCCAGGTTCGATCCCTGGTCAGGGAACCAAGATCCCGCAAGCTATGTAGCGCACACACCCCCCAAAAACGACAAAACACCAATGACCATAAGCCACGCCAGCTCTCGATGTCCAATCAGTTTAAAACAAAGAGGATCCGACAGCTGAAAGTTGAGTTGAAGTGAAAGAACCAGAAAGTTCATTTCAACACAACAAAAACAAGTTCAAAGACTGGTTCTCAGTGAGGTGCCTTGAGAAGAGACCTAATGAGTGTGTTGAAAACCCCCCAACAATCAAAAGGCCATGTTGTGTATCAATTAGCACTAACATCCTAAGACCATGGGGCTCCTTAACTCCGTATGATTCTAAGTAGAGTTCCAAGGGAACAAGCACAGTAAATAATTATTAGGCAGAGTGATGCATGTCTGTCACTGTAGTCACACAGGCGTTTCCAAGAGCATTTTCTGAGCCCAGATCTTTAGGACGGATCTAACCGACCACAGAAAGCTGTAGTCATGTCCCAAATTCTAGACATATTTTATTATTTTAGAGGGGTGTGGCAGGTAGAAGCCACCATTCCTATGCTAAATGGAAAAAGAAAACATGGCCCTCACCAAAAAACAAACTGCATTTTTTGCTGACATCAACAGTGCCAGAGGAGAAACAAAGAAATAAACCAGAGGCTCACTGGCTTCTGTTTCATTAGAAACACATGAAGACAGTATCTGCCAATGAGAAAACATTCCTCTTTCTTTGCAAAAGTCTTCCATGCAAATCAACGTTTCTTTTTTCTTCTTTCTTTTTTTCCCCCCCCAATACATACTATCCGGTTTTGTATTAATAGCTAGGGAGCACACATATCAGACTGAGACACATGATAAAAGAGATGAGGGATAAAGGACAAAAATACCCCCAATAATTCCAAGGGTATGCAATCCGTATGTATCAAATATCCTTGTTAAACACGAACTGCGCAGGGTGGGAACGCAGGAGAGACAGCCATTGCTTTCGGGCCACGCAGCATCCTTTCACTCAGCCCAGTACCATGCTGGGGGCAGAACCAGAACTCAAATCCAGATCTTTTATCTCGTACTTTAAAGTCCCTTCATAAACGCCCCCACAACCAGGGAGTCTTTGGCATGTTTACAAAGACCTTCATCCTCCAATACTTAACTCAAAACAACCCTCCGAGACAAACAAGGCAGGAACCTGCAAGCCCATCTCACAGATGAGAGAGCTGAAGTGAGGGGAGTTCTACAAGGCCACCCAGCGAATAGGGAATGGAACAGATTCAGGTTTCTGACTCAGTCTACCTGCTTGTCAAGTAAAAGCAAAACCCCCAAAACTCCAGCACTTGATCCCCAACGAGACTGAGAGAGAAAAGAGAATGAACAGAAGAGCATAAATCCTACACCTTCCCCTGAACTCTGTGGTTGCATTAGCCCAGAAATACATGGGGGAGGCAGAGGAAATTACTCTTTACTCATGTAAGGTCTGAATCACACATTCAGTGTTAGGGATTCTGAAGTTACCCACACTGTCTGCCACAATCTGCTTCTCGGAGCCTTGGACATGACAACCAGGGGATGTGAGGACCTGGCTGACACCGCGTTGAATGTTAATGGCAGGTGTCAGAAATCCACTTCTGCGGAGATATTTAACCGTATTTTAAAATTGGGGTTGGGGAGCCCCTACCATGCGAACAAAATTTTAAAAGCAGCACGGTGTGGGTAAAACAGATCTGCTTTTGCAACTGAGCATACTGGCTACACCAGCCTGGCTACTGTGTGCTCTCGAGCAAGAAACTAACCCCTCGGCTTTAGCTCCCTCACCTGTAAAACAAACAGATTTGACTGGATGATTTCTAGATCTCTCTCAACTCTAAAAATATTCTATAATCTCTGTAAGAGAGATCAGATAGAGGAAGAAATAAAGTAGGGGAGAGAGAAAGAAAAAAAGAGAGGTGAGAGCAGGCAAGGAAGAGCACGGGGGGCAGAGTGGGGAGCTGGTCCACTGAGCAGTCTGGGGCATCCTTACCTAAGAGTGACCCTACTCCGCATGGAACTCACTGCCCTCTTGACCCAATAACCAATATAAAACTTAAGGCTAAAAAGAGGTGACGGGAACTAACTTTCAGTGAATGTCAACTATGTACCAGATTAGAAACCTCAGTCTGTGTCTCAGTTCAGTAACTTTCCACCGTTACAGAATCTCTTAAAGTGGCACTTATGCATTCCTTATTTTACTTGGTCATTAAAAAGAGAGATGCAGAGCTGATTTTCTTGCCTTTGTTTTGCTGACGAGGAAACCATGATTCAGAGGGATCAAGGGGCTTTATAAAAAAAAAAAAGTCACCAGGCCAGTGAGTAGTGCAGACAGACTTGAAGAAAGATGATTTCACCAGTGCCCCTTCTAATATTCCTTGCTGTCCCTTTTCTGCCTTCTTTACTCCTCATCTACGGATGTCAGAAGAATCCAGCATAAAACTAGTAACTGACCTCTGGCCTAAAATACAAGTTTAGAAAAGGGGTGTTCTGTATATTCAATTGTGATTACATTTCCCCCAAACTCTGGGCGTTTTGTGCACAGAGTCTAATTGTGATAATGGTAATGGCTTCTTTTGACAACTAAGTCTTTGCAAGTCAGCACTACTCCTGGAAAGAGTTCTCAACGTCTAGTCTCCCAAGATAGATGGGAGTCAATCATGCCAGCGTTTTCAGTATCTGGGCTGGAACTCTTCTTAGAGCATGATTCATACAGTATAATTCTGTCATGTAATAAACTCTTCCAGCTTTGAGCCACAGAGTTACTTATCCAAGCCAATAAAAGACAACAGAAAAGCCGGAGAGAGGCACATAAATACTCATCAGAGATTCTGCTTAAGAATGAAAATTTGTAATAAAATAATAAAAGTTATTCAGTTACTTAAAATTCAGAACAATTATTCAGAGCTGGGAAGAGTACCAAAAGTGTATTTAATTTTCTTTCTTTTTTTTTTTAGGTAAGAAGTGGATTTATTTATTTATTTTAAAAATTTATTTATTTTTGGGCTGTGCTGGGTCTTCGTTGCTGTGTGCAGGCTTTCTCTAGTTGTGGTGAGCAAGGGCTACTCCTCATTGTGGTTCGCGGTCTTCTCACTGTGGTGGCTTCTCTTGTTGCAGAGCACCGGCTCTAGGTGCACAGGCTTCAGTAGTTGCAGCACGCAGGTTCCGTAGCTGTGGCTCGTGGGCTGAAGAGCGCAGGCTCAGTAGTTGTGGCGCATGGGCTTAGTTGCTCCGCGGCATGTGGGATCTTCCTGGACCAGGGATCGAACCCGTGTCCCCTGCATCGGCAGGCAGATTCTTAACCACTGCTCCACCAGGAAGTCCCGAAGTAGATTTATTTAGAGAGAAACACGCTCCACAGACAGAGTGTGGGCCATCTCAGAAGGTGAGAAAGGCCTGTATTTGATTTTCTACATTGATTTTCTACATTAGAATTCAACCACATTTCAATATCCATTGAACCTTAAAAAGAAACAAACAAGGAAATGTGGATTTGTCAGTCAGTCCACTGCTCTTGGGCGTTAACAGCATCATTCCATTTAAAGTAACCCAGGATACAAGTGGTATAACAGTCACTGGTGTGTCTAAGAATGGGTAAATGAATATGTGTGTTTACAGAATCACTTTTTCCAAATAACATATAACAACACGTTATTTTTCTAAATAACAAACAGGCTTAGATTATGTGTATGTATATACATACACAGAAAATACCTCATATTTGGTGGTAATGTTGGACAGGAGAAGAGAACAGAGGTTTTGGGTCAGACAACCTGGGGCTCTAAGACACTGGCTAGGTTAATTCACCTCAATGGATTCAATGACCTCATTGGTAAAACCAGGAATCATACGTATCTCAAAAGGTCACTGTAAGGAATAAGTAAGCTCACCACTCAATAAAAGGTAGCTACCAGTCTTAGAGATCTACAGATCAACAAAAACAACATTTCTCTACCATTTATGGCTTTTCTCCCTGCTTCAGGTTTTTACACATCTCTTTATTGGTCAATCCCATCATTGCTTATGGGTTTTTTTTGTTTTTTCCCATAGAAAGATTGATGTATGCTTATTAACTAAATTCGAAAATTTACTATGGGGCAGGGGTCGGGGGGGAGGCTTTGCTTGGTTCTTGATTTCTTTTTTTTAAAGATAGATTGATTGATTGGTTGATTGATTTACGGCTGTGTTGGGTTGTTGGGTGTTGGTTGCTGCACGTGGGTTTTCTCTAGTTGCGGCGAGCAGGGGCTACTCTTTGTTGCGGTGCGCAGGCTTCTCACTGCGGTGGCTTCTCTTGTTGCAGAGCATGGGCTCTAGGCACGCGGGCTCCGTAGTTGTGGCTTGCGGGCTCTAGAGCGCAGGCTCAGTAGTTGTGGGACGTGGGTTTAGTTGCCCCGTGGCATGTGGGATCTTAGTTCCCTGACTAGGGTTCGAACCCACATCCTCTGCACTGTAAGGCGGATTCTTTACCACTGGACCACCAGGGAATTCCATAATTTTTAGATATCTTAGTCAAAACTATAAATTCATTTATATTTGTATATTAATCCTTCCTTTTTGAAAAAATGGCTTATTTATTATCAGTCTATTTGAAAAACAACTGAATCAAAACATTTAAAAAATCTCATCAGAAACTGCTTAAGGTCTATCCATTGCAATAAAACTGGTGCCTTCTGTACTCCGCATGGATATCCATTATCAATCCTGACTTATGAATGTAACTATATGAACACTTAATAAGATCCCCTTTTAGCAAATTGAAAGGCTAAACACTTTAAGTGCCTTTCCCTTTTCTATAATACAAATGGTTGCCCAAAGAGAAAAAAGCCTACTCCCCAAAAGGACCACATGAGAATTCATAGAGAGAGGCAAAAAAGACCTACAAATAAGCTGGGGAAAAATGAGTATATGAGAAGTACATTTGCATATACTCCCTTTACCAAAGATTTCCTGAGGGCCTGTCTTGTTTTAGGTGCTAAGAACACAAAAATAAGTTAAACACATTCCCTAACCTCAAGAAGTCCATAGATAGAAAAGCAAAAGCACAGCCTCAATCACATCAGGGCAGAGGGATATGTTACAGGAAGGCCAGGTTAGAAGAGCAGTTAAAGCCTCAGATTTTGGAATCAAGACAAAGTTGGGTTCAAACCACTTATTAGGAAATTTATCACTTAACTTCTTGTCTCAGTTTCCACATCTATTCAACAGGATAAGAGTTGCTACCTCACAAGCTGTTGCAGTGATTAAATGAAATAAAGTATGCAAAGCCCTTAAGATGAGAAAAGGAAGTACTCAGTAAACCCAAGAGGGACACATCTAAATTGGACCAGAGAACTTCCTGGGGAAGCTGATGAGGCAACCAAGGCTTAAAGACAAAAAAAAGACACATCCCTCCCTTTCTCTGCAGTGCTCTCCCTTTCAGCTGGGGCTCACCCTCCACGGCTCTTTGCTCTGGCCCCAGAGGTGCTCACATGTGTTGCACGGAATCTGTTTATGATAGTATTAGCGTATCGAGGCTTTCAGATGCTAACGCCAGGTAGGGTAGATTAAATACGAAAAAAATGTTCTGTCACGCGTACATCAACCATGGCATTAAAGCTAAAATATCAAAACCAATTACTGATTTGGTAGAATAGTTACCCAGAGTACAGACACTCTTGGGGAAATTATATTTGGGGAAAAAAAGAGGCTGCACATCCTACTCTCATGGAAATCACACAAATAACAATTTGAAATTACAAAGAGGATGGCGTAGAGGATGATACAGGCTGGAAACCAAAGGATCACAAATACAAATGCTTACCGGAGCCAAGACAATAACGTTAATAAGAGACGCAAGCTTGGTCAATTTTACAGAGACAGGGCATGACCAAGGCAAAATAATAACGTTTGCCATTTAAGAAAGGCGGCCACTAATTAATTAGCTTTAGCTGGCTTTTGCCATCTGTGAGAGGTTCAGTGTTATCAGATTGTCTGATTTTTCAAAACAGGCCAAAAATCCAATATTTATGTGAAATTTCCTGAAACTTAAAAGACAGCAACTAGGTCAAACTTGGTGGGAACACAAAACACCTGTGGGCTGCATGTGGCAAGTGGGCCACTAGTTTGTGAGCTCTGCAGTAACTACCGTGGAAGACAGGACGACCATGTCCAGGCAGGCTGGATCACAGGGACCACTTTGCAGAGAACATGGGATCTGGGATTAGCTTTAAAGGACGGCAGGATGCAGGTGGCTGGAGAAGAGTAGGAAGACCAGGTAAAGGCAAGGAGGTGTGGGAACAGTGTTTGGGAGCAGCAAGAGGACACTAGCCTGGTAAGAACAGAAAGTCATAGGTGAGACTGGGCACAGGAGGAAGAAAAGTCAGACAGTAGGGGTCTTAAAAACTGGCAGAGGAATTCAGACCTGGTTTGATGGGCAAAGAAGAATTACTGTCAGTAGATGCATAAACAGAAAAGCCAAGATAAACTCCCACAAAGACAAAAGGCCTTAGAAATGGTGGCACATTCTCAGGAGAAACCCACGTTTGGACAAAAGGCAAAGTTTTCAAGAGCACATTAGTATTAGGAGCTTCAGGACAGGCAATCAGAGACTCATTAGATGTAGGAAATCGCCAGAAACCACAGGGCACTAAGCGGGACAGCCCGCGAGGGGATGTATATTTCACTGACTATATCGACGGCGACCGCGTGTGGGACTGAGTGTGTGAGCGGGATGGTTCCGTTAGACTCACCTCCATCACATCATCCCTAAACTCCCAGTTCATTGATACCAAGGGCAGAGGTTCTCATGGACAGGACCCATCCCCAGAAAGGGACTGCAGTGGCCAGTCAAATGTGCAGTGTTTCTCGAAAGTTTTGGGAGTCCTAAAGAATGCCTTTAAAAAAATTTCAGACAGGGCTTCCCTGGTGGCGCAGTGGTTGAGAATCTGCCTGCTAATGCAGGGGACACGGGTTCGAGCCCTGGTCTGGGAAGATCCCACATGCCACGGAGCAGCTGGGCCCGTGAGCCACAATTGCTGAGCCTGCGCGTCTGGAGCCTGTGCCCCGCGACGGGAGGGGCCGCGATAGAGAAAGGCCCGCGCACCGCGATGAAGAGCGGTCCCCGCACCGCGATGAAGAGTGGCCCCCGCTTGCCGCAACTGGAGAAAGCCCTCGCACGAACCGAAGACCCAACACAGCCAAAAATAAATAAATAAATAAATAAGAAAATCCTTTAAAAAAAAAAAAAAAAAAATTTCAGACATTTAGTGATCATAATCCGAGACCTCAAAACACTGGCACAATGAGAATAGAAAAATGAAAACTGGGCAAATAAACATCCTAAAAATAGCCAGACCCCCCAAACTGTATCTATAATCAGATTCAAGTGATTATAGTGTTAATTCAGCCCACAGGGTGTGAGGCTCAACTGAAGGCCAGAAAGACAAAAACAGGAGCCACATTTTCTGCAAAGGTGATGGGGAGCCCAAGAAAGATGTTAGGCAGGGTAAGGTGAGCTGTATTTTATGAAGAGCAATAAGCTGGAGGGGGCGAGCCAGGGTACAGCTGGGATCTATGAAGACAAGTGTCACCGGCCGACAAGACCAATGGCTTCCTTTGGTTATGTCTGGGAACCAGTGACAATGAACCATGACCATGGTGACCCCACAAAGACTGAGACGTTACGATGCAGCCCCTGGGAGGGCGGGGTAACAGAGCAATGCAGTTATATCACAGCAATCACCAACAGCGCGTGACAGCTTTGCAAAGGACAAAGCATCTTTCCTGATATCCCCTCCCCCCATAAAGAAAATGGGATCTCCTCGGAGGTACTGAAAATGATCATTCCTTTCTACTCCCTTTACCCACTTGTCACATGTGGCTGGCTGCCCACAAAGACTGGCCCTAATGCCTGTGAAAGAGGAACAGGAACACCTCCCACCCCGCGCTCTACTCACGACCCATGAAAGTAAAGACCAGTCTCGAACAACGACAGTCCTAGTGGTTCCTTAACAGTTGAGTCTTCCTTGACTGTAAGATTTGGAGGGAGTTACTTCAGGGAACACTAGACCAAAAAGAAAAGGAGGGCTTGGCAACCCACACTCACTTTCCTACAGGAAGCATGAAGGGAAAGGATTAGCAAAATAAACACTAGGACATACCATTAATGACGCTGAACAGCCCACCTTCCTTATAGAACTTCCAGAAACACGCACAAGGAGACGGACTACTCAAGGAGTTTTGAACCATTAAGTTTAGAAGAAAAAAAAAAAAGGCTCAGTGCCAGCCTGTATTAGTGAACACAGAATTTCATGAATGAAGAGAATTTTATGTACATTGGCTCAAACAAAATGATCTTATCACTAGGATCGTTTTTGATGGTCTAAATAAAATGAAGGAAAATGTAATTACAATCATATTTGTCTATTCAAGTGCCATCTTCCAAAAAAAATTTTTGTTCTAATTACTGAATCAGAGAGAGTCATCATGGGTATAGCAGCTAAAATACCCAGCCAATCGCAACCTTGACATTCTTGGAAAATAAAACAAACACAACAGGTTGGTTTTGTTTTTATAAAGCTCTGGGAAGGCATCCATGATCAGTGTCACTCTGGCATTCAAATTTAGTTGGAATAAAGCTGATACCAGTTTTTGTGTTCCACAGGCAATAGCCAGACTTTCTTTAAAAACATGAAATGTTTATGCAAATCACAGTGGAAGGCTTGCTGCCTCTGGTTTCTGCTGTAACTTTATGTTTCTTACCCATGCTGAGAAAAGTACCAACAATGCTCCAAATGTTGATTACAAATAAACAAAAACAAAATAAGCAGCCAAGGCCTTAGAGGTACAGATGTAATAACGAACTCAGTTAACTATTGGAAATTAGAAAATCACTGCCTGCTGACGACAGGTTTCCAAAAAAATCTGTTCTTTTTAGCCACCATTTATTTCTGAGGACCTACCACGTGCCAGGTATGGAACTAGGAGACGACGTGTGTTACCTCTCCCAGCACTCACAAGAAGTCTGACGGGCAGATTACCATCTCGATTTTCCAGATGAGGAGAACAGGCTCAGAGGAGCACAGCAGTTTGGTCCAGGTCTCACGTACCACAGGGCAGAGCAGGTTCCTGAAACCAGGACGCCTGAGGTACAGCATGCTACCTCTCTCATACGACACTAACCATAAGGTGAAAACTTTTTTTTTTTTTTTAAATTGAGGTATAGTTGAGGGAAAATGGGGTGGTAATCAAAAGTTGCTACAAAACGACTGGCAAAGTTATTCTCAATAAACTAAGAACAAAGCTGGCATTCATTTCGCTGATGTTTATCTCACCATGTATGTGAGAGTCTATTTCCATTCACAGGTTAAGCCCATCACTTAAGTTTCATATTAAAAAAAATAGTGTTCACAAAATCGAGAGTCACGGCAGGTAACTCTTTCGTGTACTGATGGTGTCTGGAGGCCAGAATTCCTGAATTTTTAGTCCTGCTTGAGCAAGATACTTAACGCCGCGTGCTGCGGTTCCCTCCTCGGTAGAATGAGGGTTGCTGTAAGAACTTAAGTGGGTTAAAAGCACACAGAGCACTAAGAACGCTGTCTGGTACACAGTAAGTGCTCAGGACAGGCCAGCCACCCTTGCCTTCATGTTCCTATTTACACCAGGACTGAGACGGGTGATCAAATCGACAGCATCCATCATACTTCCTGAGCTTAAAAACCTGTTCAACTATCTAAGCAAATGCACAAATGGGCAAACCACCTTAATGTCTACGTGCTCATAATTATGAAACAACACGGAAGCAAAAGTCTGTGACCTCGGGGAATGTTAATCCTGGCACCAATAAATGAACAAGATAAGACAGACTGACGGAGTTGAGGACACAGCTCAAGAGGGCACAGACCTTCGTGCCGAAGGAATGTGTGACAGAGGAAGAAGGGCTGAGGGAGGTAAAAGGGGGAGAGAGAATTTGAGGGAAGACTTCCTTGAAGGCCAGCCCAGAGGGAGACCCTGAAGAGCGCCGCTCGGAGAAGGGCAGGGAGTGCATTCCTGGTAATGGGGCCCCAAGGAACCAGACAGAAACAGGGATGAGCGTGGCATGAGGGAAATCAGAGGCTGTTAAGCAGAATTATTTGATTCTGACAAAGCTGGATTGCATAAGCACTTAGAGGCCAGGGACTGAGCCCCATACATCTATCTTTGTCTAGCTCCGGCCCGAGGCATAGTGCCCTGCAGGAAAATACTGGCTAGGTGGATGAAAGTATAGAGGGATGGAAGGACCACGTGAAGGATGCTGGGGAATAATAGATAAGATGGGGCTGGTGAGGTCATTTCAAATTAGCAAGACCGTGAACAAACAGAATGAGCGCCAGCAGAGAGGGGGCCATGTACCCACTTGTTCAGTCACACCCTCAGATGAATACTGCTGAGTGTCCTTTATCTACCTATCTACCTACCTATCTACCTATCTATCTACCTACCTACCTACCTATCTGTCTATCGATCTATCTTTGAGAAGGGAGGCCAACTGATTTTGGGGGGAGGCTAATTTTTCCAGCCCAAGAGAAACAGTTCGATGGAGATATAAACTCTGAGGACCAGAGACTTGAAGCCCAGCTCTATGGGCAAATCCCCCAAGCCCTCAGCACTTGAG
The DNA here is from genome assembly GCF_949987535.1 of Balaenoptera acutorostrata. Lineage (NCBI taxonomy): Eukaryota > Metazoa > Chordata > Mammalia > Artiodactyla > Balaenopteridae > Balaenoptera > Balaenoptera acutorostrata. The sequence goes on along the minus strand of NC_080080.1, from coordinate 10,633,784 downwards.
TTTCTCATTTGCGATCTAGGAATAAGGCATATCTCCCAAGGTTGGTGTGCAAACTACCAGAGCTAGGTTACGTCGAGGGCCATGGTCACATGGTCTACAGGGCATATTTAGCTATTTCTGCCCTTTAATAAAGTAAACGCCAATAGGGCCACAGCTGGTTTTATCAGCTTTGTACTCTTGAGCCCTTCGCACTCAGTCTAGCATACAGGAGGGATCCAGAGAAGGTTTGATAAATTGATCTGACGTTTCCCTAAACTCGTAGACGGGCACTAGGTGGCCCCATCGGGTCTCTGCGGTGACTTTCCTCCTGCCTAGGTCCCTCTCCCTGGAATGCTCTGCACAGTCTCCCTGGAATGCAAGCACCAAGAAGCAGAGAGGCATCCCCAAGCGCGGCTTTCCAACCTGCTCCAGTCCCCCTCCATCAACACTGCATGGAACTCCTCTTTGCTGAACTCCCGCCATACAGAGGGCTCCATCAGCGGTGCCAGATGGCTCTCCTGCTAATTGATGCAAATACAGGAAGCTTACCTCCTCAACCAAGCTGGAAACTGCTTGAGGCTTTTCGTCTGTGGCTTTTTTTTCTGTTAAAGCTGGGACTTTTAATCCATTTCTAACCTTTCTGGTTCTCGTATCTGACTTCAAGAGCACCATTCCTCAACTTAGCTCCCCAGAACTGACGGCTCGGAGTAATGCCCTTCTTTCACAACAGCCACTGTAGAAAAACACCCCCTGGTGAAACAGCTGTTAATCAAAAGGAGATTTTTTAAGAGGATACAGAGCCCCTCTGACAGGTATGAGCTCCCTGCCCAGGCTTACCAGGAAATGTTTTATCTGGAGCTGCAGTGTCCTACCTGCAACCCTGCGGTTACAGAGCTCAGCCGGCTCTTATGCATCAGGAAACATGACATTCTGAAGTCTGGTCTGCACATCAACTGAACAAACATGCATTAACCACCTTCACCTAGAGATCCCAGGTTCCTCTTTCTTCCCAGGTTTTGTAGGATTTTGTGGGACAGCTGGGGAAGCTTCCTTGGAAACAGGCGCTTACCCGACCCGGGCTATGGGATGCCCTCATGCAGCCTAGGCCTCTCGGGGGTGTGTGCCTGACTTCATGAAGAACCCCTTAAGTCCTTCCAGCCATCCCTCATGCCAATGGTGGTCCTTCTTCCCATGCTACAGTCATGTTTATGAGGTCTTTCAAAATGTCGACCCCCCCTCCCCGCCCCCATCAATCCCAAACCCCTTGCTGGTTTTGCCTTGGGACCATTTCCTTGCAGGTACTTTGAACCACAAAACCTTGCATTTGAACATACAGGATGTTACTTCTCCTTCCTCTCCTTGGACCAGAAATGACCAATTTTAGTGCCTTATCAAATAAACTTTTCCCTCCTTGCTTTGATATGCTTCTAAGCTGATGACATGTGGCCTGGGGTAAAGGGGTAAGGATTATAAGGGATCTTGACACATTCAATGCATCATTCTAAAGAAGACCTTCACAAGTAGGAGCCACTTATCTTCTAAAACCAAAGAACTGCTCTGCAGGCTAAGGAACAGAAAAGATGAGTTGCCAAGTTACCATTTCAGGAATCCAGTTATCTTGACTTTTCCCGTGGGGCTTGCTTCTGCTGCAACTAAAAATGAACCTCGGGTTCTTGTATATATTCACATACCCTTCTAGCCAAAAAACGAGGCAAAGTGGTATGTAAATGGAAACATTACAGAGCACTTTTAGAATGTGAAAGTCAAATTCTCCTGTTGAAAAAACTCAGAGATGAAACCAGGATTGACACCCAAAGAAGAATTCTGGAGACAGAAATAAATAATTGCTAGAGTATATATTCCAAGTGGATTAATTTCAGAAAAAATCATTTCCTAAGACCTCGGCCAAACAGTTTCTTGTTCATCTGCCCCCTGATCTCTGTCTCTGCACGTCCCTACTCCGGGGCTGACTGTCCTCATTAAGAGAAAAGGGCTGGGCTTCCCTGGTGGCGCAGTGGTTGAGAATCTGCCTGCTAATGCAGGGGACACGGGTTCGAGCCCTGGTCTGGGAAGATCCCACATGCCACGGAGCAGCTGGGCCCGTGAGCCACAATTGCTGAGCCTGCGCGTCTGGAGCCTGTGCCCCGCGACGGGAGGGGCCGCGATAGAGAAAGGCCCGCGCACCGCGATGAAGGGCAGTCCCCGCACCGCGATGAAGAGTGGCCCCCGCTTGCCGTAACTGGAGAAAGCCCTCGCACGAACCGAAGACCCAACACAGCCAAAAATAAATAAATAAATAAATAAATAAGAAAATCCTTTAAAAAAAAAAAAAAAAAGAGAAAAGGGCTGCAGAAAGTCACCTCCTGCCACTTCCCCATGATGTCCTCGAGAAACAAAAATGGAAGGTGTTGAGATGGCAACACCTACAGAGCAAAAATACTGATTATCTTCCTGTTGCCCTCAGGCTCCCAGGGAGAAGAGAGATGAGGGGAGGAGGGAGCAGAAAGGGGGAAGAAGGCGTAGGTAAGTTTGACAAATGAGAGAGGGAGTGACGGAATAAATAAATGAATGGTGTGAATCAGTAGAGTGAACAAATGAATATGTTTCATCCACTCCTTGAAAAAGCAGCCAGAGCCGCCATTTACTTATCAGGAGGTAAAATTCATTCAAACTTACATTTTCAGACATGAGTTAATTCATTAGATCCCAAGCCACTATACGTCAAGGTTCTCCAACCTGCGGAAAAGCCTGATAACTCCTGGACTTCCGAGAATCACCTGTTACACCCCACTGCTTACGAGGGGACACTGAGAAGATAACGTGCAAGTAGTTCCCACGCAGCTGCAGTCCATGCCTGTTTACTCACTGTACTGGACCAGATCATCTTCAAGCCCAAGTGAGACAGCCCCCACGCCACTTCCTTAAAACGCTTTCCCAAAAGCTGCTGAAGAGGAGCCAAACCAAAAATTGGAGTTTTCTCCCTCCCCCATACACTTCCTCCTCCCACCCTCCACCCCCACCGGATGCTATTAAAAAATCCATAAAAAGCAGACAATGGTCGGGTGGGGAGGACAAAAACCAAATCTAGATCATGCACACGTGTGTTCATACATTTAGTGTGTATGGAGTGGAAGGCCAAAATAAGCCAGGTTCTGGGGCTACAACGGTGAACAGGACTCCTTCTTCGTTGCCAAGGAGCTTACAGGCTATCTGAGTAGGTGGGTAATAAGACAAGTAGTTAAGACGCAGTGATCAGTTTTGTAAGAGAAGCATGAATAAAACACTAATGGAGCAACCAACTACCTGTCCCCCACTGGAGGGAAGGTTCTACAAAGCAGGGCACCTCTTAGCTGGGCTTTACAGAAGAGTTGGAGGTGAATGGTAAGCCAAGGGGAGGAGGAAAGTGCCTTGCTATTCCAGGCTCTAAATCAGAACAGCCACGAAACTTTCTACAGGTCGATTATTGCAGAATTCTGTTCCTGGTCCAGATTCTTTTCCACTTACAATTGTCTCATGTCCCCCTGTGTGCATAAGTGCACTTATACAAAGCAATGGCCCTGACGGAGGATTTCTTTTACCTCACTATGGGAACACTAGGTGATTTAAAAAAAAAAAAAAAAAAAAAAAAGCAAGCTCTGAACTTGTTTTAAGCCCGCAGTTCAAATACTGCTACTGATTTTACTGTGTGACTCTGGGCATGTTGCACAACCTCTCTGTGCTTTCAGTTGTATTATCTATAAAGCAGAGATGAGACTACCTCATGAGAATGCTGTGTGATCAGAGGACCGGATGTATATAAACTGGTTTTTAACGCTAAGATACTATTGTTTTTATCGGTAATCATGTCACATTTATGCAGTTAGCAGCTTCGGCTGGAATTCTGTTGCTTAAAATACTTGGCAAGTACTAAAAAGTGAGAAAATTGGCCCCGACTGGTAGCCCTGCTCAACGACCGACAATCAATGACTCCAGAACAATATTCTTCATTCCTAGGCTCCGCATCTACAGAATTGCCCTTTCTTTTCCAAAGTTTGCTCCCCATATTGCACACAAGCACCTGGAGACCTTGTTAAAATCCAAACTCTGATTCAACAGGTCTAGCGTGGAATTCAGCATTTCTAAGGAGCTCCCAGGTGGTGCTGCTGCCGGTGCCCAAACGTCTTCAAATCAAGAGTGGCTGCCTCACCGGGGAAGGGTGGTGTCAGTCACCCCGCTGAAACAGCTCTTTAATTTCTGCCTCTTTCCCAACTTCCAACACCCATCGCTATGCTCCAGCAAACCATCATTTCCTGAAACCAAACTGCCTCATGACACATGAAATCACCCCTGAGTCACAGTGTGGTCACAAGACTTTTTTTTTTTTCAAGTTATCTTTTTTTTTTAAACATCTTTATTGGAGTACAATTGCTTTACAATGGTGTGTCAGTTTCTGCTTTATAACAAAGTGAATCAGCTATACATATACATATATCCCCGTATCTCTTCCCTCTTGCGTCTCCCTCCCTACTACCCTCCCTATCCCACCCCTCTAGGTGGTCACAAAGTACCGAGCTGATCTCCCTGTGCTATGCGGCTGCTTCCCTCTAGCTATCTATTTTACGTTTGGTAGTGTATATATGTCCATGCCACTCTCTCACCTCGTCCCAGCTTCCCCTTCCCCCTCCCCATGTCCTCAAGTCCATTCTCTAGTAGGTCTGTCTTTATTCCCGTCTTGCCCCTAGGTTCTTCATGACCATTTTTTCTTTAGATTCCACATATATGTGTTAGCATACGGTATTTGTTTTCCTCTTTGTGACTTACTTCACTCTGTATGACAGACTCTAGGTCCATCCACAGGACATTTTATGACGACAGCAAAAGCTCCAGTTCTGACAGCAGAGCCAGAAGTAGGAAGGACCCCGCCTGCCACCCCAGCACAGTCAGCCCCGGAGCCGGGCAGGGATCTCCACATCAGCTGTGTGCTCCACAACCTCAGAGGTCACCCACGTGACCACCACTCACCACTGGGTCACCTTCCTTGGATTTTTTGGGGGTAAAGGATCATATATCTCCTGAGACATAAATGCCCCATGTCTGGCAGAGGGCTAGGTGCCTGAATACCTGTGCAGTAAGCGAAGGGGGGACATCCGCCAGCTCACCAGCACTTACTGGATGCGCACCACGTCTGTGCCCGGCAGTGGCCCAGGGGCTGCGGAAGGCACAGGACACGGCTTCGCCCCGCCCACCACCGAGACTCGAGCCGCTGCGGGAGTGCCGGGAGTGCCGGGCACTCTGCTGAACACACTGCACGTCACTATCTCACTTCCCGACCCTCACGATAACCACACGAAGCACGTATCAATACCCATACATTGCAGATGAGGAAATGGGACAACACGAGCAACGATCCACGTAAAGAAACGCTGGCTGCTCTTCTAAGTAAGCGTTCTCTCCTAATCACAGAGGGTGCTTCCATCCAACAGCCAAAACGAACTGCCTTTTGCCCACGCTGAGACTTCTGTGACCTGGAGCTAGTTCTCTTCTTACTCTTATGATTCTCACAGCTCTGATACGAAGCATCAGATGATGGGTTCCGAGGGAGAGTAAAGACACGGTGCCCAGGAAGGTAGCACCGCTTCTCCGGGTGCCTCAGTGATCCCTGCATCCCATGACGCCCCGCCTCCTTCAGCCACCTGGGCCACCCCTCACACAGAGAGAAACGTGACTCAGCAGAAGCTGCAGGAGCTGCACAGAGCTGGGTGTGAATCCCAAACCCACCACGTGTCAGCTGTGTGGTGACTCTAACTCTTTCAGCACCTCCACCAGGAGGGCAGCGACTGCAGCTTCCTGACTGTTGGAAGGAGGACATGAGACAATGCATTCAAAGTGTGTCTAATGCGTTTAAAAGACACCACGGACTTCCACAAATCCAAGCTCTCTTCTCCCCTATCAGGGCCATTGCTTTGCTGCTTCAGCGTGAAGAGCATTAGGAGTTCCATGTCCTACTTGGCTGACGAGAAGAGAGAATTCCTTGAACACAAGTCAAGGCAGCGAAAGGCCAACTCCAGCAGCCACTGAAAGTCTCAGTCCAATTACGAATTACAAGTGACTCTCCGGTTTAACTTGGAAGAAAATGGAAGCCATTAAAAAGAGGATGAGATGCCTTCTTTCTAACGTTAACGTATCTGGAAGTCAAAAAGATGATCACAGCCAATTTACAGGAATGTGGAGAGGGCCTAGCATATAACAGGGAGGGGAATATTAAAAATGTCCTAAATTTTCTCCCCGATGGGAAAGTCCTGATGGTAACTTTTTTTTTTTTTTTTCGCAAAGACTGTACCATAATGATTACCCAAAGAAGCACTGTGGAAAGAGCAGTGGTTCCTGTATCAGACAGAACTGGATTCTGTGAAGTTCTGGCACATACTAGAGGTGTGACCCTGGACAAGCTACACAAAAATCCTTAGCCTTACCTTCCTCAGCTATAAAACAGGAATAACAATACTTGCCCTGTAGTCACTGCGAGATTAAAATGAGATAATGTACACAAAACATCTGGCAAAAAGTAAGCACACAATGGATGTAGCTGTTAATTACTGTGGCTGGTCCCTGGAAGGCCTGAACCTGGGAGCAAAAAAGCTTTCGTAATAAACTGCAAACTGGCGGATGTGCATGAGGTGGGCTTGATGCTGGGCTATAATTTGTGCTGCCACTGTTTTCAGAAGGTTCCTAAAAATATCCTGAAGCTGTGGCACAAGAAGAATTTTTTTTTAAATCAACCCTTAACTAGGTTTCATGGAGATTTCAAGAACATTTTTGGACCAGGTCCCAGCTGTGCTACATTTCAAAGTTAAATATATTAAGTTTAGGAGCTGGGCTATATTAAAAAGAAAAAAAAATTTTTTTTCCTGTCCCATGTTTGCCTCCCAAAGCCCTTCCTCTTAGTTCCCCAAATACCACCAATCAAAGGCACCGCTGGGTTCTCCTGTAATGAGCAACGGGGCCACCCTGCGCACCTCACAAACCCAGCCCAGCGGAGTTTCCTGGGAGCTGGCCTGACATGAATCCCTCCAGCTCCTCTCTTCTCAGAAGGACCTCAGGCCTGTCCAAACCTGGCCTTTTCTATATGGGGTCTTGCTCAGGGCACTGCCTTCTCAAAGCACAGCCCCCGCTTTGAGGAGGACACTTCTCCCTAAGTGGAAATGTATCTGGTTGAATACCAGATAAAGAAGATTTTGCATCGGGATGCTTCTCTGTATGAAAAACAGGTGTCTTTGTTCTCCAGAGTCACCCTTAGCTCTGGGAACACCTTGCTCAACAGCTGTGTCATTCTCGTGCTCCCTCCAGGGAAAAACTCTAGCACGAATCCTCTGCATTATTTAAATTGGTAACTCCACCTCACTTTCCTTTTTTTTCTTCTGCGAAGCCCATGTTGTCACTCTGCTGAGCAGAAGCTAGAAGCTGACCACGTACTACAGTGCATTTCCTTGTGCTGGCCTCAAATATTAACCACCTGCCATGCTTGGATCCTGCATCTAGGAAGGAGTCAAGGCTCTGTACCACTGAGTCCATTTCTTCTTCTTCTTCTTTTTTTTTTTAACCCTTTCTTTGTAATCATTCACGTGTCTCTTCAGAGTAGAAGGGTGACTATATAAAAAGTTTAAAAGAAAAAGAAATTAAGCTAGCGAAAACTTGCTCCCGCATGTGCTCTGTCTGTCCCTCTGCTTCAGGCCCCTGCAACTAAGGCTGAAGCCCCCTCCTCGCCCAGGGGTTTCACTTAGTTTCTACAGTCTGGTAGCTTTCAAGGTTAAGTGATGTGGTTCAGGGAGGGTGGAAACAAAGAGCCCCACCCTCCTGAAATCTCCCAAGGAATCCACACGAGAGCAACTGGTGGTAAACAGGTATGTGCTGGTTAAATTATGGTTTGGGAAAATGCAGTAAAGGGACAAGAGAGCAATAATCGAGTACCAACATAGTTACCATTTACTGAGCATCAACTATGTGCCTGGCACTGTGCTGGATTTCTTCGTATCTGTTATCTTCTAAAATCTGCATTCTGACTAGTTAACTATGACTGCCCCTATTTCACTGATGAGAAACCTGCCCAGCAGACAAGTGGCAGAGCTGGGGTTCCCACCAGCCTGACTCCCAAACCCAGGCTGTAAGCTACAGAAATGCAGTGGGACCACCTCTCACCACAGGAAAACCCTGGAGAAGCCCAGAGGCCGGCTGCTCCCTGACACCCATCACGTGGCTTCAGAAAGGGGAATCCAGGATCTGAGTTCACTGCTGTCAGAGATGAAGAGGTCAAGGAGTGGAAATGAAAAGAAAGGCAGCGCTAGAGGACAACATTCACACTGTTCTTTACGGAAAAGCCCACGGCCTTAAAAGAAGGTCACACCCAAGACCAGCCTTGATTTATTCACCTGTCACACATTTCAGCCCACTGAGCCAAGGGAGGGGGAAAGCACCACTGGCAAAGCGACACACTGTTGCAGTTAAACCGGCCAGGGGGGCAGTTGTTTAGCCCGAAGAATCAGCTGACTGGGAGCTGAGACGTCTGGGTTCTGGCCCCAATTCTCTGGGAGTTTGAGCAACTCATTTCTCTTCTCTGAGCACCACGCACGTATCTGCTGCTAAACCCTGTGTTTGGGGACGGGCGGAGGGATGGGGTGGACTTCAAGGATTCATTCCACACTAACATTCTTAGACTCCAGGATTCTAAATAAATGACAGAGAGCTAGTTGATGAGTATGGCTACTGCACAAGCAACCCAGTGCTTTAGCCCAAGGATCGAGAAACCAAGAGAAGGATAGCGAACCTGTAAAGCGGCTGCATCCATGAAGACGCCTTGATCAGCAGGAAGCTAATGAGCATCTTTTCAACATGATGTAGAACACAGATGAAAACCCAAGATAACAGGCAGGCAGGACAAGCCCTCATGTTCAGGAGCCAGGCATCATTTTTGTGCCCAGAAAGAAGCCATGGATTAAATATTGCTTGAGTCTCTCTCTCCAGCCCTTTCCATCCCATTTCCCCTTCCTAGCCAGGCCACCAACAGCTCTCACTGGGTCATCGCTAACACTCTACAAACACTTGTTACCCTTCATTTATGCCCGTCCCCTCCAATCCATTCCCTGCACTCACTGCACTCATTCCACTCACTGCAGTCGGAGTGGTCCTTCTAAAAGGCAAATCACAGCACGCCAATCCCTTGCTGCAAACCTAAAGCCTTTCTGTTGCTCTGGGGACAAAGCCCTGCTGTCTTTCCAGTCCCATTACCATCCTCTCTCCCATCAAGCTCCAGGTATAACAAACACGGTTTCTCAAAAGCGGTGGGTTTCCTCCCACCCCTCTTCTTCAGGCCCCAGCTGAGGGGTCACGTCTCTGGAAAGCCTCCTGTGACCCGCTGTGGATGAGGTGGGTCCTGCCCTGGACTCCGGGAACACCCGCCTCCTCCCCATCACAGTACTTACAACGCTTCCCTGAGAATTCCTGTTTACTCGTCCGTCTCCTCCACCAGACTACAGGTGTGAAGGGGGCAGAAAACACATCTGTCTTGTGATCAGCTGGATCCCAGCACCTAGCAGAGTGCCTGGCACTTAGTATGAACTTCAGAAGCAAAACAAACAAAAATCTCTGTTGGCGAAATGAACGGCCTCATAACGGTGGGCTGTGGAAGGTGGAGAAAGAGGGCAAGCTAAATGGAGAAGAGGCTGAAGGGGGGCGGGGGGGCAGGAGGGCGGGCAGGGTGCCCAATAGGGGATGTCTGCGCCTCTGCACGTCTGCCAGAGGCTGGGTGAGAATACGAGCCAGGGCATTGGCAACGGCAGAGGCTGTGAACCGTGCGAGGGCAAGCTGTGCGCTGTGCCGTGTGCAGATGCGTCCACGCTACACTCCGTGGAGCCCAGGGACACTGAAAGACCGTTAGCTGTATATCCAGCGTTTGGACGTGCTAGAAGTAGGAACGTTGTTTTAGTGCTGCACGTATGCATAGGGGGTTGATGATGTAAAAGTAGGTCACAAATAAACTCGGCAATGCTAGTAACTGGACACCACTAACAAATCATGTCTACTACCCTCTCTGTTGTGTGCCAGCACTATCTGGCATGATGCCCTCCCCTCCTTCTTTTTAAAAGATGCATATCCAGACAGGACATTGCTAGAAAACAATGATGTATGGGTTTGGTTACTATACTATTTAAACAGACGCTGCTGGCACTCCACATAAATTCTGACAAGATAGAAAGGCAGATTAAATGTTGCACTTCAGGAGTGGGGGGAAATGCAAAACGACTTAGGATTTAGAGAGATAGTAATCAGGAAGATGGAAACTGCAGGAACTTCCCAGGGCAAAGCTGAAGAAGTTCAAGATCAGCAGGAACAAGTGCAGCAGCAACGACAGAGTTCAGAGGAGGAGAACAAATTCCTATTAAAAAACACATTTAAAAACATTACATTTCGGGCCTCCCTGGTGGCACAGTGGTTAAGAATCCACCTGACAATGCAGGGGACACGGGTTCGAGCCCTGGTCCAGGAAGATCCCACATGCCACGGAGCAACTAAGCCCATGCGCCACAACTACTGAGCCCACATGCCACAACTACTGAAGCCCTCGCACCTAGAGCCCATGTTCCGCAACAAGAGAAGCCACCACAATGAGAAGCTCATGCACCGAAATGAAGAGTAGCCCCCGCTTGCCGCAACCAGAGAAAGCCCGCACGTAGCAAGAAAGACCCAACGCAGCCAAAAATAAATAAATAAATAAGTTTTAAAAACAAACAAACCAAAAAACCCCATTACATTTCAAGACCAGAAATGATGCGCTTCAAAGGAACAAACAGTATAAATAGCTTTCATACAAATCTTTGCTGAAAGATTTGCTATGCTGAGTGGTCACTGCTACTTACATGAGGCCCTCCCTCCAGGGCAGAAAACCACCAAAGGACAGTGTGGACTGTGAAATGGGCCACATCCACAGGAGATGGAAGTTAACTGAAGGAGGAGTCAGGCAGCTCCTTGAAAAACAATTTAGCCAAAACAAAGAATGAGAAACAAACAAGCTGTAACACATGCAGTGTCTTGGCCAAATAAGAAGAGAAAAATTCACACACACAAACACTGAAGTCGATACAAAAGGGTTACAAGTTCCCAGAATTTCCCAGTGATCAGGCCATGCAAACAGGCAAACAACAGACGTGGCTTCACCCTTAATTAAATGTGGAAGTTGAAAATCAAGCCAAGTTAGGACGTCTAAGTAAACTCACCCCACTGTATGTTTCTCCTTTTAAAGGAAAGGATAAAATTCTTACATTATCTTCTAATCTTAATAAATTTAACTTTTAAATTTTTTCTAATTTTTAGAAGGTTAGACTCTGCCCTGTGTAGCTAGAATAACCATACTGCAGAAGTTCTCCCTTTTAGCAGCACCTCAGAATCACCTGGGAGCTTTAAACTCCTGCCACCTAGACCCCTCCCCTGGAGTCTCAGATTTAGTTGGCCTGGGGTGCGGCCTGGGATTTTTAATAAGTTCCCAGCATGATTCTAATGTGCAGACGAGGTAGAGAACCACACTCATATCATTTCTCAGATTCGCATGGCAGGTCCTCAATTTCTGGAACAGATAATGAAGCTGAAGGAACTCAAACTCGACTGTTCTATCAAAAAGCCTCACTGTAATTCCTAAAAAGAAAACATTTTTTCCTGCTTTACTATCCCTTTTCTTTTTTTTTTTTTAATTAATTAATTAATTAATTTTTGGCTGTGTTGGGTCTTCGTTTCTGTGCGAGGGCTTTCTCCAGTTGCGGCGAGCGGGGGCCACTCTTCATCGCGGTGCGCGGGCCTCTCACTGTCGCGGCCTCTCCCGTTCCGGAGCACAGGCTCCAGACGCGCAAGCTCAGTAGCTGTGGCTCACGGACTTAGTTGCTCCGCAGCATGTGGGATCTTCCCAGATCAGGGCTCGAACCCGTGTCCCCTGCATTAGCAGGCAGATTTTTAACCACTGCGCCACCAGGGAAGCCCACTATCCCCTTTATAAACAACTGGATTCTTAAAATAAAAGTCCACCACGCGGTTGGCCCTTTGGCCAAAATAGAGAAGGGGAGACACCATCTGATCCTTTATGTCCCGTCTGGTCGGGGCTTCAGCAGAAGAGCATCTGTCAGAGAGTGATGAATAATCTCTAAGAAGGGGGCTGCCTGCACTTAAGGGCTGGCAGGGGCCCTCCTTCCTTGCCATCCTGTGTCTGGAAAGCACGTAGTGCTGTCACTAAATCAAAACCCTACCTGACAAAGCTATAACGGGGCTTCTAAGTGGAGAAATTCATTCCCTACGATGCATCTAAGGAGATGATGCCAAAAAGCCCATTAGTTCAGATGAGTGTACAGGGAACCAGCGTAAACACGTCATGACAAGAAATAGTCACTTACATCTTATCCAGACTCTCCTAATGATAAGTGGCTCGCATAACTAATGAAGCTACCTTCCTCCACCTCCTAACCATGGAATGACGTGTACCAATGCCTGCTCTTGGAGAAAACCTCGTTCTTTCAATATGTGTCCCAAACATGGAGCCTTCCTTTATTCCACCCACAAACAAAAGTGTGTTCTGCACAACAATGGAAATTCCGGTGTGACTCTAATCCACATACGTTACTGCTCCTTCCCTGTTATCCAGTAGCATCTTATACACATTTCCATTATTAAACAGAAGTGAATGATAAATTGTGTTTCAGAATGATTCTCTAAGAAAGCAAGGCCTCTTGTCTACTGCGTTCACTGCTACGGCCTGCGCTCCTATAAAAGTGCCCAGCACAGAGCTGGCACTGGATACAGAGTTGTTGAATGCAAGAAAAAACATCTGCTATACTGAGTGGTCATTGCTATTTACATGAGTCCCTCCCTCCAGGGCACAAGCATCTGTACAATGGTGTTTTTTCTTGCTCTGTTTCTTTCTTTATTTGATTAAATCTGTATTACACGTTCATTATGAAAAAATTAATCATCTTTAAACTCCAGCATCCAGAGATGACTAATGCTCAACTTTCAGTGTATCTTTCCAAATTTTTCTTTATAGGTAAAATGGGATAATTCCTCCTTCCTGTGTTGTTTTATAACCTGCTATTTTCCACTTAATATATCATGACTATCTTTCCATATCAAGAGATATGCGTATGTATTGTTTACTGTATTCCATTGATAGATTTCACCAAAGTTGACCTGTACAAGTCTCTGTTTTTGCCGATTCTAAACAAAGCCTGCATATAGGATAAAATTCACCGAAGTAGGATGTCTGGGTCAGAGATGCAAGAAGACTGTGACCTCCATGAAGGCAGAGATTACCCCAATACCCAGAGCCTGCTTCTTGTAAGTACTCAAATACTGACTAATAACCTCCATGCTCCAGGAGCTGACATTCCAAAAGGAGAGAAAGGCATGTAAATAAATAACCCGGCCATGGCTGCGGTCTAACATGATGTATGACATTCACGCACTCACAGATTGACACATGCACTAAAGATTTGAAAAACCACGTATACCTTTTCACCTTAACCAGTAAAAGGACGCTGTACCAACCTTATATAAGAAAATTCTCTAACGGTTAAACATAATGGAAACCAGCCAGGGCTGCTAGTGGCCAGATGGGGTAGGGTGGGATGTGTGTCTGTGTAGGGTGCGTGGGGAAGGGGGCGCATTTTCCCCAGATACAGAATATGTGCCACTAAGAACAGCTATCTGCGCGGTTGAAAGATAAATGCTAAAAATGAAGAGACAAAAATCCCAAACAAATAAAAACGCTGGCTTTTAAACCAACACTGCCAGCTGTTCTTCACACAAACAGGAAGAACAGATGGAGAGGGCAGGCCTCTACTGGGCACTGAAAAGAACAACCAATTTCTTTATTCAGATCCGCTGCCATCTGCCGGGGGAGGGGGGGACCAGACTCACGGCCACAGGAGGAAGGGCAGAGATGGACGCCAAGCCCTGGAGACAGACGCCACCTGGGAGGCGGGCATGAGGGCTGGTGGCGGGGAGGGAGGGGGAGGGGATCTAATGTTTCATTCCTTCATTAAGCAATGCTTCTCTGGAGAAAAAAGGGTTGGGGTCCTGGGACTAGGAAGCGCCGAGTCACCAGGGGACACGTATCACTGTACCTTTATCTTCTGGGGCAACGACATCAAAGGGGAGAAAACTATGAGGAAATAAGGGACTAGAGACAACTATACAGAAACTTCTCAGAGGCCAGAGGCCATGGCTTCTTCATCTTTGTTGCTTCTACAACACTGAGTGACCTAGTATGCACTCAAAGGACTTTCACTGAATTTAAGTCACCAAGGAAACAAAGGAAGAGCATTTGGGTTAAAAACAGAAGAATCCATACATAATATAGAAGGAAGACTCCAATGATACCCCAATACACTGGGGTGCCAGTGTCACACTCGGACTGAGAAGCTGCAGGTCGGAATCCCGGCTTCAGCCACTTACCAGCAGAATGACCAGAGGCACTAACATCTCTTAGCCTGTTTCTTCATCCACAAAATGGAATTTACAACACACATGGCTCCCGGGATTGCTGTAGGGCTGAGGTTCTCAAAGTACACGCTAAAGCAATACTAAACGTGTATGCTTGACATCCTCTCTCTAGACTATCTAGGATATATTCGGAGCAGGGCTTCTCAACCTCAGCGCTACTGCCATCTGAGTTGGATAATTCTCTATTGTGGGGTGCCCTGTGTGTTGTAGGGTGTCTGGCGGCATCTCTGGCTTCTCCCCTCAATTGGTGACAATCAAAAACTTCTCCAGAGAAGCAACCAAGATGTCCTTCATCAGGAGAATGGATAAACAAACTGTGGTGCATCCAGACAATGGGATATTACTCCGTGATGAAAAGAAATGAGCGATCAAGCCAGAAAAAGACACGGAGGAACCTTAAAGGCATATTGCTAAGTGAAAGAAGCCAATCGAAAAAGGTTACAAATCGTGCAATACCAACGACTGATACGTGACATTCTGAAAAAGGCAAAATTATGCAGATAGTGAAAAGATCAGTGGTTGCCAAGGATTCGGGAAGAGGGAGGGAGGGATGAGTAGGTGGAGCACATGGGATTTTTAGGGCAGTGAAACTATTCTCTGTAATACAGTAACGGGGTACATGTCAGACATTTGTCAAAATCCACAGAATGTGCAACACAAAGAGTGAACTCTAATGTAAACTATGGACTGTAGTTAATAATGTTTTAACTGTTGGCGCATTAACTGTAATAAAGGTACCTCACTAATGCAAGATGTTAATAATAGGGGAAACTGGGGGTGGTGGGTCATGATGGAGTATATGCGAACTCTGTACTTACAGCTCAATTTTTCTGTAACTCTAAAACTGCTCTTTTAAAAAAAATCTACTAATATTTTTTTTAAGTTTATGGACCCAAAAAAAAAAAAGTCTCTAAGCTTTGCTAAATGTCCCTGGTAGGGGGGCAAGATAACCCTCACTCCCATAAAGAACCACTGATGTAACACAGAGTCCATTTTTTTTTTTTGTTTAACTAAGAAAATGGTTCTTAGATCTTATGATAGAACTGAATATACATTAACCTTTTGCAGTGTTCAGAAAAGAGAACCTTGCATTATTATTTCTCTGTTCCAGTTCTAACTAGAAACAAACGTCTAATCTCCAGGGAAAGAGTCCTATTAGGAAATCTGGCATATTCACCCTAAAAAGGAACATTATTCCCACCCCACAATTTCTTCTCTAAGCCTGCTCTTAGACTGATACTAACAGTAACACCAGTATAATAGAAGAATAAGAATAAAAACGACTTGAATCAGTCAATCTGATCATGTCTAGCAGAGGCTGTAATGACGGGGCAGGGCCTAAGCAACCTTCGCACCTCAGCCCTCCTTGCAGCATGATGTGCAATTTATATTTACACAACCACTGGGCTTCTAGCATCTGCCCACTCCAGTGGTTGTACCTGATGGTCTTATTTTTATCTCCATCTTGTTCAAATGTTTGCACATTTTCAGTTCAGTGCAGGGGGTACATCACTAAGTGGATGATAATCTCACCGAAACTACTACAGTCTCCTAACCGGGCTCCCCCTTCCTACCCTGTACCCTCAACAGTCTGTTTTCCAGAGTGGCCGGATGGATCCTTTCTAACCATTAAGTCAATCCAGGTCGCCTATCCTCAAAATTCTCCAAAGGCTCCCTATTCATTCAGAGCAAAAGCCCAAGTCCTTCCATTGGCTGCAGGATCCTACATGACCTGGCTCTCCTCCAGCCTCTCCTCCCACTTCTTCCTTGGTCACGTGACCTCCTTGCTTCTTGAACATGCCAGGCCTGCACCCACCGCCCACATCTACACAGCTCACTCTGTCTCTGCTCCTGAACCTCCCTTCATTCTCTCTTGTACCACCTCTTTTTTCTTCATAGCCCCTTCTCACCACCCAACAAACTGTACACGTGCTCACTTCTTGACTGTCTGCCCCGTTAGTAGATAAGCTCACAAACTATTATATACATGTGTAACTGAACCGCTTTACTGCACACCAGAAACTAACACAACACTGTAAATCAACTATATTTCACTAAAATAAATTTTAAAATAAAGAAGACAAGCTCAATGAGCACACTGCTTGGTCTGGTTTTTTTTGCTCTATCCACAGCGCTATTCCCGCCACATTGTAGGCACTTAATTAATAACGATGGATTCATTCTTAAAATTAATCAATTAACTAAGTAACCCCATTTTGTAAGTGAGAAACTAAAGACCAGACAAATTATACTAGCTTTAAGTCACAATTAGCAAGTAAGCCTTGAGCGACTCCAAGCCTTGAGCCACTCCCCGTGCAAATGGATTTCACTATCAGCTGCCTCACTGGCCCCCGACAACACCCTAGGAAATGCATCACGGGGAACAGTACCGAGCACTGCACATCCAGCATCCCCCCTGTAGCTATTCCAAAGCACTTTATTAGCTATTTGGGTTCCTCATACTCACATGGGTCTCCTCGCTCATATTCATCACTTCTTCCCAGGCAACATTCCCGCAAGGTCCTTTGCCTACAGTCCTAACACCATCAGGGGAAGCCATGACTTGTCATGATTAATCAGGACTCTGAGGTCAGAAAAACCTGGTTCCAAGTTCCATTCAGCCACCGACTGACTATGAGACCTTCAACAAGGTTAACCTAGTTAAGCCTTAGGTTCCTCACCAGAACAGCAACAATAATACCAGCCTTCTGGAGTTCTTGGGAGGACTCAGAATTAGATATAGAAAAGCCTTAGTACTGCAGGGAATCTAGCAAAGAGCAAGCACTTACTACGCATTAGCTTTTATTTAGCCAAGTCATTCACTCACTCAGAGATCTGTTGACTTATATTAATGCAAGTCACTGTAAATCCTAAGTGACTCCCTTCTACCAGTCATTTGGATAATGGCTTTTCTTTGATGCCCCTCTCCCCACATTGACAATCCCTTTAGCTTTTGATAAATGTCTTTTTTTTTTAAGCCACAAAATCAATTTGGAAGCAAAGAGAAAACCTTATCCATTATCATTAGCTCAAAACCCCCAAGGAGTCACGTGATCAATTGGTCAAAGGTCTGAGCCAAGCTGGTCCTTCAACTCCTCTTGAACTTTTTACATTCAAGACCAGGGGATGGAGGCCAGTAACCCCAAGGTACAAGGAGGAACAAACCCAGCTCTTTGCACAAGATTAAATTAGCAGATGTAAGGAAAGGAAAGGAGCTGGGAGACTATTTCATACGTATATTTAGGGTACACCCTTGAAGTAAATGTCAATGAACCACATAAATCTGTTAGCACTCATAATGCACAAACCATATAGCTTAACATTTATTTCTCTTCTCCATCTCTAGGTTTTATCTCTATGGGACTTTTCCTCCTCCAATTAAAATTTTAAGTCTTTCAGGGCAGAGACCACCGAGCCAAACAAAACAAGAAACGTAGTTCACCACATGTGTAGTCGCCCTAGTTCAGAGCCTCTGCACACGATGCTCCCACTCTCTGGAGCTCTGGGGCCCAGCCAGCTATTCTCATGCTGTTCCTTCTCACACCTCAGACGCAGCTCAAGGGTCATGTCCTCAGAGGCAACCCTGGGTGACCCTACAAAGCCCTCCAACCCCTGCTCTCTATCAAGGTCACCTGGTTTGCTTTCTTCAAGGCTGTTACCACTACCTGAACTTATCTTTACATCTGTTTGCTCGATCTGCCTCCCCATAAAATATACTCTCTGAGAAGACAGGGATTTTGTGTTTTTCCAATGCTCTAGCCCCCAGCACCTAGAACAATTACTATTGCATAGTTAAGTGCTTAATTTCATATTCCTTGAATAAATGAATATAGTGAGTGTCCTCAGGAAATAGTATTTAACCAACTGAAGGTCACAAATTTTTATCTGATCCTGTGGCAAAAAACAGAGGGTCCCAAAATGGGGGCTGTTGACCTATGGCATGCACAATCTACAGCAATGGGCCAGCAGACTCAGGTCTAAGCCACACCAAACAGACCAGGGATGTCTGCTCCTGTCTCCAGTGGTTCAAAGGGGTCTAGATGTCCTATGCAAACTCATAAAAATCTTATCCGTCACCTGCCTCTGGTTTTTCTCTTATTTTCTTTTCCTTTCCAGTACCCAACCTTTTCTCCATGAGAAAGAAATATATATACACATGTGTATAGTGCTTGACAATTTAAATGTTTCCCTACCTCTCATTTGATCTTCTAACAGCCTTGCGAGGTAGGAGAAACAGGGATGAGCATCCCTCCATCTCTAATTTGTCGACGAGGAAACCAGAAGACTCAGGGAAGTAAAAACACTAGCCCAAAGTCACAAAGGAGTAAGTGGTGACGCTGGACTTGAAACCAGGTGTTTCTGGCTCCAAAATGCTTACTCCTTCTACTATAGTAAGCTGCCATTCCAAATATATAAAATGCATTTTTTAACTTCAAAATTAAAATACACTTGAGAGGAATAGCATTTGCACAGCTTCAGTGAGTAGCTTCCTCTCTCAAAAGTTGTCTCCATCTCCTGACACAGAATTAATTTAGGAAATGTTCACATTTTAAATCCATAACTCAATTTGCTCCTGGCAATACATTCCAGAATTTATAACACTATCACAAGCTCCTTTAATAATTACAGAAATATTTTATATACATATAACTACCCATCTTAATAAGTTTTACAAGTCATACCTTCAAAATTCTACTCCAAACTTAAAATATATTCCACAAGCTAAGATTTTCAGTTGCCCAATTCAAAATATAAGATACTAGAGTGTGTTCCCCAATTGGATTATAAAAATAGATTCTCAAGTCCAAACTCAAACTCAAAAATAACCAAGTCCATGATATGATCCTAACGAGAAGTGTGAATATAGGGAAACCCAAAGGATGAAATGAACTATCCAATAAACAAAATGTAAATCAAACAGATTAAAATCAAGCTGTACATTTATGATGCTGCATGTGTGTCTACATAAAATAATCTGACCCTTCAGTATAAGATACAAATATTCTTTTAAAAATTATTGTGGGATATTAAGCAAAAATTCACTGAGTACAAGATCTTTTGATAAAACAATGCTATGTAGTCAAGTTTATTTATTAACATTAGCATCAGGGAAGGAAGAGAGGAAGGAAATCACAAACCAGGATAATTCAGAAGTCATTTTTGTAGTCTTTTCAACAACAGATTTAGTTTTTTCAACAAGTACGTTTTTGACGGTGTGCTAAACTCTGGGATTATCCATTCTAGGAGTGCCCACTGTTTAAAAAGCACAGGGCTGGGACTTCCCTGGTGGTCCAGTGGTTAAAACCTTGCCTTCCAATGCAGGGGGTGTGGGTTCAATCGCTGGTAAGATCCCACATGCCTCGGGGCGAAAAAACCAAAACATAAAACAGAAGCCAATATTGTAACAAATTGAATAAAGACTTTAAAAATGGTCCACATCAAAAAAAAAAAAATCTTAAAAAAAAAACAAAACCCACAGGGCTTCTTTGGGATACAGTCCTTACTTAGAAGAAATTCAGTCTTGGAGGGTAGAATGGTGGGCAGAGAGAGACAGGGAAACAAATCATTTCAGCAGAATACATCCTGATACACAAGTGAGTTGCTAGCAAGTGAGAGGGAAGTGCTGACCCAGCGCAGTCAGACAGAAGCATGGCTGGTGGCCAGCGAAGTATGAGGGAGACATCAGGTGACATGTCGCCCAGCCTGGCCTCCCGCATACAGAGACCCGGACAGGAGCACGAGCCGGGAGCCGGGCTGCAGCACAGGCGTGCATGCACCTGCTTCAGGGGATGAGGCGACAGGAGCAGTCGGGCCCGGGGAGGGATGGGGCTCAGCCAGGAGGGCCTTAGCGCTGCGGCTCTCACTATGCAAGCCCCGCGGGGCCACTCTACGGAGACAGTGGCACAGTCAGGAACATGGACACTGGATGCTTGTGGACATTCCTGACACCTCATTCATGACTGGGGGAAAGTGGGAAAACTCAAGGCAAACTGACTTTGGCTCTAAAGGAAGGAAGAAGGAACAGATTTGGGTTCCTTCAAAGGTAGACTTTTAACACTAGTGAATCTGAAGCTGAGCTGCCCCATGGATGCAGGGCTGTGTCCACAAAAATGGAAGATGTGACCAACCTCAAATGTCCAGTTTTCACAGTGGAACAGTCCCAGTGCTACCACCTACCAGCCATGATGACTCGGCACACCCTTTAATTTCTTTGCCTCAGTCTCCTCATCTGCAAAATGAGGATAATATTATCTGCCATAGTGGGGTTTTTTGGAGGGGAATGTGGGAATGATTAAATGATAGAATAAATATGAAAGGACCTTATAAAATCTAACGCTCTACAAATGAAAGAAATAACTTATTATAGGCTCAGCTGATAGCATTATGGAACAGCAAATTATCAGAAGGGGGAAGTAGCTTCAATGCATTAATTAAAATTAAAAGGACTGTTTTAATTAAAAAAGACAGATTAGCCCATACAAAATAACCACTTATTTTTAACAGCACAAAACCACCTCTCAACCTCTCCTTGACCCCAGGAGTCATCAAGAAAATACTAGGCCAGACAGGGGTGAACAGTGTAAACTTCATGGTGATGGATGTGTCACGAAGTGAATTAAACCACAAAGCCAATTAAGTCATAAAAGCAGCGGTAGTGATATAACTAGACAGAAGGTTCAGAGGAGCACCTTTGAAAGATTTCATTAGCTAAACCACAAAGTCCTATTGAAAAGCACACCGGTAATCTAGTTAAAAATGGGTCACTTTATTTATAGATTCCATCACCAAAGCATATATTCCTCAAAAAAAAAAAAAATCTCTGAAAACTTTCTTGAACAGGCAACAGGGCTGTTCATGCCTGTTGAAGGAAATAAGGCAATAATCTGTTTAAATTCTGCCCACACTGAACAGAAAATTTTCTTAATGGGCCCAATGCAGAAACTGTCCCAGTTTCCCTATGCATTTCAGCTTTACTATAAATAAACAAGTTTCACGTGATGCCAGCAGAGTGGGTAGAGGACGCTTTCCTGGCGAACACATTGTACTAGTTTGGGGCTAAGACCAGCTGTGAGGGGGACAGTGTTTCCTTAATGAGGTTCCTGCGAAGGGCCATCGAGAAGGAGGCGGATTTGTCAGACTCAGCCGGAGCTCCTACTGTGGCGAGGACAGTTATTCTGTGAAAATACCGTCTAGGGCAGACTGTCAGAAATTGCACGAGGGGCCTGGTAAACGAAGCATCTTCGCTGTTCAGACCACAAGTGACAAGTGCGATTCACCGAAATGCCAGCGGCGGTGATCTGACTGGTAGAGGCGGGGGTGACTTTAAAATTCTCTTCCCTATATTTTGCTCTATGTTCATTTACCAATGGCCATATTTTGTAAAATTAAGAAAAAATATCCACACAGATGCAAATTTTGTAACATACAGAAAATGTAAGACTAAAACACCAATGGCCAATTCCAACACCCAAAGACAACCTCTACTGACTCTGTGTTCTATCTCATCCTAGTCTTTTTTCAATGCATATGCTTTTTTTCTTTCATTTGTTAAACCATTATTTTAAAGGGAGGGCAAAATCAGCAATATATCCCATATGTTACTTATAATTACAGCAAGCAAATAAACACAACACTGCAAATCAACTATACGTCAATAAAAAGAAAACGAAAACAAAAAGCAAGGTTGTTAGGCCAAATGATCATAAACTAAGTTAGATCATTAAAATTCTATTAAAACCAGACAAAGAAACAAACAAAAACTCCAGCTAACAATGGCAAAATCTTTAAACCATGGTAATTTAAATATGACTCAAAAAATTGCTATTGATTGTTCTCCCTCCCTCTAAATGAGGAGATCCAAACTTAGCCTGGAACGTGTATGTGCAAGTACAGTCTTGTTTATTCACCTTATTAAATTCTAAGTGACCTCCACCCACTGCAAAGATGGAAGTGACACATCTACTAATCCCTGCAGCTCAGCTCCTGACCTTGGACACTGACGATGCCTTTGAAAGGGAGCTTGAACAGGACCCAGAGCAGAACAAAACTTCATCTCACACACGTGAACAGAATATGACATCATTAAAAGGAGGAGGCAACACACCTGGGATTGTGGCTGAGAAAGAAACACTGCCACCTGCACCAACTCCCAGGTCGCCTCCCTGTGCTCGTGAACATCCTCTGCGTTAGGGACGTTTCCAAGATAAAATACAGTTGTCTTGGTTGATCACACCAAACAGTGTTTTAGTCCAGGAGGTCCCGTGTACACACACTTAGAAGGCTTAGGGCAGATAAATGGCTTGTAAAAGGCTGCAGTGAGCTCTCACCAGTCCCTTTCACATATGTTGATGTTTCAAAGAGACCAGTACATGTAAAACACCTGGCCCAGGTCCTGGCACCTAGCAATGCCATCAGTAAGCGGAGGCAGGTAGATGTATCTGTACCTCAATCTGTATCTTACAGACTAACCCGACGTTTACATTTTTATCTCTAAAGTGAATATAAGTTGCTCACACATGAGGCTGATGCTAGTGATCACCTCAGACCACCTCTCCTGACTGCTTTTTCTTAGCCGTGATGCTGAAGTTTTTGCTTAACCACTCTGCCATTCCAGCTACCTTCCTGGAGCCACCCGATATCAGATTTAAAGAGTTGAACAACATCGTCATGTAATACAGAGTCAGAATGGAATACAATGACACGACTTTCTTAATTTACACTAGTGATCCTTGGGCATCTGTTTGATGTCACTAAGCCTCAGCTTCCTCATCTGCAAAATGGGGATAAATGGCACCTATTTACTCACCTTAGAGTGAGGATTAAATGAGAACACACAAGTCCAAAATGCTCTACACAGTGGCTGGCACAAAGAAAGCGCCCAGTAAAGGTAGATGCTGCTCAAGCCTAGGCAGCTTCCTGAACTAACCTTGCTCCCTAGGAACTTAAAACCACCGTTGCTAGGAAAAGACAGATCCGCTAATAGAAGGAAAGAAATCATGTCACCTGCCAAGCTACCAAGGAAGACCACTGGGAGAGACTGCTGCCACATCTTCCTACACGAATGCCACCGGGGGTAACACTTCTTGCCCACTCCGGTCAGATGTCTCCTTCCACACGAGGGCACCCCCTGGTGTGACGCCCCTGCCTTTCTCCTGCTCCCACACTCACTTGATCCAAGAAGAGGCAAAGTAACTGGCAAGAGGGGATGTGAAGCTGAATGTGCAGAGCCCACTGAGGGGGCCGCTCACCTTCTGCTCTGCACCTCCAACGACGCTGGGAAGATGAGTCTTTCAAATCTGGAGCTCAGTGTCAGCAAGTCTCCTCACCCACAGAGAGAAGCCAAGCCATTCAATACAGGCTTTACCAGTCATAAAGATGCCCTATTTGGCTTCCATTTGCCTTATTCCTTTGTCTTATTTCACAATTTAGCCCAAAACTTATGTAGGAGAGAACCCACTTACTGGGCCTCCTCCAGTCCCAACAAATGCGTCATCCTTTCTTCATGGTTTGCAGATTATTTCTCACACTCTTCCTGAAAAATCACAATAAAAACAAATGTTCTAGCTGACAGCCATGTTCGCAGTTTTAATTTTTTATGTCTAAACTGAGTATCAGTTATAAAGAAGCCTGGAGCCAAAAAAGGAGAATTAATAAAGGAGCAGCATGAGCTACAAACACTTGGTTTATAAAACGCTTTACCTTATTTCTTGCTCCATGCGTGCGTGCGTGTGTGTGTGTGTGCGTGTGTCTGTGTGTGCGTGCGTGTGTGTGCGCGTCTGTGTGTGCATGCGTGCATCTGTGTGTGCGTGTCTGTGTGCGTGCGCATGTGTGTGTGTGTGTGTGTGCGTCTGTGTGTGCGTGCGTGCGTTATGTGTGTGTGCGTGTGTGTAATAAATGGAGCTCCAGAATGTTAGAGCAGAATCAGCCAGTCCAGTCCCCCAACTCCATACATGAGAAAACTGTTTCAGAAAGGTTAAACAATGTACTAGAGGTCACAGAGTTTTGGTCAAAACAGAAAAGCTCAAACCATAATCTGTCCAATCCACCCGTTTTGCATATGAAGAGACTAAGGCCCAGCAAAGTGGACAAAGTAGCAAAAAGTGCAGACTGTAGACTGTGGAGTCCAGTGCTCTCTCCAGTACATCACCCTGTCTCTCTAGTTCTTTCCAGCCTTGGTTGAGAAGGGGACCTGGTGACATGGCACCTGATCTTGCCAACTATCTTGAGATGAAGGACAAAGATATGCCAATTTACCTTCCGACGCTTTCAGGGACTATACAAAGTGTTATTCTGCCTTTAGATGTTCAGGCCAACACCACTGGACTTCACTTGCCAAACGGCTCTCCCTTCCAATGGCAGGGGTCAAGTTCAGATGGCTAAAGGAGGCCAACCTCTGCTGCTAGACCACGGGGGCTCTGAGTAAGTACCAGGGTCTTTTTGGTCCCCATGGAGAAGGGGGTGGCCTTTTCCTTGCCAAGAAAAAACAGGCGTTAATTACTGGAGGCACCTTTGGGGTCATTCCAGAGTTGCCACTGCAGAGCAGGGCACATTAATTCAATGTGTGATCTTGTGGATGTAAGTCCCTTCCTCTCTCAGGGCTGCAGGGACTGGATTAGATGATCGTTAAAGCTCCTTCCTGAAATAAAAATGTTTTATTATACTGTGAAAGCAAGGGCTTTCACTTTAGTACGATGTGACATTTGTACATCAACATCCAACTCAAATTCTACATGGAAACATGTCTTGGTCTTCTGCTTTTGGCCTAGACTGAATAGGTCTGCTTTTACCTTTATTCAGAAAATAAAGATATTAAATTGGTTGGTCTTAGACAGCCACACAGCTGAATGTTGCCTAAACTGTGCCTGTGTGTGCACACGTGTGTGTCATTAGCCAGTAACTCCATCTGTAGTTTCCTGATTTCCGCTACATCCCGCTGCCCCCCAAAAGCACTATTTTAGGCATATGTGTCATGGCAATAAACAGTTGGTGGTTCTGGACCAATGCACCTGAAATAAACTCCAAGAAAGTTTATTTCACTCAAAGAAAGCAGCTATCACAGGGCTGGAATACTACTGTGAATCTAAAGTTAAGAATAAAGCCTTCGCTGACTAAACAAAACAGCACAGGCAGTAAAGCTAATACCTTGGGGTGAGAGCAGTGCGTTAGAGTAGCAAACATTCACCTGATGTTAAATTATCAGATGATGCACCTCACACTTGCCTGTATTTTGTTCCTCCTGAAACTTGCTAAACTCAAAGATACATTAGATAAAAACTGGCTGACAATACCCGAACCAACTCGCCAACCTTAACATCAGAGAAAGAAAGAGACTATGAGAAGAACACAGCAGGCATTACACACCTCTTGATGCAAGTAAACAGAATCACTACGCAGTACCAAAAAAAGGAAAAAAAATCAAATTTGATTTTTGATTAAACTGCTAGGTCGGTACAACATGTTCAACACCACAGGGATGCATTCAGCGAAATCCCAGCAAAGAATGTGGTGAATTCTACAGGACAAATGAACTGTTGCTTTAACAAATAAATAATTAAGGGAAAAAAGGTGGGTGAGGAAGCGCAAAAAGATCTACCAAAATGATTGTCTGGCTCTTATTTGAAAGTTGATTTAAACAAACCAACATTTGAGACCACTGAGGAAATGTAAGCACTGACTCTTTAATGATATTGAAGAACTATTGTTTATTTTTAAAGTGAGATAATAGTATTGCCGTGATTTTTTAAAAAGAGCCCTTATCTTTAAGAAATGCATACTGAACTACTAACAACGAAATGTCACAGCTGGGACTCTCGGAAGAACCCAATGCGGGCAGCAGTGAAACAAGAGTGGCCGTAAGTTGATCCTTGTTGAAGCTGGATGCTGAATACAAGGGAGCTCATTATCCCCTCTGCCTTTTTGTGTATTTTGACATTTTCCAGAATAAAAGGTTTAAGAAAAAATGATAGACATAGGTGCAGATGTGTGAGTTCTGCCAAAATTACAAAGGGAATGAAAACAAAGAAATTCACAAGCCATCAATAACAGCCTCCCACCCTCACTTTCTTTTTATTTATTTATTTATTTATTTATTTATTTATTTATTTTTGGCTGTGTTGGGTCTTCGGTTCGTGCGAGGGCTTTCTCCAGTTGCGGCAAGCGGGGGCCACTCTTCATCGCGGTGCGGGGACCGCTCTTCATCACGGTGCGCGGGCCTTTCTCTATCGCGGCCCCTCCCGTTGCGGGGCACAGGCTCCAGACGCGCAGGCTCAGCAATTGTGGCTCACGGGCCCAGCTGCTCCGTGGCATGTGGGATCTTCCCAGACCAGGGCTCGAACCCGTGTCCCCTGCATTAGCAGGCAGATTCTCAACCACTGCGCCACCAGGGAAGCCCCACCCTCACTTTCTTAACATTCAGCTGTTTGCTGTTTCAAGGCTTTAAGTCAATCCTTCTAAATGGCCTGGTGAGTCCTATGCAGCGAGTGTTTCAAGGTGCAAGAAGCGTCCTGCAACTTTTGCTTTGCTGATTTCAGTGGCCCTCAGAGTGCGGTGCCTGGAGCATCAGTATCACCTGTGCGCCTGTTAGAAGTGCAAGTTCTCAGGCCCTATTCCAGACCCCCAGACTCAGAAACTCTGGGGGCGAGGGCCAGCAAGGTGTTCCAACAAGACTGCTAGGTGATTCTGATGCATCGTAAAGTTTGAGTTAAAACTGGATGTACCTGGCATGAGAATAACTAAGTTAACAAACTAAAGAACGCAGAAAGGAGGAGGGCTGAGTACTAACCACTTAGGTGCCAGGCTGATGACCGAGAAGTAAAAAACCCTATAGCCTACAGGTCATTTTAAAGTAATTTTGGTGGGTCCCCAAAATAAAATATAGCCTCCGTACCCATCCACTGCCACCTTCAACAAAATAAAATAACCTTTAAATAAAAAATTTTAAAGGTCCACCCCCTTTCCTCACCTTTGGGGCCCTCAGTCTAAATGAGATCACATATAAATTTAACTTCTTTCAAAATCTCATCCCTTAGAAAGGAAACTGCAGTTCTGCTTTGTAATAATGGATCAGAGAAGAACACCGTCTTAAAGTACTGCCTTCATGCGAATTGACCGTAGGTTATCTGCAGAGTTACAGACTAGCCTTGTGGTATTCTCGTATTACAGCTATACTGCCCGACTGTGCAGGTGCAGTTTGAAAATGGGAAACTCTTGTTAGGTGGCAGATCGCATAATCAATGTCCTCACAGAAAACCAGAGGTTTCAGTTAAAGAAAAGAAAAAAAAATAACTTCACCGCCTAAAACTATCAACCCCAGAATATTCAGCTTATGAATTTTTATGTTAATGTCTGCATTCTGAGTAAACTAAAACACTCGTGGCTCAATACCATCAGCTCTAGAATTTGCAGAGGGAAAAGGACACGAACCCTCCCACGTGGAGGCACCCTCCACCCCGTCTACAGTTTGCCACGTCACCGGTGTCCTCTGCTCTCCCGACACCAGCACAGCCCCGCAAGCACACACTTTTTTGCAGTCCACCCCCAGGCTAGCAGGCAGCCCACCAACCACCAGCTCAGCGTGACAGGAAGTCAATTTGAAAATACAAGCACTGCACGTAAATGAGCATTATCGATGAAAGGCTGCAATGAGTCACCCTCCATGGCCCCCTCGAGCTGGTCAGAAAAGGTCATTTTTTAGAAGAGTCATGGGCAAGGCTCTCTCACTCTGGGTCAAAAAGGTGAGTTTGCTCCTCACACTCAAGAGGCTACCTCATACAACAATGCAACGCAGCCAAAAATAAATAAAATTAAAAAAAAACAAAAAAGGGGGCCACCTGAGTGGGCAAAGCAGTCAGGCTGTGACATCCTTGCCTTTATTTTTTAATCTTCATACCATTTTTTATGAGGCTCTCACAACACTCTGAAAAGATGAAGAGGAAGGAGAAGAAGGTGGAACACGTGTTAGGCGCCAGCTGTGTTGCCAGGCCTGTTGCTGGGTTCCTTATGTAGCTAGACTTTACACTGCGCCATTTCACAGATGAGAGAACTAAAGTTTGCAGAGGTAACAGATGGTCCCAGGACGACATGTTCTGACCCTAACTGTACAATGCGGAGGTCGAGGCCCAGAAATAGGAAGTGATGTGCCCAGGACGACAGAGCTGGTACCCAGGCCGGGGATCACACACACCCAGGCCTGTCCAGTCCTGACGCCTGGGCCAGCTCCCTGCACGATAGCAAGCTGCGTGCCCAGAGGCACCTGGGAGGCTGGAACCTGCCTAAATCTGCACAGTCCAGCCAGGATGGGGTTGCTAGATCATCAACCTGCCCTAACTAGTGCACAAGGAAGGAGCTGAGCCACAGATGACACCAAACATCACCAATCGAAGACTCATTCAGATGCAGTCGGGATATGCAGACAACTGTTTCAGCCACAGCAGATCGACTAACTAGATTTTGTTCAGGCCAAGAACTAAATTCATTTGCTTACTATGAACCTCTACACTTGAAAAAAGAGACAGACAACTGGGTTCCAACCTCACGTCTTCCACAAGTGTTATAACTGGGTGACCTCGGAGCCTAGGTTTCTGATAGTCAACAAGTAATGTCTGCTCCATTGCAGTTTTATTATGAGGACCAGAGAAGAAAATGCGTGAAGAAACTCTGTAAAGCATAAAGCAGTACATAAATGGAAAGAATTAATATTACACACCAGCTGGGCAGGTGGAGGGTGGTATCAGGAAAGTGTTGGGCAGCCCCTAATGATGCTAGGGGACAGAGAGCAGTCATGCTAGGCTTTAAAAAAAAGAAGAAACAAAACCAAAAAATGTGCCCACTCCACAATACGGCTACTCCCTTTGCACGCAAGCAAGAGAGAGCACGTGAAATAATTCTCGTGCTCTGTCCGGGATCAGAGTTGAGATCTAGAAACCGAAAGGTAAAACTGGGTCCCATGAGGTAAGAGCCAGGAACTGGGGTCCAAGGCAGGGGCAAGTCTCAAAACTAGGACTACTCTCAAACCATGTTTCTAATGAAGACAGGGTTGCAAACAAGCGGAAGGAAAATCCTACAAGGTGAGTGGAGCACAAGGAAGAGGCTCTTCTTCCTCTCTCTACAGAGACGGAGCCACTCGAGGTCAAGTCGAGCCAAGGAAACAGGTTGCCCTGTGCATGGATGAGGAGCCCCCAGTGGAACACCTTCATTAGCAGGGCCCCCGCCTCCCAAGTTCAGGGGGACAGACATGCCTCCTGCCAACAGGTGGCCCACCCAACTGGAACTTTCAATGGAGTGCCCATTACCACGCACGGCACACTGGGGACACTCGAAAATGCAAGAGATGCAACAGAGACCCAAATGAGCTCACTCACCCTTCTGCCTATCCATCATTCTCACTCTCCCTAACTTCCAAACGCCAGCTCCCTTTCTCTTCGCAATACAGCTACCGCCCCAGCCCTAGACATAAACCCCCCTCGCCTATTCCGTCCTCTTCATTCTTACCTGGTTTAACACCTCGCCTCACCTCCCTGCCATCTTTAGTCAATCCCTTCCAGTGCCCTTGGGGTCTCTTCTTTGCTGAGGATCAATTATCCATCTCTTCCATGGCTGGAGAGAAGGCACTTCTGCCTTTTCACTTCCTTTCCTCAAGACCTACTCTCAAGGCAGGCTAGTCCTTTTACGACTGTGTGTCCCCAGCCACAGGTGCACCTGCGGTCACTGTTACACCGTCATCATCCCACAACCTTCTCTCCTGAGGTCCGTGCCAACTGTCTTCCGCCCCCGAGCCCTGGGACACCAGCACTTCAGTAACTGTGCCACCTACCCCACTCCAACATCACTCTCAGCAACGTCAGGACCCACGTGGGTGACATTCAACCCCGACTCCCTCCCCACGATGCCACACTGAGCTCCACCTCCTCTCCCCCTCCGACGTGGCTCTGGGGTAGACAAGGCCGACTGCCTGCTCCAACACCCATTCCCCGCTTCTCCTTAGTATCAGAAACCCAGTTTTCAGCAGCTGTTTTGCCACTGGGAACAAAAGACTCCATTTCCCAGTCTTTCTTGCAGCCAGCTGTAGCCAATAAGGTGTAGTGTTATGTGGGTTCTGAGAGAGAAATGACTCATCTGGGGGCGGGGGGACCACAATTTTTCCTTTCTTCTTTAGCATCTACCTCTCAGAAAGGACAGCTGGAGCTCTAGCATATATCTGGAGCCAGGAGATGAACCTGAGGACGGAAGCCACGTGCTAAAGAGGGTGGGGACAAGCAAGAGAAGACGGGATCCCCGCTGGCAACACAGACCCGGCACGCCCAGCCCACATCCAGACTCCTTTGAGGTGAGAGAGAAATAAGTTACCATGTTTAAGCCTCTCTTTACTTGTTCCTGTTTTTTTTCCTGTAATATGCAGCTCAACCTACTCCTAACTATTACAGGCCAGTGATCAAATAATGGCAAACAATGAAATGGCCAGGGGCAGGGTCTCCAAAACAGCGATTTATGAAGAGGGGTCCAGAGAGATTAAAGGCCAATGTTTCCTAAGCTTTTATCAATACAGGATACCCTACTGAATGTTCCAGGCCCCACTACCATGTGGTACATTATACTACAACTTCAGACTTTATTCCTTTTGTCTGCAATATAACCTTTTTGGAAAGTACCACAACTATGTTAAAAAGAAAAAGTACACCTCAAAAAAATGTCTTTCAAAGAATAGCAAGTGAGGGGGCTTCCCTGGTGGCGCCGTGGTTGAGAATCTGCCTGCCAATGCAGGGGACACGGGTTCGAGCCCTGGTCTGGGAAGATACCACATGCTGTGGAGCAACTAGGCCCGTGCATCACAACTACTGAGCCTGCGCGTCTGGAGCCTGTGCTCCACAACGAGAGGCCGTGATAGTGAGAGGCCCGTGCACCGCGATGAAGAGTGGCTCCCACTTGCCACAACTAGAGAAAGCCCTCGCACAGAAACGAAGACCCAACACAGCCAAAAATAAATAAATAAATAAACCCAAAGTTTAAAAAAAAAAAAAAGTAAGCTGAAATATTTAAAAAAAAAAAAAGAATAGCAAGTGAGGGTTCGTTTTATTCTTCACTCACTCACCCCCACATCATCACATGCTTGTCCATACAGCCAAAGTGGTCATGATAACCTCCTTCTCAGCCAAAATCTGGCAAGAGGGGATGGCCCTTGCAGGGGAAAAAACATCTCCATGATAAACCCAAATGCCGTAACGTACCCTCAGGATTTCAACTGCTGTAGGAAAAGGGCTGAACTCTGATTGGCTGAGCTGCCCCTGAGTTTCTAGGATTCCACCATGGAGTAATTCAGAGGAAGGAGAGAAGGGCTTGGACAGACTCTGTGAACCAGGACGAGCCTGCATCCTACATGGATGCTTTTTATAGCCTCCTCCCCAAAATGGGAAAGGCAAGTCCATCACTCATGCCTCCACCAGAACCCACACAGTACTATCCTAACACCTTCACAGTTTACTGCACTTCACCTGGAAACCAGTTAACTTCATTGTGAGCATCTGAGGCCTGGGGCTCTACTGCCACCCTGTTTGTGTTACTGGT
The DNA here is from genome assembly GCF_949987535.1 of Balaenoptera acutorostrata. Classification (NCBI taxonomy): domain Eukaryota; kingdom Metazoa; phylum Chordata; class Mammalia; order Artiodactyla; family Balaenopteridae; genus Balaenoptera; species Balaenoptera acutorostrata. Next base: position 10,601,735 of record NC_080080.1, on the reverse strand, counting down.
GCTAAGAGTGCCTGGAGCATGGCAGAAGTTCAACAAACGGTCACTGAATCAATGGATAAAAGTACACATAAATCAGACTTCCCTGGTGGCGCAGTGGTTAAGAATCCGCCTGCCAATGCAGGGGACATGGGTTCGAGCTCTGGTCTGGGAAGATCCCACCTGCCATGGAGCAACTAAGCCCGTGCGCCACAACTACTGAGCCTGCACTCTAGAGCCCGCGAGCCACAACTACTGAGCCTGCGTGCCACAACTACTGAAGCCCGCGCGACTAGAACCAGTGCTATGCAGCAAGAACCTACCGCAATGAGAGGCCTGTGCACCACAATGAAGAGTAGCCCCCGCTCGCCGCAACTAGAAAAAGCCCGCGTGCAGCAACGAAGACCCAATGCAGCCAAATAAATAAATAAATACATTTAAAAAAAAAAAAAAAAAGATTGATCCTTAAAAAAAAAAAAGTACACATAAATCAGTGAGCCAGACAGGGAGTTGTATGTCCAGTCCTGAAACCTCAGCCCACCATCCTGCATACTTCACCCCTCAGTCTCCCACTGAAGTCTGCCAACCTGGGTCACAGTGGCAAAGAGATGAGCGTGGGTTGGGGGAAGCGGGGGGTGGAGGTGAGAGCCGAGGAAGGACTGGTGAAGAAACGGTTGCTGTGTTATTAGTTACTTTTACAGAAAGAGCTAAAATCAGGAACAGGAAACGGTTTGCAAATGGGTGTGCAGAAAGCACCCACTGTTAAAGAGTTTCTATGACAGGACGAAAGGGGAAAGCACTTAAGGGTCTGACAGAATTCATGGAACAGGTGGTGTTTTTCTTAGGAGGAGCACTTTCAGTGATGTGGGGTTAGGGACACACGAGGAGGGCCAGTGCGCCGGGCACCGGAGCAGGCATCTCACGCCCCGCCCCGCCATCCTCACGCCAACACGGGAGCTGGGCTAAGGGCCACTGACATGACAGTTAGGAAAAGGCTCAGCGTTTACTCTGCACTTGACACACCATCCTACTTAATCCTCCCAACAGCCCAGGGAGGGGGGCTGTCACTTCCTCTTAGAGATACGGCAAGTGGAAGTCAGGCTCCTTTCCCAAGGTCTTAAAACTACAATGTGGTCACAAGGGAAAAAATTTTTTTTAAATTTTTTGGTAACTATGTAAGGTGACAATGCTAACCAGCGTTACTGTGGTGATCATTGTGCAATGTACACAAGTCTTAAATCAGTATGTTGTATATCTGAGACTAATATAATGTCATATGTCAAATATACCTCAATTAAACAAAAAACTGGTACGTGACAGAGTTGCGGTTCAGCCTATGTTTGTCGAACTTCAAATAAGGCCCAAACACTCGAAAAAAACCCTTTCTTCTCCATCTTGGAAATAAGACACTGAGTCAAACCAACTGGAGGGAGAAAGGTTAATAGAAAAAAAGATGAGCAGGTCAGAGCAGTGGGACATTGGAATTCACTGGTCTCTCCATGGCAACGCAGGCTGGCTTCAGAGGAACTGGGAAGGGAATAAACCAAGCTGCTCTAAAACCTGAAAGAAGAATAAAAACCTGAGGCTTCTGCTATGTCTGAATGGAAATTATTTTAAAAAATGAACACCATTTATTAGGACTTAAGAGCAGTCACTCCTACAGTCAGCACGGCTGTCAGTCTTCTGCAGCGGTTTTACAATTTCACTTCCTCTGTAACAACTTAGTGTGGTTACTTGGAGAAGAAACTGCACAGAAGCCCAGCACCTTGGTGAAGACTGCTAAGATGACGCCAAGGAAGCTCGTGCAGCCAGAAAGACAGCGGCACCCTCATTTAAGTCACTGTCGTGTCAGATCATGCAGCCAGAAGCAGCCCCCAGCTGCTGCTAATTTTAAGAGAGCCATTTCTGTCCTTAAAAAAAGAAAAAAAAAGAAAGGAAGGAAAGTATGCTGAGAAAAATCCCTGGCACTCCGGGACGGATTACGCTATTAGTGACTGAGACTAGCAAGTAAATGGGGAGGAAGAAGCCAGTTCTGAGGGCGACGATGCTTTGCCCCCAGGCCCTTCGTGAGCAGTGTGCCACCCTCCGTGTGGGAACCCTGAGGGAGGCCAGGACAGAGCAAATATCTGCACACCCTAAGAATGGGGGGTCGCAACCTACCCTGCCCGTGGAGATCGGAGACACGCGCACCCCACTGGTAGGAGCGTCAGTCGATGTAAAATGTCTGGGAAGCATTTGGCTGTGTGTCAAAAAAGCCCTAAACCCGGCAAACTGAGATCCCTTCCCCGAGGAGTCATCAGGAAGATGAGCAGAGCTGTGGGTGCAGTATTAACAGTAAAAGAGTTGAAAAACCGACACCAGTAACAGGAGTGTGAATAACAAGGTAGACATACCCATATCATGGAATATTACGTAGCCACTAAGATGGAAGGTAAAATTTGTTAATGACATGAGGAAAAAACCTTATAGGTAAAAAGAGTAGAGGGCTTCCCTGGTGGCGAAGTGGTTGAGAATCTGCCTGCCAATGCAGGGGACACGGGTTCAAGCCCTGGTCTGGGAAGATCCCACATGCCGCGGAGCAACTAGGCCCGTGAGCCACAACTACTGAGCCTGCGCGTCTGGAGCCTGTGCTCCGCAACAAGAGAGGCCACGATAGTGAGAGGCCCGCGCACCGTGATGAAGAGTGGCCCCTGCTCGCAGCAACTAGAGAAAGCCCTTGCACAGAAACGAAGACCCAACACAGCCAAAAATAAATAAATAAATTTATTTTTTAAAAAAAAAGAGTAGAATAAAAGGCTGCATATACAACACAGCCCAATGACTACCCATACAATGATTATTTATATGTGCTGTAACGATCTCAACTATTATCATACAATGCGTAGAAAAGTGAACGTTAACACATTCCTGTCCAGTTAATACTATCAGAATTCTCAAAATTGTGGCATGCAATTTTCTTTCTATATTTCTGTATTTTCCATATTTTTATAATGAGACATTACTTTTGTAAACAGAAAAGGCAACATATTTTAATGCAGAAACCAAACTTACCACTCTTATCAAGCACTGTGATTTTACTACCAAAATACATTATCAATGAGCATATGTCACATGCTTCCAGGATTTGCAATCATAAGAAATAGAGAAATAAGACCTGACACCTAGTTTTAGACATTGAGAAGACCATGGCTGTATGAGGCAGGAAGAGTTTAAAAAATGATAACCAACTTAGTTCTAGTTTTCCACGCTACCAGGGACAGGTATCTTTCCTTTCAGGGTAGGAGGATAAAACAGTGGAGAAAATCCACAGCTCATGGTTTCTAGTAGGCCACTCTGAAGGCGGAATTTATCTACGGAAAAGAGTAAAATTATCTACCCAATGACACCGATCAGGTCAGCAGACATCAATACCATTGCCCTAGTTTACTTCTTCAGAGACAGCATTACACTCCATCTTCACTTAAAGGCATCAGAACAATAAAATAGGTAAACAACGAACAAGTTAGCCACCTAACTCCAAAGAGAGAAAACTAGAAATCTGAGGAAACCTTTTTGTCCCATCCCTTACACATAGAACACAAGGAGGCTGTCCTAGAAGACTCAAGGACCCTTTCAATTTTGAAATTCTGTGACTCCAAGGCATAAGTTTCATGTCTGGCATATGAAGCCGTCTTGTCCAAAAGAGCAGCTAATTAAACCCTCCAAAGGGTAGTCAATTTCCCACAAAAATGCATGGATCCTATAGTGGAAGGTAGTGAAGACTCAGGCGCCACAGAGACAGATGACAGCAAAGAGGTAGGCCTGGCACTGGCAGCCCACTCTACAGCCTCATTGTACGATGGTACTACGTGGCCTCTGCGAGTATGACTGACCTTCAAGTTCAGCTCCATCTGACCATCTGGGCTTTCACACAGATACATGGTCCAGCACCAAAGCTTCTGAAGGGCAAAAAGTAGGCAACGTGACAGAAAGACAATGAATGAATTGGAAGTTCAAGTCCCACCTTGGCCAAAGGAATGGAAACTCTGGGACTCCAGTTTCCACATCTACAAGAAGAGATATGAACCTCATACATGCGGGTCTTTCTCCAGCTCTTCCACAAAATACCTCGGAGCAGTCAGACGGCACTTACTCTACGTACATAATCCTAATAAAGTCTCTGTTTTATCACCAAGACTCATGTATATTTTGCATTCTCCTCTATACCTCCTCCATATTTCCATACGCTTCTAATTTAAACATGATGGTTTAAATATAAAATGACAGTTGCTCATTTAAATGGCCTGAGTTCACGGACTTCCCCCCCGCCCCCCGACCCAGTCTTCGAGTAAAACTGATGCTCCCAGAAGCCACATCATGGTGTCCTGTAACATCCGCTATCTCATCCCAGGCCACCACCTAAACCCCCAGAGAACGCATTCCCTAGTATGAGATGCAAAGTTCTTAGTAATCACAAAATTTTCTTCCTGTTATAATTTTCTATGATAAGATGGAATAATGTATGTGCAAGTGCCTCATTCATAATAGGTGGTCAAAAGATAGCAGTTACATCTGAATCCAATTGATTTGATTTTTTTATCAAATATTTCAAATGCTTTGAAAACATGCAGTAGAGCCTCCTGAGCTGGGAGAGTTCAGTCACAAATTGTACTGAGGGTGCTACTGCTGACACGGTTCTTCATCTCTACAGTTTCGTGTTGAGAAAAGCGAGGCGTGGAGAAGACAAGAGAAGCAGCAAGTGAAACACAGAACAACAACGACAAAAATTCAATGGAACAACTTATAAGGGAAGACTCACTAGGACGGTATGTGCAGTGACAAATCACATAAGGACTTAAGAGAAAAATTCCTACTCAAGTTTAGCACCAAGAAGAAGTCTCTCTACAGATGAATTTTATGCCATCTGTGGTATGAAAATGAAAATGCTGTAACTAACCGGGATTCCTTCTTTGTCTTAGACGCAAAAGATTATGGAGTTACTACAATCTGCTGAAGTCAGGCGTCTGCTGCCTCTCACGGAAGTATTAGAGTGAATCTTATCCCAAATTGCCTCATTTTAACCTTGTATTCTAATCTTTAGTCTGCCATATTCTTCAGGCTGCAGAGGGGACACCTGTCTTAAATAACTAATATAGATTGGGGGGCAAGGGATTGAATAGGGGAAAGTAAATACTGACCTTTCTACAAACAATTCCTTTTGTGCTTGATGAGGACTCAGCTCAAAATAAATAATGCTATCTGGAATCAGTTCAATAAATACTTATCAACTGCTTATTATGGCAAACCCTGACGTTAGGGACTCTGAAGAATGTACAGAACACACAGTCCTGTGATAAGGCGAAAAGAGAGATGCAAAGAGCCGGGTTGTAGAGAAGTGGAAAAAGATCATTTCCAAGCCAGGGAGACTGAGAAAGTTTCAAGGCGAACACAGCACAGGTGTCAGGGCACATCCAGAGGACCAGTTCCACCCAGACTCTGTGATACCGTGGGCATTTGTGGAATCCAACTGGAAGAGAAAGACTCAGACCAGAATGGGCAACGCAAAGAAAATAGCAACGCATCTGCTGCAAAGAAGAGAGCGCCCCCAAGTCATTAAAGACGACTACTGCACAGAGATGGAAGAGAGCTGATGTCTCCTGAAACACCAGGAGCCAGCTACCCTTCGTGAGGGCCTGGTAAGACCGAGGATGTTCTTCTGGCTCATGTGCTTGGAGGCCAGGTCTCCCAAGGCTGACGCAAACAGGAGTGTGAATATTACCCTTCAGACACAAGTCAAGGATGTGGGTTGAGAAAGAAGGGTGGAAACTCTTGGTTTTTTAAAATTCTGTCTAGAGAAGCAAGAGGAACATACTTTTCTTGTTCCACTTTCCAGAACACAAGAACTAAGTCTTTAAAAGCTGTAACCAACCTAAAAGACGTGGGGAAAAGCAATACTCAATTGTCCTCGCTCTTGCAGACAACTCTATGTCTTCTCGAGGCATAGATTCCTACTTGCTAGTCCTTGTACCGCTGGATAAGAACGTGAACACATTCCAACGCCATCTGAGACAGAGCTGAGACCCCTGCCTCATTTAAAAAGCCGTGCTCGACTCCTCCTCCCCTCTACCCCTGGCCCTTTACTCCCCACCTCCAGCCAGACGCTTCCCTCCTCCTCATGTGCCCACAGCCCTTTGCAGACACCGCTTATGAAGTGCTCATCACTGCATTAGAATTACGTGGACATACGTACATAAAGCACCCAGCACAAGGCTGGGCCCTCAGCAGACGTGATAAACGTAGGTATCCCCCCCTAGCCTGTGAGGCCCTTGAGGGCCTCACCTTTAAATCCCACAGCCTAACAAAGTACCAGGCACGAAACCTACTTACCTGGATAAAGAGCCAGAAACACACAGGAGCCGACGCAGGAGAGCTTCTCCCTTCTTGCCCAGGGCTCCCAGAGCTGCCCCTGATCTCCTCACAGCGCCGCACCCCTATTCCTCCAGGGGCCATCCTCCTCCTGCCCCGCCAGCTCTGTTAGACGCCAGCTAACAAAGCCCTCGGGGTCAATCAGCAAATCAGCAGAATCCAACTCTCTTTAAAGGGCTGGGAGCTCTTAATCAGGAAGATCTGGCCGGTTTGGGCTGGGCCCTCCCAATCCTGCAGCGATCATTACTCAGCCCCACTTCACCTCGGGCTGTCTGTTAACTTCTTTTAGTGCTTCCAGACATATCAGGCTGGCTTCTCTTTTTCCAGAATGGAAGGAGAAGTTAAGCATCAGAGATCACCGAACAGTGGGTCGGGGAGAATGGCTGAGAGCACTTTGGGCTGACATGGATACAGGCAGGGACTGAAAGGCTGAATCCCACACCCAACTGGAGAGCTGGCTCCACCTGCAGAAGAGTGACTTTTTCAAAAGCTACAAAAGTCAAAAGGCTTTAAAGATAATCTAAGTCTGACCCCTTCGTTCTGCGGAAGAGGAAGTGGAGGCACAGTGAGATGAACTGACCTGGGGCATCGCCTGGATGGAGCACGGACATCAGACAATCAGGAGCTGACTGCACGTGCACCGGGTGACTCAGGTGTGCTCAAGGAGAGTTAATTACATCCTATCTAACTCAACGTCAATTTAGGAAGCATAATTCATAAAATCATTTAAAATACAAGCTTCTGATTTTATGGATAACTGAATAGGGCTATGAAATTTCAGTGGAACTTAACAACTTCATCTGTTTTACCCAGATGCTTAAGACTCATGTAACAAACATTCGCACAGCCCACATTTTAACCGCTGTTTTTAAAGTACCCTTTTGAAAAATCAAAAAGCCCTTGACTAGTGGCTACTTGCTTCCTTAGCTGGTAGCAGCAGAAGGTGGGCATCTAAGCAAGAAGTAGGAGAGATCTTCCAACAGTCGGCTCTGTAACCCTGAGCTCTGTGAAGGCCAAGCAAAGGGGACCAAAACCTATAAAACACAGGTTAACAGCTGAGACCGCAAACCTCCGAGAGTCTGAGCCTCAGCTGCTGTCACTGGCAGCCCTGCTCTCAGGCCCTTCCGAGGTGAGGGTGTCTTTTCCTAACCCGGACATTCTCAGCACGCCAGGGACCAGAATTCCCCTGACACACCAGGAGTGGGGAGGGAGGGTGGGAGACCAGCACCGTAGTGATTAACGCGTGGGCTTTCAACACTTCCTTTTCCAAAAACTCAGATCAGCTTACGGCTAGCTCTTTCTTGGGGCCACAACTAGTGGTTTCTTTTTAACTGGGAGGAAAATTTGACATATGAGAGAACTCTTCTCTTTCAAAGTACCTGAAGGCAAACAGAATGTCTAAATGCTGGCTCAGGGAATACAGGTTTCTAGTGCTGAGGCCAACTTCAAACAGCGCACAACGAGAAAAGGCCGGTGCGGCACGATGGTCCCCCCCTTTCCTTTCTTTTTTTTTTTTTTTAAAAATAAACAAATAAATTTGTTTATTTATTTATTTTTGGCTGCCTTGGGCCTTCATTGCTGCACGTGAGCTTTCTCTCGTTGCGGCGAGCAGGGGCTACTCTTCGTTGCGGTGCACGGGCTTCTCATTGCGGTGGCTTCTCTCGTTGGGGAGCACGGGCTCTAGGCGCGCGGGTTTCAGTAGCTGTGGCAAGTGGGCTCCGTAGTTGTGGCTCATGGGCTCTAGAGCGCAGGCTCAGTAGTTGTGGCACACGGGCTTAGCTGCTCTGCGGCAATGTGGGATCTTCCCGGACCAGGGCTCGAACCAGGGCTCAACGTGTACCCTTGCAATGGCAGGCGGATTCTTAACCACTGCACCACCAGGGAAGCCCACGATGGTCCCCCTGTGTGGAGCCGGGTGAGCATGCCACGGCACCTCGTTCGGAGAAAGACACAGGTGCCATTTATCACACTGTGCTCTCCCTACGAGCACAGTGAGAGACACCTGTTCTTAATCTACATGCCTTGTTTGAATGACCATTTGTTGATTAGCTATTGTGTTGAGCATTTCTGTGGCAAAGATGAAAGCACAGCCTCTGCTTACAGTTCCGTGGGGGGCGGCGGGGGCGATACATAAACAACTACAGAACATAAAGCAAATCGAAGTGTTATAAACTACACTAACGACCACCTCCTGATATGCCAAGTGCCCAGGACAAGTTAGGGGCTACCCCAATGCTTTTCCAGCACTGTCGCACCCACTCCTTACAAAACTGCTGTTGAGATCGATATTTTCATCCTCCTATTGCAGGGGACACAACTGAGGTTCAGAGACGTTTAAGTGACTCCAAATCATACAATTAGCAACAGTAACTACGGCTGTTATGGGGCACTAAGTATGCCGAAAACTTATTAACAAACCTTGCGTGGAATTTTCTCATTCCAACCTCACAACAACCCTCTAAGTAAAGTACTATCGTTGACCCCAATTCACAAATGAGGAAACAGACAGAATCTAAGTAAGGTGCCTCGGCAGAGCTGGGTCAGGGGCCCAGGGCTTTCTGACTCCGTAGGGTGTACCCGTCACCACCCGCCACGTCCGTGAGGTGGAGCGCTGTGGGCTATCAGAAGGCTCGAGGACGAGGTGGCATGTGCCACTGATGCCGTGGCTCCCTGCCTACCTCCCAGGGCACATCCTTTCCTGCTGGGGACTGAGGAACGAGCAAAGCCCCCGCACGCCAATGCGTGATGGAATACACAAGGACCTTGCTTTTACGGGCCTGCTATCATGACGGTAGGACTCAGGGCCTGCCTGCAAAACCGGAGAATTCAGCTGCCTGCACAGGGCCACACTTCTCTACTTCCGTTCTTTTATTTTATCAAACAGCCAACACTGCACCAGGATTCCCGATTTAAGTAGAAAGAAGCTGAAACGCCTGGAGCGATTTTCCACCCCAAATTAACACAGGCTTGATGCACAGCACGAACAGACTGACGTGTCTGAATGACGGTCAGTGCAACACTGCTCAGCTCCTGTTGAAAACACCTCCATGTCCCCTGCAAGAGGCTGGACCAGCCTACTTGCCCTCAGCGAGCTGAATTAACAGTGTTCATCTGGGGGTTGGCAAAGGGTACAGAAAACACTAAATGAATATAAATGTTCTAAACTTGTACGCATTCAGACGGCCGGATGGCAAATGTGCAGTAACAGATTCTCCCATGATGATCCCGACATTTAAACGCAAAGCATGAACTTAACGCGTCTCTCCACAGCACGTTATCCAGCCCTGGGACTTGAAAATGATCCCACAGGAGAGATTCAGAGATTCACAGTGGCCTATTTCTTCAAGATCTCTTTCCTTCCCAAGTCACCTGAACTTCGCCTTTCAGACGCGGCTCATCAGGCGAACCGTGGCTGTTCCTCGGCCGCCGCTGCCCTCAGTCTCTGCGCCACGGCAGCACGACTCACTGGGAAGAAGTGGGTGGGTGCTCCCGGAAGCCAGCACCCAGTAGCTCTCTCTGCACAGATGTAACACATAATCTCCCTGCACACTGGTTCCACCAAGATCTGTCCTTGGGCTTGAGACTGTGGCACTATTTGAAGAGTTGGTGACAACTATGGCCCCGCGCTTGGTCTGTCTTCCAACGGCTTTGCTCAGATAAGTCGCTCGTTCCCTCTGTCCCTCGCAGGCCGCTGCTGCTGTCCCCTGAACAGCCCCGGGGACCTCTGAGAGGTGTGGGAGCAGGGCTCGGGCTGGGGTCTTCCTCAGCGGCTCCAGGGGCACCTCACAGCACAGGCACGTAGCCCACACAGCTGAAGACGTCATGTGACCTCTTAATTATATGACCCCCACGTGACTCTACCGAGATGGTTAAAGAGGCCCAATGTGAGTGTCGCCCGTGACAATGAAAACAACTTAAATGTCCAACAGCAGCGGGATGGTTGCCAAATTAAGGGGCATCCACATAACAGAAAACTGTGCAGCCGTTAAGTAGTTTGGAAATGTCCAGAATAAGCGAATCCATAAAGACAGAAAGTTGACTGGTTGAGGGACTGGGGGCTCTGGAGGAAAAAGTGGAGCGACTGCTAATGGGTCCAGGGCTTTTGTGGAGGTGACAAAGGTGTTCTAACACTGTCTGTACAACTCTGTGAATATGCTAAAAACCACTGAATCGTACGCTTTCAATGGAGGCAGAACGGTATGTGAGTTCTATCTCAATGAAGCTGCTGTTAAAAATGACAGTTTGGGAGACTAATGACATAGAGAAATGCTCATTATAATGTTAAGGGGAAATGGCAGGTTTTAAAACAGATTATTTAATAGGATCCCAGCTTCGTAAAAAATTTAAAAAACAACACACACACATTCACAGGTTTATTACCTTCTACTAATTCTTCTACCATCACCGAGCATTTAAACCATGCTCCAGCCACCGTGGTATTTTCCATGCATTTCCCATCTATCGTCACAACAGCTGTGTGAACTTGGTACTGGGAGAGATGAGGAAACGGTCACGACACATGGACACAAAAAGACTCTGACCAAGTCCACGCAGTTGGTACGTGGTGGTACAGTGGGGATTCAAAACCGGGACCGTCAGACTGAAGCCTAGGTGCTCTCAATCATGATTATACAGTGGCTGACAGTTCAGAGTAGTGAAAGCACAGGTAACTTAACCTTTATATTATTCTTGCTATAAAAACCTGTATTAATTTTGGACTAAGGGAGGAAGAGAAATATATGTAATTTTGCCGAATAAAAGTAAGAGGTTCTAATCATCCGCCATCTGTGGTAGGCCCTGGGCGCAAACACCACCTTGACCACGCAACATCACACCAAATTATTTCCAAGAGGGAGATGGGCAGCGTTAAGGCAAAAAGCTGTAAAAACCCAATTAATTAGTTATGGCTCAGTATAGACTGTTAACAGTTGGAAGACAGAAAGCCTGCTAGACTAGCTGGAAATTCAGGGCAATAGGTTCCTTGACCAGACTTCTGATTGCTGGAACACGGCATCTGCTTAAACCGTCCCCTTGAGGCCCTTGCTACTCTGAGGGCCCTCGTTTCAATTCAGACCTGATGGTGGCGCTCTTCCCCACCCTGAGCTCAGTACCGAGGGTGGGTGAGCTCTCCAACTGCCCGAAGGCTGGCACTGTCCCCACTCCCGCCGTCACTGCCCCTTCTCTGGGCCACACAACAATCGTTCCCTGAGTCACTTCTACAAAATGACCTCCAGCTCTGTCCCCGTGCTGGGCTCGGCCACTCCTCTCAAATGTGGCCCCCGGCTGCGGCACAGACGTGGCTGGGAGCCTCCCTGTGGGACGGCATCAAGCTCCCCAGCTTCGACTCGCCTCCTTGCACAACGGCCACACGGCCAAGTGCGGAGCTAGGATCCGGGCCCCGGGATTTCTGCGTTCCACTTCCTAGGGGCTACTGTGTGAGAGGCCCTCGGAGGTCAGCTGGTCTCAGTCCATCATCTGACAGCTGTAGAAAGGGGCCTGGGTGGGTGGCTGCGCGGCCCGCTCAAAGCTCCACCGGTGACACTGGTCTCCTAACTCCAGATCTCCTGTGCAAACGTGTTACTGGCTCATTATTAACTGGGCACCGAAAACTCAAGGTGTTTTCAAAATTTTAAAGTTGAATGTCTTTTACATTTTAAGAAAAAAAGAGCTCTAAAAGAGAAACTAAATAGAAAGGCATAAAAATGTACTAATTCTTTCAATAAAAAATGTTTGCCCACCGACGGTATCCTGCACTTCTCTGCCGGGGCAGCCCCTGATAGCGCCGTCCTAAGTCCTCCTCGGAGAAAACCCCCAGGGCTCAGCGAAGAGCCACGTTGATTAATCAACTGGGCAACACAGCCCTATGTTGTCAAATAATTTTTAAGTCAACACACCCAGCAGCCCTATATCAACACCTCCCTCCTGTCCTGCCTCCACAGTGAGGGATGTTTGATGTTACAGCTACTGCCCTAGCTTTCAAGGAGAGAGGGTTGTAATCTAATTCCTCAATTTGTCAAACAGGACATTTTCATTGCAGCTGGACCCAGCTGGAAATGAATCTCTTCCACACACACCCCCAACAAAACATAAAACATAAAAGGCATTTAACAGAGAAAGACAGAGAGAGAGATTGATTGCTTCATCAAATCAAACTGAACAGGCATGAAATAAAGCCGATACCATCGCCATGGGGATGCCGCCTCCTTCTCCCCACACGGAAGTCAGTCTCCATTCCACCCTGTACCATCCCACCTTGGCCCTTTGCTCAAAGGGTGTCCTCTGCCTGGAATGTTCCACTCATCTGTCCTTCATGGTCTAGGTCAGAAAGGACGGTCTAAGATCTCCCCAGTTGCAACCAGCTGTGGCTTCACTTGCACTCCCAGAGCGATGTGAACCATCTTCACAGCGCTGCTCACAAGCCCTGCCACGTTATAGTTACCTCTGTACCCTCTCCCTAGTCCCCATTCACCTGTGAACACCTTCTGGGCAGAAATCGTGTCTAATTCATTCTGTTACCTCCCCCTCAGCATCCACCACCGAACGGGCACACAGCAGGTGCTCAAACAATGCCAGAATCAAATTAAACTGAACTTAGTCTGATGTGAGGCCTTCCGGAACACTTAAGATTTACATTGCCAAAGGGAATCTGTCCTGTGGGTAAGCTTTATGATGGATCACTGTTTCTTTTCCCATATTAACTGCGTATTTATGTCTGTATGGGGGGTGGGAGAGAGTACAGGATTCTATCAAATAAATCCATGGTTTATTTTTTGTCATCTGAGAATTCAGCCTACCTTTACATACAATCCTTCTTGAGCCTATTAAAGTGCCTCAAATTGAAAATTATTCATAAGGCCATGAAGAATATATTGAATCCAATTCATTGTCCCTATGGGGGTACTTCTGAAGGTGCAAACTCATTTCACTTCTACTCTCACTTTTTTCTCAGCAGCAGCCTGGTACAGTGTGCCAAAAATGGGCTTTGGCATCAGAAAGATCTGGGCTCAAAACCTGAGACCTGGGCTAGGTAAGCCTTTCCAATGCTAACTTTCCCGAGGTGCACAATGAAGGTAAAACTACTTCCCAGCAGATTTATGTAAAGGAGACACAATATATAAAGCACCTAGAACCTAGCAGACACACATTCCATTGGCAGCTAATCTTAAATTTAAGTGTGGTGGGTTCCAATGTTAAGGAAGAGGGGAGGGATGCTTTAGTTAAGGAAGAGACAAGGGGTGTATATATAAAACTGAATCACTGTACTGTACACCTGAAACTAACATGATATTGTAAATCAACTATACTTCAATTAAAAAAAAGAAAAAAGAATCCACAAATGCTGACAAGTAGAAAGATGGAGGTCCAAAGCCAGAGAACCACAGAGTGGGTCCCTGAATATTTCTTTGGCCCCAAGGGCTAGGATTGCTCGCTCAGAACCACTATGTCCAGAGACAGTGTGATGGAATAACTTGCATTGTAAGGCTGACACAGAGAACAGAAAATACTGCTATGGCTACTATTTCAAATCCAAGAGCAAAAGCCTCTCTTTGAGGCTTCTCTGTTTATTTGGTTCGGGGTCATATTTTTCACTGGGTCATATTATTTCAGGACCATTATCTGGAATTTTTCGTTCAACTGTGACCAAACGATCTGATTTGTCGAGCTTCTGGAGAAACTTCTTGCTTCTGCTATTCATTTTTATAGTGCTGTCACTGAAGACACTGAATGCTTGGGCCGTCCCAGGTCTCCACGCCCATCACCACTGGCAGTGGGTCCAATGGAAACACTCTAGCTCCCTCATGCCCTGCTGAGTAAGGAAACCTCACTTGGCCCAGAAACCCATCCACCCCATCTGTACTTTTGAATATTCAATCCCATTTCAAGTTAAATAACCACTTTTATACTAGTTTCTGTGATTATATAACTGTAGCTTAGTTTATGCTACCGTTGTTTGTATCAAATAAAAAATAATACAAAGAACTACTTTTACTTCAACACTTTAAAAATTTTGTAATTCCAAACCCAAATGGAATTTAACATCAATAGCAATGCTTTTGGGAGTATTCCAGAATGCAAAAGGACTTTTTTCATATTAAAAAAATGTTTTTCTTTCCCCTAAACAGCTGAGAATAGAATAAAAAGGCTCCCTCTCTAGTAAATCTCACCCTAATTTACATTCTACTTCTCCCTTATCACTTCTTTCAAATCAAAGGGTGATCTTTATTCATTTCCCCACCAGGAAGGAGAAGCCCATAACATGCCAATGGCTGTCCATTACATGAAGGCACAATTTTCATTTCATTTTTATAAAAAATACTTTAGAAAATGTTTTTTATATAAAAAAATCTAACGAATCTATAGTGGCTAGAGAGAAATGTCTTTTAAAATGGGAAAATAAAGTGATGAGTGGTCTAAGGAAAATGTCTTCACATTACAGAAAGAACTAGAAATAACAACACTCACAAAGATTCTAGCATAAAACCATTCAACCTTTCACGATGAACGTTTGGAGGCCAAACCAGTCATGCTCTCAAACCTCAAGGGGAAATTACGATGATACATCTGCTGTAGACTATCTTTCTACCTCTCACTTCCTAAATGCTCTCCCCCATCCAAACCAGTTGGATTACTTAAAAGGGTATTTTCCAAAGAATTATAACCCAAAATACTAACTTTGATCATCTTCAGGTGATAGGATTATAGGCGACTTTTATTTTCTCCTCTATTTCTACAATAAACAGGCATGGCTATAATAAAAATAATAAAAAAGTTATGACAAGGCATTTCCCATCCTGAAGCAGAATGGTTTATATCCAATGGTCACAATATCAAAAGATTAATATTTTTGCAGATCATATTGATAAAATATTAGATGTATTTATTCATTCAGCACTATTTCTGGAGGACCCGTTACATGGCAAGCATGGTGCTGTCCCACAGAAGCTGAGACTACAGAAGGCCTCCACCACCACCAGCAAAGTCCCAAGAAGCCCCACAGGTGCTGGGCCAGGTGTGCACAAAGACAGGGAACAACAGCTGGGAAAGGTCTTTTCCAGTGGTGACATCTGAGCTCAGTCCAGAAAGATGAGTAGGTGCTCATCTGGTCCAGGGGGAAGAAAGTGGGGGAGGAGGCCAGGAGACTCGAAACAGCAGGATGCTTTCCAGTTGCTCCCGTGCCTTCAGGCAGCAGGGAAGGAGGGCAGAGGGGCACAAGACTCTAGGTCTGGCGGCCAAAGGAGAGTGAACATTGTCCCATAAACCAAGCAGAGCTACTGAGGCCCACATATAAGGAGCTACATCTGCATTTCGAGGTAACAAAAATCGGGTATATCAAGTATGCTTCTTGGGTAACGGAAAAAGAAAAGCACGTGATGAAATGCTATCACAAAACTGCAGCTCTTCATTCATTTACTACTGAAGTCTTCCATAAGCCTCAGCCTCCCAAGAGCTCTACCTGCTCTCTCCACTCAAACCCAGCTAGACTTCAGGAGACAACATATATATGGTCTGTTTCTCACTTTTAAACTAGAAGATGCGTAACCAAATTTGAACAGACCTTCATGCCATAAAGCAAAGACAGTTATCTTGATATCATTCCACAGTTCCTCAAAACCACTCTGATGGCTTAAAAATTACTTCTAGTTGTAGAACGTGACCAAAATAAACTTTTATTTAACAACTCGGAGGAAACAAAACACAAAATGAATGAAAGACCTTTTTCTATTTTGTGTGTGGCAACTTCCTGTTCCTTTCACTCGTTTGGCAGCCCTGTACCCTATCACAGAGTACTTTTTATACTACAACATCAACACAGATCCCTTTTCAGACTCTGGAAAAACTGGGCATCCTCTCACATAGCAACAGCCCTCCATTTACTAATATAAAATAGCAATGGGATGAAGAACAGTCACCCCATTAACAAAGTACTTTTATCATAAATAAACCTTCCCTTTAGTTGATACAAATGTATACCAGATCGTCACACCTCAGACCTCTCAGCACATTAAGCTTCTTTCCTTTCCTTCACCTTTCTGTGCTCATTCTCATTCCCCAAATCCTCTGATCGCACTGCTCTGTCACTGACACAAGAAGCCTGAAGATGGCTGATTTATTCTCTCCTCCCTTCAGGGTAAACGAAAGTACGCTTCCTGCCCATTCCTTCCTCTCTACTGTGGGCATTATCTCAGGCTGGATCCCCTTCCTTTTCATTTGATGGCCCTGATCATTTTCACCACGAGAATGACCATTAATTGGACACCTATCATGGAGCAGACCTTCCACCAGGCATTTAAATAGATTAATTCATTTCATCCCCACTATCACTCAGCAAGGTCAGTGTATGAGTCCTATTCAACAGATGGAGAAACTAAGGCTCAAAGAAACTGAGGCAGAGAGAGGTATAGTAAATTGGCAAATAGTAAGCAATACAGCCAGGATCCAAACCCACGTCCATCATATCCAAACCCTGGTTGGTCACACTTACTTCTGCTCTGAACTGACAGAGTGAACCACAAGAATCACCCTACTCGTGTATACTGGGATATGGAAAGACTGTAATCCAAAGCCAGGAATCAACAGCGTCTGGAGAGTACACAGCCACCTAAGTGGAAAAAGAGATGGAAAGAATTGGGGGTCAGATTCTGGGCCTGACTTTGCCTCTCATGGTGATAAAGGCTACAGGAGCCCTGCCGCTGAGGCTGTGTCCCCACCCTACCGGGGGCTCCTGGGGCTCTTCGGTCACAGAGAGACATCAGAGGTCATCGGGAAATGCAGCTCCTGGGAAAGCCCTGTGAGCACATCACAAGCGAGCACTCCGCGAGTGTAAGCCAAACAAGAGATTAGTAAAACTGTTATGGAAACCATTACTTCTTTTACAACACGGCTGAGTCAGTCCAATGATTTGCAATAAATTTTCAGGATCTTAAAAAATATGCAGGGGCTTCCCTGGTGGCGCAGTGGTTGAGAGTCTGCCTGCCAATGCAGGGGACACGGGTTCGAGCCCTGGTCTGGGAAGATCCCACATGCCGCGGAGCAACAAGGCCCGTGAGCCACAATTACTGAGCCTGCGCATCTGGAGCCTGTGCTCCACAACAAGAGAGGCCGCGATAGTGAGAGGCCTGCGCACCGCGATGAAGAGTGGCCCCCACTTGCCGCAACGAGAGAAAGCCCTCGCACAGAAACGAAGACCCAATGCAGCCATAAATAAATAAATAAACAAAAAAATTAAAAAAAAAAAAATACAACTCCCCAAGCTGAATCAGCACTTCTGGTTCGGGGACCGGAAATCTGTAAAAAAAAAAAAAAAAAAAAAAAAATATGCAAATTGCAGGCACCTTAATGATGCTGAAGTCTGATCGCTAGGATACAAGATTTCCATGTGAGATACCGGAATGGAGGCCCAGGATGCAGGCAAGCTACAATACCTTGTAGACTACTTGACTCCAAACGCTGTCAGATCACTGCCCGCCAGGGATGGTCAACTGGGATTAAAACACTGCAAAAAGAAGCCTCGGCAACAGCCCCTTCAAAGCCATCAGGCCTCCCACTCGTATGACCCAAGATAAATGTTTACTGAAAGAATGAACGATCAATCAGTCAATCCAAGGAAATGATTCTTGCCTCACACTTAATCACAGTAGTGGCCAAGGAGGCCAAGTTAAATAAACAAAGGTGTGTGTGCGTGTGTGTGCTTACGTGTATGCGTGTTTTCACACGTGTGCATATGTGTGTGTGACGCTGCAGATCAATGGTTTTCGTCCTTCCGACTCAGCGTAGGTGGCCTCTGGACCACCAACGGCAGCATCACTTGAGAGCTCGTTAGAAACGCAGAATGTTGGGCCTTCCCCAACACCGACTAAATCAGAATCAGCACTTTAACAAACTCCCCAGGTAATCTGTATGCACATCAAAGTTTGAGAAACACAGGTCTAAGTCTAGGAAACACATTCAAAGCAAGCTGTATAAAGACGAGGCAATAAACTAAAGGAATGCCTCCTCTGTACCAAATAACAGAGGGAGGCGAGGTGAATGGTGTCCACACTCATCATGTGATGCGACAGAAGGATGCAGGAAAGCTGCAAACTCTTTTGCAGATTTGGGAGGAACGTGGTAAAGGCAACCAAGGGGAAACAGCACTTTTGGACAGTCCTCATTTCGATTAGTTACCAAACCAAAAAAAAAAAAAAAAAGTATCTATTTGCATCCTCAGTAAAAAAATGCTAGAGAGGCAGAAAGGGCAAATTAACTCTGCACCCAAACCAGACATCAGACCCAGGAGAACAGCTGGAACAGTGTTAAAACCCAAATGAAATCACCCAAGAACATTTGAGAGGAACTATTTCTCCATCAAACAGTTCCAGTTAGAGGCAAACGTCTCCCATCTCACCATAAGCAAACAGCTGGAGGACTTCAGCAAAACCCGAGCTGACAAGTGACTCAGAGCCGGTCGCTGAGCTCGCACGTTTCAGAGCACTGATAATTCTGGCCCAGCAACAGGGACAAAAGGATCTCTCCCCAGTCAGGCTGCTTACTTATGTTGGCCAAACCAGCCTTCAATGAAACATCAATAATTAAATAGCACTCAACCAAAATGAATAATGCAATAAATGGGCTATTATGGGGAACCTCCCTCTTACTGTAAGGGGCTTGAAGAAAGCCCACTGGGTGGCTTGAAAAACGTTATCAAAGATGATTTTTTTTTTTAACAGCCAACGCAAACACAAAATACACAGCTTGTCTGTTTATCAAAGTCCACAATTTGGCACCAGAACAGGAAAAGTCCACAATGTTTCTCATAAGAAATCACTGGCTCTTAAAAGCAAACAAAAACAGTTATATTCTTCTGGAAAAATCACCCACATAGAAGCCACCGGCAACTAAACATACAGCAGCAAACTTAAGTTACAAGACCAGCTCCAGGAAACTGGTTCATGGGTCAAAGCATTGCCCCTCTCCAACAGGCATCCCTTGCACTGGGAGGTCAGGGGGCGCCACGGCTGTCTGCTCTCCCTCCCGCCTTTCAGTCCAGGGGTAATGGCGGGAGAACCAAGTTGAGGGTCAAGAGAAGGGAGTTAAGTTCCAACTCTACCACTCACACTAAAGCTATCTTGCCTGCACAGGTCATCGCTCAACAATGACAACAACTACACACAATGCAACCAGGACCAGAAAAGAAAGGAGGGGGATAGAGAGAGAAAGAGACCCCAGCTGACCCCCCATGAATGGGGAAGAACTACAGAAATGCACAAATATCCTTCTTCTCCTTCAAGCTGCTATAGCCCAAGCCCCTTGTGCAGAGGTTCTAGGACCTGCTCCCTCCTGAATCATCCAGAAATGAGAAACAATACAGACCTCCTTATGTCCTATCTCTTCTCTTCAGGGTCGAGGTCCCCCCAGGTGCCACTCAGCTGATCAGGTCAACCTCCTAGCACTCATGTGCTAATAAGAAAAGCCTGGATGTGAGCCCATGCTCTCAAGCAACATATATACGCACATCCGTTCCTTCTATAGACCTGTGCTGAGATTCGGTCGTTCATGTGACTGGTGCTGGGCTGGGGGCAGACACGCTGGGAGTCCCTGCCGTAAGGAACTCAAGTGAACAGAAAGGAGAACACACACTGCCATGTGTACAGGCACCCTGCTCTAAGCGCTTGGAACTGACCCCAAACAAGGGTACGCCAGCCAGACAAGTGCTCAGGGCACAAATGTAAATGAAGCACTAAAATGCACTTGTCACGTAACTAGATATACCCTAGTATTCTCCCTGAGAGGAGTTCTAAATGTGGCTGGGAGGACTACAGTGATGATTTCTCAGTGTAAGATGGTGAGATTTCCATGGGACACGTCAGATGAACAACATACATCACTAGACTGCCCTCTCCAAGAAAGCTGAGCTCAGCACCCGCACGGCCCTTGTTTGGCTGACCGAAGTATGCAAGTCTGGGGTCAGAGAAGAATTGCTTGGGGCGGGAGAGGAGACGTGCAGCCCTGCTACCAGCGGCCTCTTTCTCGGAGGCCCCTGCTGCTGAATGAATGTATCACTCGGAGGAGGCGCACCTAAATCTCAGGCTGACTCCCACTTGGAGAAAGAGGCCAACGAATGACTGATACAGTAATTCAGTGAATAGTTAATGGGTCACACACGCTCTTTAAATAGGCACTGAGTACCCAGTACAAACAAAAAACCAGCAAGGCATAGTCATTACGTAGATTTTCAGTCTAGTTCTAGTCTAGACAAAGACAAGCCTGTAAATCAGTAACAAAAATGGAGAGTGCCGGGTGCCTTGATGTTTGCCTTGGGCATGGGCTGATCCTGAAAAAAAAGATCCTGATGCATCTTTTCTTCTTATCAGACGGAGGCTGACACTTAATGCTGCCCTCCTCTGTGGTCTACGACTCTGACACCTGTCAGAGGAAGGAAGAGTTTCAGGCCAGGAAAAAGGGAGTGGAGCGATGGTCTCGCGGCAAACCACTGACAGGAAGGAGGAAAAAAGGGAAGAGGCTCTGAAAGAGCAGTTGGTGGCATTAAAATTCCACCCCGCAGACCAGGGGAGAGTCACCCAGAACTCCTCACGAGAATTCTGAAGTTCTGTGATGAAAATCACCAGGAAAACTGCAATGCCCAGTGTTTCATCTCATGGATGTGGCGCTGAATTTCTGAAGAAAAGCACTAACTCCACAATTCCTAATCTATTTCCATTCTGAAAACCACCCTTGCAAGACAGCTGCCAGAAGGGACCCAGCTCCGCTACACCCTTGTCCTTTTGTTCTCAAATTCTTTACGTGTTCATTGAAATTACTTGTATCACAAAAAGGATGCCGCGCCTCAGAAGAGACAAGATGAGACCATTGCATTTACAGAAATATAAGGTCCCTGGCATAAAGGAAAAGGGAACAGGCTTGGCGGTCTGTACAGGACACATCCGGTGTCCCCTCGCTGGAAGAAAAGACCCTGACGCTCTTCGCCCGGGGTGGGCACCTCAGACCGGGGCACGTGCCTCCCTCAGGCTCCTCCACTGGCTGGCCAGTGACCCAAGAGGTGGCCTGCAGTGGAGGGTTCTGCCCAACTGAGCAGTGGTTCTCAGGACCTCTTTACATTCTTACAAAACCAGAACATCCCAAAGAGGTTTGTTACCATTTTAAAGTGGGTTATATCTATTGATATTGGCTGCAAGAGAAATTAAAACTGAGAAACTTTCCAAACTCAAGAACACACATTTAACTAGCTGTCAGAAGATGAGACCATCGCACATCATGTAGCCACTGGAAAACAACTCTGGATACGTATGAGAGAGTAAGAGTGAATACGGCAACTAGTGCCCTGGTATTTTTACGAAAATAGTTCTGACCTCAAAGAGCCCCTGCAAGAGTCTTGGGAACCCCAGAGTCCCCAAGACCATACTTTGAGAACCTCTACAATAGGGGCAATGAGAAACAGCTAAACAGCCAGACTCAGACCACCTCACTCCAGAACCTGTAAACGCAAATAAGGGAAGGCTCGGCCAGTCAAAGCAAGAAAATAATGGCACAGGGTGGTAAAAGGATGGAGTGATTCCAAAATATTTTAAAAGATGTTCATATGTTTTCCAAGTTAAATGACTTTTTAAAGTTTGATTTAGCATCTACTTACTACAACTGTCATCTTAACTCCAAATGAATGGTGCATGCTTCAAATAGATTATAGGACTATCAATCTTGATGTAAGTCCCATGTTTAACAGCAATTGGGTTCATCTCCCGTACCACCAACCACTTGCCTCTGATTCCTCACTGATAATCAACACAACATATTGCTTTTTCAGAAATAAGTCTCCACAGGGTAATAAAAATGAATACACTCCAAAGAGAACCCCTGTTAAAAATTATAAATTCTGAATACTAATTAAGCATGCTGGTCCTTCCCAGATAATCAAGTCCTAACATGTCCATGATAATTAACAGAAAAAAAAATGTTATTGCAATGGACTGAATATTTACATGCCCTCAAAATTCATACGATGAAACCCTAACCTCCCAATGAGACAGTATTAGGAGGTGGAGCCTTTAGGAGGTGGCGCCCTCCTGAATGGGATTAGTGCCCTTATGAAAGAGACCCAGAGAGAGCCCTCACCCGGTCCGCCACATGAGGACACAGAGGAAAGACAGCTGTCTGCAACCCAAAAGAGGGTTCTCACCAGAACCCGACCATGAGGGCAAGCAATCTTAGACTTCTAGCCTCCCCATAACTGTGAGAAAGAAATTTCTGCTGTTTTATAAGGCACCATGTCTATTTTGTTTTAGCAGCCTGAACTAAGACAGATATATCCTCTCAGGAAATGAAAGCTGGGTGGGTATGGAGATGGTGGTGGGGAGGTTTCCTTCCATCCCACGAAAATTAAAGTACTACAGGCTGGCAGAACCTTACCCACAACTTCTCAAGGAGCTTCCATCATACCTGTTTTCTTGCATTTCCTTTGGTTTTTATAATAATCTTTGAACTTTCCTCCTCTACCAACCTGAAATCTCTCCCTTTCACCAAAACATTCTCTTTTCTAAAGTCTGAACAGAGAGTGGCCAGGGGCCAGCCTTGCTAACAGGACCCCTTGATCCTATAATCTACTCTACACATAAGAGTGACAACCAGTTCCCCATGGGAATGGTGTTTACAGCTGCCATATGTATCGAGTATTGACCATGTACTGATGTAGACCACAAGGTGCCTAAGAGCCATTATCTCGTTCCAGCCTCACAAAATCCTTTCAATACCTGTTGTGCACATTTTACAGATGAAGAAACAGGCTCAGAGGGGCAGAGTGGCTTACTCTACATCACACACTGAGGCACTGGGGGATAAGACTACCTAAGGTGCTCGTGATGCTTCACTCACAGCCGCTCACTCACCCTCACAACAGCCTCACGCAGCAGGACAGTATAAATACTCCGGTGACGCTGGGAGCAGGTGCCTAAGGCACAGAGAAGCTAAGTAACTTTCCCCAAACAGCACAGTTAGAAAGGGGGTAAGGAACAGTACCTACCTTAAATGGTGGCTGTGGGGTTTGAGTGGATGCAGTCGATGGCATCTAACACCCAGCAAGTACCTTAAAAACATTAAAGGCTACGATGAAAGCACCCTGCCTACAGGAAGTGTTCCACACAGTAGCCGGCAGCAGCAACCGAAGACGCGCGTCAGGTAAATAAAGAGGGGGCGCTCCTCCAAGGACGTCACCCCCGATGGCTGGAGTGCCCGCAGCCGCCCGGCCAACTTTCTGCACTATCTGCACGGACTCTGGCTGGCCATGCACAGTTTTGTGGAACTTCTTCATTCCTGCTATGAGAAGGCTGCAAGGGGGTGTGGTGGACAATGTACGTGCTGGGCGGCAGTGGCCCCGGTTCCATCACCTCCTGACTGTGCGACAGCTCTGAGGCTGGGTTGCCCCAGCTGCAAACCGAGGACAGCGATCGCCACTTCCCTGCCACGCCAGCGCTGACCTCCTGCTGCCGCTCTGGCCAGCCTGTGGCTCGAACATGCCACAGACCTCCCTGGCAATCCCCCCACCACTCCCCAGCCCAGGCCAGCTGTTGCTGGGCTCTGCTAAGTGCTTGAGCCCAAACTGGGGGGGGGGGGGGGGCATGGCCTGACAATCAAACTCACTGGGGTGGAATGAGGGGGCACCCGGGCACGACTGGGCACCTCACCCCCCACCCGGGCCGTGCAGCAGTCGGGAGCGCCCGAGGAGAGAGAGGGAAATGAGTCCTCAAGTCCAAGGAATGCGAGGCAAGCTGAACAAACACAGAGCGACTCTTCCTCAGGGAGACTTTTAGAGGAAAAAGATGGCCTTTGCTGTAGAAAAAGCCACGGGACAAGAGTCAGCTCACCAGGAATCAACACTCACCCTCTGTGGGATTTCAAGCAAGTTAATTTTTCTGAGCTATCGTTACTTTATCAATACCTCTCAAAGTGAGAAAAAAGACACCGAAATTCTTTGTAAACTGTAAAGTGCTCCACAAATGTAAGATGCTGGGAAGCTTCTCAGCTGTTAAAGGACCACAATGCTGTGGAAAAGACGGGGACAGATAATTTAGGTCCTGGTGGAGAGCAAGTTGTAAGAGTCAGTGAAGGTACAAGTCACCTCGAATAGAGCAAAAGGGGCCACGGGGCAACGTGGTAAGTGGGGGAAAGGCAGGGCAGAGGCGGTGAGCAGGGCTGTCACAAGGTCCAGCCCGGGGCAGTTCCCTCCCACCTGAAGGCAGTGTGCTATTTGATTAGTTTCTAGAATTTTTAGAGTTGTTTTTCCTTCCTGCCAAAACCACCTCAGGGCTCAAACACAAAACAAAATCAATTACTTAAAACACAATGCGATGATCAGTAAGTGCTGAAATCAATAAAAGCACTAATTTAAAGGGATGTGTCTGGTTCTGTGTCCTGAAGTGGGCAGTGGCTGCAAACTTAGGGCTGATGAGAAATCTCAATGGTCTGGAAAATGCAGTGGTTGATCTCCGTGATCTCTAAGGCTCCTTCCGCCTCCGAAATACCAAGATTACATTTTGTGCCTTGACCTCTTACAAGTCTTAAACTTCCTCCCCATTGTCTGGTCGATGCTACAGACGACACTTCTCCCACACTCTCCTTAACCTCAATGTTCCACACAGAGCCAGGGTCACCTTTGCCTAAATTCTTCAAGGCCCCTCACTGTGTGGATGTGTTCATTTGTTCATTCAAATAGGGTTCATCCTACTGGCTCCCAGGCTTTGGAGGTTAACAGATCAGTAAGACCATGTCCTGTCCTCAAAACAGTAACATGACAGGCTCAAAACCAGTGTCTGCACGCAAAGAACAGGCTGAGCTGAGTGGCTGGAGAAGGGAATGACCCCAAATGAGTCCCTGTTTTCCAAGCATCCCACACAGTCGTGAGAAGAATGGGTGGCTGCAAGGCAAAGGGGAACTTCCCAGGGAATGAAAAGCCAGGGAATGAGAAGTAGGAGATGGACTGACATAGCAGTTTATCCTACAAGAGAGTCAAACAGGGTTAGGCCCTCAGAGAGCACCCACTGCTGCTTCAGAAATAAACAGAAATTAACTCACCCTGGGTAACAATTCCTGCTGGGTGTGGCACAAGTCCCTCTCCCTTCCTACTATAACCTTTCTAGGGGAAAGGGCACGACCAGAAATTGAATATCTGATGAAGAATATTTGCAGTATTCATATTCTTGTCTTCAATGCAGAAAATGTGTGTGTGTGTGTATATATATATATATATATATTTTTTTTTTTAACTACAAATTTACAGATTTTCATTCCATGTCTACGTTTTTTTAACAAGCTATAAAGCCTAAGGCAGTGGTGTGACACCAAGGAGTTGAACAGATCTGGGTTGAAACTTAGCTCTACCATAAACCAGCTGTGGAACTGGAGCATTTACTGATCGTCTCTGTGCATCTATTCTCTCTCCTATGAAGTGCAGAAACTCTTGCAAAGCTGTCTTAAGAATGAGAAATCTGTGAAGAACTTAGCACAGTACTAGGCTCCAAAGGAAAGCTTAATAAATTGTGGCTATTATAAAATTATAATGGCTCCTGAACGCTTCTAAAGACTGTCAAGCATGGCAATGGATGCTGAAAACATTTCCAGAAGGCTACCCAGTAGAATCCCAGGTTTGTATTTCTTTTTTTCTTTTTAGAGGGGGGTGTTACGGAGTGGGTTTGTGTTTTGCTTTGCTTTAACCAATATTTAGTGTGATTTAGTAAGGCCACATGGTTCTGGGGGTGCTAACAGATCAAACTAAGTCACTAAGTCAAGTGACACGACGCGTTATTGCAGGAAGCGAATTCGACACTAAACTCCCAACCCACAGCTCCAGAGTAAAGTACACCCACCACCCACAGTGCGCCTGGGTAGGCACAGGGCACCAGGAGGGCCACCCCAAATGGATGTATGATCCTGGGTCACAATGTCAAGCTCCTGCCCATTACTCATGCTTGCAAGAGTAAGTCTCGGGAAGTGCCCAGTGTCCAGCGTCAGGAGGAGACGTGACCAAGCAGCAGTTGTGGGATCTTGGGTAAGAACTGCAACGCACAGCGGGTTAAGAGCAGAGACCTGGAGACTAGACAGATCTCAGTCTGAACCTTGGCTCTCTCCCTTCAGCAGTACAACGTGAGCCGGGAAACTACCCACTGCCCAGCCCCAGGCTCCTCATCCGAAAATTCAAGTACTACCTACATCACAGATTTGTTGTGAGGGTCAAATGATAAAATACATGTCAAGAGCCCGGCACCCCTCTGAGTCTCTGTTTCCACAAGCTGTAACACGGGGACCTGAGAATCCACGTCCTAAGGTTGATGCCAAGATTAAATTATGCAACATGTTAACTGCCCAGCCCAATACCAGACATATACCAGGTAACCAGGGTCCAGGCACCAAGGGTTCACTGACAGGCTTTAGGAGATTCTTGGAAACAAAAAGGGAAAGAGGAAAGCATTTGTTTATGTAATAATTTATTAACAAATAAAAGAAAAAGGGGCAGTGAGAAACCAGGGATTCAAACTAAGAGACTCAGGGAACTTGGCATTTTTCCTAAGGGTTCACTGGACTGATATATGGGGAGAGACAGCCAGCTACACTGTAAGGTGTAAGCGGATCCCCACGCTCAACCCCTAAACTACCTCCCAACCGCCTCCGCAAGGCGCCTGAAAGCCCACATTCTGCTGGGTCAGGGCATCATGCACTGCGGGAGGTACACACAGCTCTGGGACAGGCAAGCTGCTGCAATGCCTCATCAGGCTTTAACACCTGTAAGGGAATAGCCTCAGTGAGACTGTCTTCCAGGAGAGTTAGCCGAAAGCAGCCTTTGGTCGGGAAGATATCAGTCCTGAGCCAGGACAATCACGATGCGGGGTGGGGAGGAGAATGTCCTGGGACCCTAAGAGGAAACAAGAAGTCTTAAAGGGGCAAGAAGGATGAAGAAGGGTATGGGGGAGGATGACCCCAGTCATGAAAAGACCGTCGGCCTCAGACATGCAAACTCCAGCTTCCCCCACTGACTGCACGCCTCGGTGAAGCCACCCTATTTCTCTGCGCTCAATCTTCTCACCTGTAAAATGACGTTAATACTGCTCACTTTCCAGATGCTCTGAGGATTCTGTGAGATGCCGCAAGTGAAGTACTCAGCATGGAACCCAGAACGTTGTACCGAGAGTCAACCCTGACTTGAAGAAGTCTACGCTAAGCTACTGATAAAATCCCACGGGAAAAATGCTCCAGAAAGACACTGCTTGGATTCCCTGGGGAAGTAGAGGCCCAACACATTCAGAGGCAATCTCAGACTTATGGGCCTCTCTGAAACCTTCAGAGCTGAGAAAACACCAGCCCACGAAAACATTAGTGGTGGGGTTTCCAGGTTAACCCGGGAAAACCTTATGAACCCATCATGTAACAATGCACATGACAAAGTGATGGGGCTCACCAGCCCAGAGACAACTCAAGGACATCTGAAATACAACTTGGCTTCTTAAAAAAATTGTGTGCCAACTCTCAGACAGGACAAGCTGCTTTTGGCACCTTCCTCCCCTCAGGTTACTCCCAAGGCCCTGGCCCCGGTGCCCCATCAGGCCCACCCAACTTCTAGAGGAGCCCCCTTGCTCCAAAACACACACCCCCGGCAGCTACTTCTCAGCCAAGTGGTAGGTTGGAAACAGTCCAACTAGCTAATTCACAACCACGTGTCAAGGATGTGGCAGTACTTGGGTCTACAAAAGATACTCACTGATCCAAAGGAGTTTCTCAGCTGGAGAAATGGCCTGTGGAGCTAACAGGGGAAGTGAAACCGTCCAGGCAGCAAAGGAGAAAGGAGAGGAGCTACCCGGGCCGGGTGACACCCTGGCAAGGAGTCCAATGGACTCCATGTCTGTTTCCTACACATCCCCCCTTTCCCTAGCGAATGCGATTTCTGTATTCCTGAAGCCACGAGGCTCAGGCCTTCACAAATTTACTTCCATGGTAAGCGGGGATTTGGGCAGGGAGGCTACAGAAGGCAAAGAAGTCACCACTAAGAACTGGAGGGCTGACAGGGCGGAGGTGCCCACTTCCCCGCGACACTGAGATGGCATGGGCTCTTGGCCCTCCATCCTCTCTGCTCCGCAAACAGTGCAAAAACACCCACGCTAGCTCCTTTTCCTCTTCACACTCACAGTAACTTCTGGTGCACCAACACACAGGAGAGGGCAACAGCACACCCGAAATCCAAGCTTTCCCTCTGGAGAAACTTTGAAGTCAAGGCCTCACTCAGTGCTGTCCCTGTGTGGGGAAAAAGCTCGTTCACAGGCTGCCCAGGGCTTGGGGGGCAGGTAATGTCGCACGAGCCATCCTTCTGGGGGAATCTGGCTATATGACCACCATTTCAGAAATTTATGAATACACCTGGTTTTTTGACCCAGTAATTCCCCTCTTAGGAATCCAGCAACACTGGGGCGGATAATGACAGATGCATTCACACATTCACTGCTCTGTTTCTGCTAAGCCTGACTATTTAAAACACAAACTCCTCAGTCGGGGGTAACTTAAGGGAAGGAGGGAAATCCCATTAAGATAATGACGTGCCTTATAAAATGGTACTGAAGACTTTTTAATGATACGGGGAGATGCTCACAACGTTTTAAGTGGCGGGGGGGGGGGGGGGGGGAGACACAACACACGAGACTGGACGGCAGAACTGTCCTGGAGCTTCAGCGCGCTACTTCTTCAGTCTTGTGACCTTTGACAAGTCATTTCAACTTTCTGAGCCTCCGTTTCCTCATCTGTCAAATGAGGAAATGGTAGCTTTGTTGCCTTAAAAAGTGTTGTGGATGAAATGACACAATACATAATGAAAGCACTTTGTAAGCAGTTATAACAGAGTACAGAAAAGTTGGAGAGTAAACCCAGAGCACAACTGCTCGTAAAATCACGATTCACTCCTTAGCTTTGTAAAGGGAAATCAGAGAGATCAACTCTTTTTGAAAATACCAATTCTCTTGGTAATCCCTCTGATACCATGTCACAAACTGGCTGCCCCAGACAATGCATATAAATTATCCAAATTTAAATGCTTCCCATTCAACTTTAAGGAAACAAATCCAGAGGGGAAAATGCTTTCTCTTCCACTGAAATATGCAGGTCTTGTTTGTTTGTTTCCACTAAGAAAGTAAACACTAACCTGACTCTCTTCCTTTCCCTTGCACTTTGCAGCTAAATCACAGCAAAGTCAGGCTGGCTGGATGTGGGAAGGGTTTGGCTGCGGAGCCCCACAGGCCTGGGTGTGATTCCCGGCTCCATTATTTATTAGCTGGGTGGCACAAGGGTTAGAAATAACACAGACAGTTATTTCTGTACTCAGGACAGAGCTGGGACTCAAAAAGTGAGAGCGGTCACTGTCCCTGAAATTGCTAGCCCACTGAAAGACTGCAGGCTGCAGACACCAAAAATCCAGACCAAAAATTCAGCTTGGCATCCATGTCTTCCATGAATCTGTGGCAAGATCTCCAGGAAATTTAGCAATCGAGGGTTTTTTCCATTTGCTCTATGCAATTGGTAGGCATATAACTGAAGTCCAGAGAGGTAGACAGCAGCACCTGGAAAACTTTTACCAGACCTACCCTCGACAATTATAAATCAAATGCAATTTCACTCTACCCTTCATTATTTTAGTCAAATTTCTGAGTGACAGTAGGTAAAAGAAAAAGGGGAGGGGGAGAGGGTATCCCTGGCCTCAAGGTGCTTACAATCTACTAAAAGTGAATACATGTATGACCATGAATAAGTATATAATTTCGTTAATTAGCCAACTGGAGGGGAAAAAATGTGATTTCCATGACCACCCAGTGGTATTTAATATCTTGTCAGGAAGTTCTTATTCAACTCTAACCGAAATCTCTCATGCTTCAGGTGAAGTCTATTTCTTGATTGTTCTATTTCGTTAACATTCCATTCACAACATAAAGCATTTTTCCTTTAGGACGAGTCTGAGGTAGAAAGAGCATGGACTGGTCTGAATCCTTTCTAAGCCGAGCCTGTCATCTGTGAGACGGGCAACAGTGCCCACCCCACAGAGCTGCTGGAAGGATTGAAGTAAGTGGCATGATGTGTGTAAAGCATCCAGCACAGGGCCCAGCGTAGAGAAGGTGCTTAATTGTAGTGCTGGCGGATTCGGAATTTGTTCAAACTCTTTTACTCAAGATGCAGAAGCCTTGAGACAGTGACAGTGTTCTTTGACTTGGCACCATTTTATTTACTGGGAGGCAGTGCATTCATTTGCGTTGCTATGAAAAATATTACTACTATTAAAGCAGCAGCAGCTGCTGGGCCAGCAGTGAACGCTTATTTTGATTTGCACTTCGTGGAAATAAGGAGTATCTAATTTTATGTAAGTGCTATTAATGTGAATAAACATTACAAGGAAAAGGAAATGGGCTACATTTTAAAAGATGATTAATGAAACATAAAAGAAGACTCCCCACATTTGAAAACAGCAAAGACGCTCAAATTATATTTTGTGTGTAACTGGTCAGTGAAGTCACTTAAATGGAAGGAGAGCTGCGGGCCCTCGTCAGACGTTTAAGCAGCTTCTGTTATTCGACACTGGGAGATAGCCAATCAAAACAGCACATTTCCCCAGCAGAGCCCAGCTGCCCTGCCATATCTTCCATCCGCCCTGGGTATCTAGGGGAGATTACTTCTGAGCACCATGTCATCACTGTGGGTTTAAACGGCAGTGGGGTGCTTCTCCTCCACCCACGCCCTGTGTGGAATGTTGGTCTTTCTTGACCACATCAGGAAAGCTACAGTTAGGCAGCGCGGCGCCCTGACCGCAGCCTTTCAAAATGTCCCAAATGAATACAGAGCAGAGGGGTCACGGGGAGGCGAGACTCGCAGAGGGAAGGGCAGAGAAGCTAACATCCCCAGGGCCACTGGTGCGAGGCACGGGGCTGCTGCTGGTCCTCCTGACAACCCTGCGAGGGAGGCACTGTCGTCTCCATGTGGCCCTCACTCCAGTAAAGGATGCTGACGGTGGGATCAGAAGACCAGATCCGCGTCCCATCGCCCTGTGTGATCCAGGGTAGAGAGGGTGCTTCCCTACTCTCTCAGCTTTCTCTGAGGACCACCATCACGCCCAGTCCCTGCTGAAGAGGGACCACCTCCCATCCGATAGCCCCACTAACCCGCCAAAGCTGACTGCACTAGCGGTGGTCTCCTGACCCCGGCTGGCTGACCCGATCCCCATCCCAGGTGTCCCAGCCAGGCACAGAGACTAAGCTGGTGGGGGGCACTAGAGCCAGGGCTGCCCATCTCTACCATTTGCTCAGGAGAATATCCTCACTTCCTACCATTCTTGCTCCTTGTGTTCCATAAAATACCCCCCATGAGTCCTTACAATAACCCCTCATTGTGCCTGAACTAGCTGTATTTTGTTTTCTGGGGGGGAGGCAGAGTCTGTTACTTCCAACAAAAGAGCCTAACACACTTGGGCTTTCTGGGTCTCAGCTTCCTCGTCCATAGAAAGCAGGAGCTGGAGAGATGGTCTCTAAGGCCTTTTCCAGCTCTGTCGAGTGTATCCCATAATAATACAGGGCACTGGGGACACGGCCGTCCTTGCCCTAGCCCCTGAGCACAACGCTACAGAAATACAAGGTATCCAGGCTCTATTAATAATAGAAAGAGCTTGGAAGAACTTATCTTTTTCTCCATCCAAATCACATCTGGCAGGGAAAGGGATGGTCTGGATGGACTCTGCTTTCCGTAATAGTTGCTACGCGCAACGCAATCATCTTTGGGGCTTTACCTCCCTGGGGCAAGAGGCTCTGATTTTGTTTTCCTAGCTCCTGGGTGGCTAAATTGGGTGCTGTCTTATCAAAGGCACACATATTCCAGTTCTTTTGGGAAAATTATACCATAGCCTTGGCATTAAAATTCAGTTCTTACGTAAGTGACCACAAACAGCACCATGACACAGGGCTGCTCAGAAGGGGCTCTGGGCGGGAAGAACCCACTGTGAACTCCCAGATTCTGTTAAGACCAAGCGGGGTCCAGGGCCTCCAGGTCTGACCTAACTCCTGCCCCACAAATAATGAAAATTCATCTTACTGACACTGAAAAGAAGTTATGGGGCTTCCCCGGTGGCACAGTGGTTAAGAATCCGTCTGCCAATGCAGGGGACACGGGTTCGAGCCCTGGCCTGGGAAGATCCCACATGCCGTGGAGCAACTAAGCCCGTGCGCCACAACTACTGAGCCTGCGCTCTAGAGCCCGCGAGCCACAGCTACTGAGCCCGCGCGCCTAGACCCTGTGCTCTGCAACTAGAGAAGCCACTGCAATGACAAGCCCACGCACCGCAACGAAGAGTAGTCCCTGCTCGCCGCAACTAGAGAAAGCCAGCACGTAGCAACAAAGACCCAACGCAGCCAAAAATTAAAAAATAATAATAATAATAATAATTTAAAAAAGAAGTTATGAGGCACACAGAAAGGCAAATTCAAGGGTAGATCCTTTTCTTTGAAGGCGCCTGCCTCCAAACCAAAATAGAATTCCTTGTGGTCTCAGTGCTTCAAGCTGTAATCAGTAAAGCAAACAACCAAGCTGCCACGCTCTGTCCCAGTCAGGGCCAAGACATAAACGCTTCCCCCAGCACCTCCCCACAAATGACCAAAACCAAATACCTGCATTTATTATGTAACAGAGAACGCGGCTCATTTCCCCAAAGCCCCAGCAAACATCAAAAGGGGCAGCGCTGCCCCAGCTGTGACGCACCAATGGAGGGGATACGGCAGAAGGAGGTCGGGGGAAGGAAACAAAGAATCAGCGGTGACACCAGGAAGCACAGACAGCAAGGCTGCACCGGCAGAGCCCATCAGACCGGCCTGGGTCCGAGGGGGCAGCACTGGCCACTGGCTCCCTGACTTCACAGCAGTACCGCCAAGGGCTGAGTATATAGTAAAATGGAGTTGACAGTCTATTTCAGATCAAGTTGGCTTTGACCGTGACCGCCCCCCCCAGGGGTGGGTCACGTGTTTAGTGCTGCCCTAGTCCTCCCTCTAGTCCCATCTGCGCCTCCACCCCCCAGCTCCTCCCAGGCACACAGCTGGCTCTGTCACTGGCCTCATCACGCATCCCTCCGAAATGACTCTACCGAGGCGCGTCCTCTCGGTCACACATTCAAGGGTCCAACCCAATTGATAATAAACAGCAACAACGGTGACGGTGAGAACAATCATGTAGAGAGTACTAACCACGTGGGGCACGGCTGCACGCGCTTCACATACACTGACTCACTAAGAGGCAGGCACTATCCCCATGAGGACACTAAGACACGGGAAGGTTCAGTGACTTGCCTGACACACGCTAGAAGATACGAGGGCCTGCAATTAACCTCGGCAAGGGAACTCTGTCCTCCTCGACCCAAATGTCGCCGCTGGTCCACAGTGGAGAGAGCTCTGCCCGGCTCCCCATCAAGGAATGCCTTTCACCTCCTTCCTCCCCGCCCCACGGGAGGAAGCCTGACTAATGTGACAGGTCAGACCTTGGCATTCATAGGGCCACACTTTACCAGTGATGCAGTCACCTGATGAGTGCCGCACTTGCATTATCTCCTTTAATACTCAAAACAATGCCATTTATTCATCGAATGAGGAAACCGAGGCTTAGCTGCAAAGTGATCCCCATCCAGCCCATCACTTACTCGCGTTTAAATAATACATGTGGGGATGGCTGAGGCCAAGGTCTGCCTCTAGTCCCCAAATGACTAGGTTACATAAATGGAAACCACCTCTCTGAGGCTCCCTTGACTCCCAGACGTAATGACAAAGGTCTGGGTAACGTCTGAATATCCAACACCACAGACGCTTCCAATGAAAGCCTCCCAGCCCCACATCAGGGACGGCCGCTGCGGCTTTGCACAGCAGGTCATGTGAAAGCAGGACTTAGCAGCAGAGCGGCTGGCAAGATCAGGTTCCCAAATTCAGGTTCATTCTCCACTCCTTCTACCTGGAAGCAAGTTCTAGGGGACGACACTGGAAGAGGCATCATCACAAGAGCCACAGGGTCCCCCCCATCCCCCCCGCCCCGTGTACAACCAGCCTCCATAGCCCTTTGGGAGAGCAGAGTGCAAAGAGCCTGGGCCAGGAGTCAGGAGACTGGAATTCAAAGCCCTGCCTAATTTCCTTCCCATCTTTAGGTCTCCGTCTCCACCTCTGAAAGCAACATGACTAAACTAGATCTGTGTGGGTCCTTTTCCTTCATGAGCTTTCTCCCAGCGGAATACAAAACTCGAAGCTTCTTCTAGCAAACCAAAAACAAGAATGAGAGAACATTTTGCTTCCCAATTTTAGGAATCTATAACTGGCAATCCAAGTATCTGATCAGCAGGAGATAATCAGTGCTCTACCACCAACCGGATGTATTTCAGCCAAAATCCAAGACAACTGGCATGAGAAATATGCTGAACCACACTATGAGAGGTGTCTATTAATTTTCCTGGGCTACTGCCAGTGGCTGTTGGACCCACATGGCAACTTCCATGGGCCCCTCAGAGACCAGACTCCTAGGCTGGCAAGCATCAGACTAGATTTTCTCCGAGGCCCCTTCAGCTCTGATGTCCAGAGTTCCCAGCACCCAGCCCAAAGGCAAGGCTATGATGGGCAGGAAGCCAGAAGGCAGCCAGCCGGAGAGCCCTGCAGCAACTCCAACCCAGAGTCGCGGTTCTTCAGCCGGGGCTGCAGGCAGCTCACGGGCAAAGACAGGTTAGTCAACAGTCCCAGACCAAGTATGCCAGGGTGGAGCTGGAAGCCACAGGGCCTTTTCCACTTCTGCCGAGCCCAGGGAGGACTGCTGGCAGCGCTGTCTCTGACTACAAAAGACAGAGATTTCAAGAGAGGTCCAACAAGAGGTCTCTGAAGAAGAGAGAAAAACAACTTTCCCTTTTTCTTCTCTACCCCAAACTATCTTTGTCTCTCTCTCTCCCCATCTCTGGCACTAGAAATCAAGTGGAGATAAGAAAAATAATCAGTAGACATCTGCAAGACAAAAAACAAAAAAACTAGCAGACAGGAAGGACAAAAGAGTGAACTAGAGATGAAACAGAAAGGCTTTCAGATCCAGAGATCCTGCATTCAGAGCATTCACTACTGTGTGACCTTGGCGAACACATTTTACCTCTCTGAGACTTGGTTTATTCATATGTAAAAGAATGATAAGAATGCTATCAGACAGGGGTTTTATTAGATGGTAGAAGTGGATAATGTTTTTTAAACCCTGAAGATGTATATAAAAGGCAAACAGCATTAGCTTGGACTAGCCGGCTAACAGGTTTGAGTCTCATTTTAGAAAGAGTATGAGTTCTGGTACATAAAGAAAGTGTCCTTCTCTCCTTGCTTCTATAGGCAAAGGTATTCTTCACTCACTGGCCTTTGCTGGTTATGTCCAGAGAAAACTCACCCTAAGTACCTCGGGACTGAGGGTTGAGCCACAGAGCCCAGAATTTTGCATGGGACAGTGGCATAGGGGAAGACCTGTTCACCTTTTGTTGTTTTATCTTAAAGAGTTCAGGGACAAAGTAAGCTTCTTAACCTTAAGCAATGCAAAGGACCAACTCTGATTTTATCTAAACCCTTCCTGAGACTTGTTTTTTTTAAGACTACAACCAAGTTTAGCAGCCACTATATAAAGGAGCACTTCCTATTACGTTTACCAGCTTTTAAGATTTAAGAGAAGTAATGCAATTGCATTCTAGAACACTGGGAGCTGATGAACAAGATCAGACTCCAAGCCCTGGCCATACAGGTCCTACATGTGAGATTCCCTAGAACAACACTTGAAGACTTAAAAGCATTTATCAAAGACTGATGACCTCTAGTCATGAGCATGGAAGAAGATGCCCCAAAGAACATGGATAAAAATGAAAACTTACACGGGGTGGGAGGAAACACATACAGATGAAGTCTGACTGGCATGCATGGAAACACTACAGATATGGGATTAATTCCCAAATCCACTACTTACCTTTTGTGTGATGCTGGGCAAAAGACTTAAGTATCATAAGATGAGGTCCATGGTAACAGTAGGGTCAACGTCAGCATGAAATAACAGTGTACAGGGCTGGCACACAGTAAGAGCACTAACAGCTGGTAACCACTGTTATTTTGGAAGAGGCCTTGATAAGGAACCTCCACTCCACACTTTCATTCATTTCTTCATTTAGCCAAACATTTCTATGCCTTCAGAAAGGACTGAACACCTCATGTGCCCATGCTAACACAAGCCAGCCTCTGATGCAAGACCCACACTTGACTGAAAACCCCCTTAAGAAAGTTTTTAGACTGTTGAGGGCAGGGCTGCTCATCTGAGCATGCCCAGGGTCCAGCACACTTCAGGGCATGTGTATGGACAATTTGTATATTGACCGGACGAGTGATTTAGCTTGTGTCACAGGATAATGCCCTATGTTATTTCCCCCACTTACGAGCTGCCCCTTTCTACCCTGTTAAGAGTGACGGCCCAACTGAACTCTCTCTCCAAGACCATCAGATTCGCCATAACCTAATCCAGGTAGCACCGCCCCCCCATACCTCCACTAGGCTGTACACAGCAAGCGCTCCCCCAAAATATGCTGAGTGAGTGCTGTTCCTGGATAATGCCAAATAAGTTCCTGCATTTGAATCTGAAAAACCACACGCAAATCTGTGAAAGCACAGGGGAGAAAAAACAGTGCATTTAAGTATTACCTTGAAGAACTCCCTGGAACATGAACATGAAGAAAATCCAAGCCACCTAGGAACTTAGGTACCTCTGTTTCATGAGACCAAAATGAGAAGGGACAATAAAAGTGAAGCCTCCTTGGGACTTTCCTGGTGGCGCAGTGGTTGAGAATCTGCCTGCCAATGCAGGGGACACGGGTTCGAGCCCTGGTCCGGGAAATCCCACATGCCGCGGAGCAACTAAGCCCGTGTGCCACAACTACTGAGCCTGCGCTCCAGAACCCGCGAGCCACAACTAGAGAAAGCCCATGCGCAGCAACGAAGAGCCAACACAGCCAAAAATAAATAAATAAAATAAATAAATTAAAAAAAAAAAAGTGAAGCCTCCTACGTTCTCTACAAAACCCCTGGAATATGTCTTTGTAGACATTTAGAACGTCTACTTTATGTCTTAACTGTTTAGGATTTCCTAACTCATTTACTTACTAGCCATTTGACCTTGGAGACAAATCACTTCATCACTTCACCTCAGTTTTCTTCTCTGTAAAATGGAGGTAACGACTGTCCCTCCTTCATAAAGCCTGTATGAGGGTTAAGTGTGATCACACGTGCCGTGTGTCTTCAATGCGCCTGGTACAGAGTAGCTGCTCAATAAATGGGCAGAACATGCCTCCTCCACTGTCACCAAAGACAAAAGTGCTGGGCCAATACTAAATAACGAAGCCGACCTGCGTGCATCATATTGGACTCTCCCTGTCACCAAGCGCTAAGTATGGACCAATCTAAGCCTTTTTTAAATGGAGAGTCTATCCTACTGTCTCCCCCGACAGTGGTCCCGGTATGTGCCTGCTTGCTGCCTTCTTCGGAAAGCTCTGCCTTCTCCTAGTCATTTACTCATAATTTCCAAACGGTCACAAGTCAAATGGCACACATCAGTGTGCTCTGGTTGCTGAATAAGCAAAACACTGGCTTTTTGCTTGGAAAACACTCACACACCAGCATGAAACCTTGGCAGCCCATCCGCTCTTGCCTCTCAAAAGCAGCCACTCATTGTGTGCCAGCCACGCCATGACTTCCAGAGTCACGTGGGACCCTTTGCCCCCAAAGGTGAAGCCCAGAAGTAAACTCTTTTCCTTTTTTACCACATATTTCTGATCCAGCTCCTTGAGTGCGCATCACAGAGAGACGAAAATAAAAGCGCCAACATCTGCAAAGCACAGAACTCTTTGCCGACAGGACACAGCAAAAGGGAGTGTGGGCTAATTTGGGGTTCCAAGCTAGGAGATCTAATACAATCTTTTAGGTGAGACTTAGGAATCCCAAAGAGCAAAAAAGTTCATAAGTAAAAAGGAAGACAATTAGTAGAACTAGAAAAAGATTAAAAAAAAAATTCTAAGCTGCCCAAATTAATTCCTATTCCTGAGTTCCCACATCACCAAAAAAGTACCCAGAAGTTCTATTCCTAAGAATAACCACAAGATAACACAAACAGCATTCTTAAAGTTTCCATATATCTCACTCATGAAGCGTAGGCCAACAAGATTTCGTGGTCTGCCCCCAAAATTTTCCTTATATTTTGAGGATAACAACCTTAAGCCCCATATTTTTTTTGATTAATTTATTTATTTTTTGGCTTCGTTGGATCTTCATTGCTGTGTGCGGGCTTTTCTCTAGTTGCAGCGAGCAGGGCCTACTCTTTGTTGCGGTGCGTGGGCTTCTCATTGCAGTGGCTTTTCTTGCGAAGCAACGGGCTCTAGGTGCGTGGGCTTCAGTAGTTGAGGCTCAGTAGTTGTGGCTCGTGGATTCTAGAGCTCAGGGTCAGTAGTTGTGGCGCACGGGCTTAGTTGCTCCGCGGCATGTGGGATCTTCCTGGACCAGGGCTCGAACCTGTGTCCTCTGCATTGGCAGGTGGATTCTTAACCACTGCGCCACCAGGGAAGTCCTAAGCCCCATAATTTTTAAGAACTGAATTCTGATCCACTCAAGATATTTATGCTAATGTACTTCTTCCACATACGTAAGCTCGGGTGGGGGGGATTAAAAATTCAACTGTGGTGATTGTCTATCAATTAAAAAACTAAAGGGCATATTTCACATTTATGCTAAAGGCAATCACTCATGAGTCCAACGTCATGGAATACAATTCAATAGTTAAAAGATGCAGACTGGAGACAACGACTTCTTGACCAGGACTGCACTTGAGTTCAGAAAAACAGTTACAAAATTATTGTGCCACTCTCTATGAAACATTCACTGTGATATTTTTGAGAACATATCAACGTACTCCAACATGACACTTCTGAACTTCCAGCCTGGTTCCAAGTCCTTCTCAAGTTCATAGGTGACCATGTTTGTATTATTGCCGGGTCCATTTTCCTATCTAACCTTGCAAAACAATATTCCTCACCAAAAAAATGTATCTGCTGCATTTGCTGTTAAATTTAGTAACCTCAAACGAAGATCAAGAGCAGCTGCATGTAATTTTAAAACATTAACCCTATCCTCTGGTGTGGCCGCAAAATGTGGGCCCATACCCCTACAAACAGCATCAACAACTATATACTTACCCTTATCACACCCCACACAAACAGAATACAGTGACACTATCCGAATGTGCAGAAAGGGAAAGTTAAAATAATTGACAGCTCTATTAGCAGGCACTGAAGAACTTCTCTAGAAGGAAAATAACCGCTCAGTCTAACCGATGTCACAGCCTTTAGAAGCATATACAATTAGTACAGAAGAAGGATGAAAAATGCTCCCATATCAGCATGTTTCAATTTATCACAATCAAGTGAAGGACAGACTTGTCATAGGGTTCAATGCCTGGCAAGTCCGTTTAATCCCAGACACCAAGCATCAGGCTGGTGCAACAGACAGGCAGTTGACAAAAACAAAAACAAAACAAAGAAAAGAGCCATTTACCTCTGGCTTTCCAACAAATCTAGTTAGATGATATTTCTCCAGCTGAATTTCAAAATTCAGTTCAATAACCCAACATTAACTTCAGAGAGACTCCAGAAGCAACCTCAACTGGCATAAAACATGCAGACTAATTTGCAGCATCAGGCCAGCAAAATAGGACCCAGCACTAGCAGGAACGTCTCCCCTCCTAAAATTTAGGGCCCCTGGGATTCTGAACACCAGTTCTGCTTGTAACCTGACCCAGAGCGAATATCAAAGCCTGCATCAAGAGCAGTGTGCCCACAGAAGCCCAAGCTTCTTAACGTTACAGAGGGGGAGCCATGGTGAGCTTAAATCAGAAAGCGCTTCCCAAACCTCAAGTAAACCAACCACACAATAATAATCTACGCAGGGAAAACGATCTGCCTTCCTAACTTCCCCCAATGCTGTCTTTTTCAGTTGAAATAGGTTTGGCTCCTTTGGAGGGTAGTGGTGCTTCATGGCACTTACAGATGGTGCCGAGTTCCAGGGCAAATGTCCTATTTTTATGGAGGTTCGGAGGCTTCTGCAGCTCCTCGGCTTGTGGGTTCCTCCTTACCTACCCACTCTGCCCAATCACTAATTCACTTAAAATTTTAAAGGAAACTGCTACACCCCTGGCTCTGCCCTGGGCACCCACAACCGTTCCCCGGAGGACCTAGATAAGAGGGGCTGTTCTTTCTGCAGTCTCAGGCCTCCCTGCTTCCTGTCTAGCCAGCTCTTCCAGTCAGCATCAGCCTCGGGTCTGCATTCACAGCTTAGGAGTTCCCTGTGGGCAGATCCTGCTGGCGCAGCAGCCTCAAACCCTACCAAACCATCCGGCCAGGGGAGGAGGGTGAGGACCAGCCTGCACTGATATCTCCTTCCACCCAGGGCTTCAGGACTAGAAGGGAGGAATCCCGGGGTGGAGGCAGTCCCGGCCTGAGCCCCCTCTCATTCCTTTGGGATTTTTCCACCGGCCCTCGCCTATGAAGCGAAGCCTGCCTGGCCAAGCCGGGCCTTGGAGAGCTGCATTCACTGACCATCTCCCAGTCCCTTGCTAGTGACCTTGGCCACAGGGCTTCGCCTCCCTCTGCCCTCGGTGGCCTGACACCACCTACTTCGCGGGTTACGAGAGGGTCACAAGGATGTGGAAAGCGCCTAGAAGCCTCCTTGGCACCCAGGAAGGGCGCAAGAGAGAGAGAGGACTTCCCTCTTCTTCTGCCTCGGGCTGTCCAGAGCCCGCTCAGTTCTCTCCCCACCTCCAGCTCCGGGGGAAATGGGGCGGGGGCTGCACATCCCAAGTCCTCCGATCACCTGGGAGCGCGGTGGGCGGAGGGGGTCCCGGAGGGGGTGTGGCTCCCCAGGCCCCAACATCCCCATCCTCCCCGGCTCAGAAATCGAAACAATCCAACTGCGAGGCGGCGGCCGCGAGGGGAGGCAGCGAGGCATCCCAGCGGGCGGGCCGGGGTCCCCGGCTGGGGGGCGGGCGCCGGGGGCGGGCGGGCGCCGGGGGCGGGGGGACGGGGTGCGCGGAGGGCACCGGCCCCGACCTACCTCTTCCAGCAGCGTCACGGTGTTCCTGCAGTTGTGCAGCCGCGTGGTGAAGCTGGACGTGGTGGGCGAGTTGTAGTCCTCGGTGGTCTCGGCGATAAACTCGGAGACGGAGATCTGGTCCGGCATCCTGCCGGGGAGGGCGAGACACAAGCGGGGGCGGGGGGTGAGTCACGGCGCAGACTCCCGGGGCCGCGGCCGGCCGGCGGCTCATGAACGCCCCGAGTGCAGCCCGCCACCCGCCGCCCGGCCTGGCGCGGCTCGAGATCCCGGCGGCGGCGGCGGCGGCAGGAGAAAGGGCTGGCGGCCGAAGCAGGCGGCGGCGGCGGCAGCGCTCGGCGCGGGGCCCTTCAAACTCCGAGCGGCGCGCGAGGCAGGGGGCTCTCGGGGACCCGCCTCCCTCTGCTCATGCCGGCGGCGGCGGGGGAAGGGACGCGGCGCTGCGCGGGGGCCCGGGCTGGGCAGGTCGGGGCGGCAAGCGCTGCCTCCTCACACTCTCTGACAGGCGGCGGCGCGGACACCGACTGACTGAGCACACACTCCTGCTGGCGGGCTGGCGGGAGGCGGGCGGCGCTCCCGCTACAGTCACGGGGACAAACAAGGAAGTGCTCTGCGCACGCGCCGCCGCCCCCTCCTCGCCGCGGCCCCCGCCCCGCCCCGCCGCCCCCGCCCCCAGCCCGGCCCCTGGGCCCCGCCCGCGCGCGCCGCCGCCTGGGACACGTTCCGACGCCCGCTCCCGGGCGGGGGTCGCGCTGGGCGGCGTAAGCCCGCGTCCCCGGGTCGCCCCCGAAGCGGTTACTCCGGCGAGCTCGTTACTCGAGCGTTTCGCAAGAAGGGGGACCAAAAAAAGTTGTGCGCGTTCTTTTTTAGCCCAGTGTGGGTGCAGGAAGCGAGGCCCAGAGAGCCGCCTCCTGCTGCGAGGGCCGCGGGCCCGGCGACAGGGGCACGGGGCGGCCCCCGCGGCCGCAGCGAGGAGCCGGCCCGGCGCCCGGGCTTGCAGCTGCCCGCTCGCCGGCTGCGGCCCTCACTCCCTTTCAGGGCGCTCACCGCCTTTGGAAGGCTAGTTTTGTGCAGTTTGCTTAAGTCGCTAAAATGCTAAGTGAAGACACATGAAGGGTTCTTACTTTTTTATAATTTTCTAATCTTTCATTTGCATTTTTTTTTTTTAACCTGAAGAACAGACGAGGGTCAGGGGTGTAAAAGGCATTTCCCGAGGTGCAAATGGTGTACAACGCCAAGCAGATGCCAAATTTCAGCGGAAAAATTACCAACAGATTGCTCATTCCTCGGCCCTGGCAGATGGCTGTTTTGCTCAATCTACTTAGTCCAAAGAATCCATTTAATTTCTCACCATTGATTGCGGATGAAATTGGTTTTGAAAAAAAAAAAAGCTAGGCCCTTAGGAAGCGCCTCAGGATTGGCTCCTGTAATCGGAGCCAATGGGAGCCGCCTGGTAAACTCAGCTCCCAAATGCTCCCCGCCCTGGGCAGAAGGCTGGCCCCGGGGCCTCCCCTGGGATTGAGTTCCTGCCATCTTGTATGGTTGTCTTGTTGTCTGACAACCTTCCCCAAACTACAACGGAGTGCCTCAAGGCAGGGAGGGACCTTGTGGACCTGTCTTAGCTTTGGGCCTGGGAGTGATTGTTGAATGAAAACGCACCTCCTCGCTCACAGACAGTAACTATTTACTGAGGCCCTCCTGTGTGCCCTGGAGAGCCAAT
Organism: Balaenoptera acutorostrata; assembly: GCF_949987535.1. Lineage (NCBI taxonomy): Eukaryota > Metazoa > Chordata > Mammalia > Artiodactyla > Balaenopteridae > Balaenoptera > Balaenoptera acutorostrata. The sequence continues at coordinate 10,558,466 of NC_080080.1, read as the reverse complement.
AACTATTTACTGAGGCCCTGCTGTGTGCCCTGGAGATTCCGCAATAACAATGAGCTGCTCTCCTGACCTTACCTTCTAGTAGGGAAACAGACAAGCAACACTTATGTAATATAAAGTGGAGTACATACAGAGTAACAAAGTGATGCAGGTGCTATGGTATAAGAAGTGTTCAGAGAAGGCCTCTCTGACAAGGTGACATCTTGAGCGGAAAAGAGAATGAGGGGCTGCCTCGTGCTGTTGGCTATGGGATCTTGGCCTTCGGTTGCCTCCCAAGAAGAGGAAAGATGAGGGCACCAACCCCACGAGGCTGTTAAATGATAATGGATGAGAAAGTGCTTTGTGCACAGGAAAGCCACTGTGAGAGTTCCAGCTGTTTTGTCTACCTGTGCTGGCTGTCCTGAACCTGCACTGTGCCTCCAGGGAACTGCTCATTTATGTTAGGAAGGCAAGCATTTCAGCTAATGAAAGGAAGGCCTTGGTAAGGCAGCATAAACCAATAAAGACTCTTCCCTGGCAAAGTGAGGTGTTGAGACATCAGTTTTGAGAGGCATTCTAAAAAATAAGTAAAGAAGCAAACAGGCACCCTCCTTCTCCTCATTCACACTTTAAAAGTTTGGTTTGGGACACACCAAGGCTGAGGTTCTGGGGAGACAGCCAAATGGCCATTGCAGGCCATTTTAAGACCTGCACCCGGGGGCTTCCCTGCTGGTCCAGTGGTTAAAAATCCACCTTCCAGGGCTTCCCTGGTGGCGTAGTGGTTGAGAATCTGCCTGCCAATGCAGGGGACACGGGTTCGAGCCCTGGTCTGGGAAGATCCCACATGCCGCGGAGCAACTAAGCCCGTGAGCCATAACTACTGAGCCTGCACGTCTGGAGCTTGTGCTCTGCAACAAGAGAGGCCACGATAGTGAGAGGCCCACGCACCGCGATGAAGGGTGGCCCCTGCTTGCCGCAACTAGAGAAAGCCCTTGCACAGAAACGAAGACCCAACACAACCAAAAATAAATGAATAAATAAATAAATAATAAAAAATAATAATAAAGGAACTCCTCTAAAAAAGAAAAAAATTCGCCTTCCAATGCAGGGGACACGGGTTCGATCCCTGGTCGGGGAACTCATGCCACGGAGGCAACTAAGCCCGCGCTCAGCAATTACTGAGCCCAGGTGCTCTGGAGCCCATGTGCCACAACTAGAGAGAAGCCCGCGCACCACAGCGAAGAGCCCGCGCGCCGCAACGAGAGACCCCATGTGCCGCAACTAAGACCCAACGCAGCCAAAAATAAATAAATATTAAAAAAAAAAGAAAAGACCTGCACCTGGAGGTCACTTGCTCATGTGCTGTTGTTGACAGACTGGCGTATGAGCCACCAGAAGAAAATCCTACCTCTTTTCCCATATACTAACTGGGTCATCCTGCATCTAGAAGGTTCTGTGACTGGAGCAAATATGGCCGCCACTAGCTTGGGCTAATGAAGCTCTCTGAGCCTCAGTAACCGCATGCTACCCCATGCAGCAGTTGAGAGCCCAACACCCAGCACTTAGACTTCCATCCATTCCAGGAAGGCCTTCCTCTAGTCTGGAAATCAATTTAGACTTTGATTTTGCATTATTTCTACCCTTCCCTCTATTCCAAGTTGTCATCGAATGCCTGTCACCTCCTCTGGGCTGGTAGCTGCTTCCATCCCATATGTATGGCTTAGAGTAAACACTCGATAAATATGAGCCATTATGAAAAGCCTAGAGTCGGTGAATAATTGCCTCAATTCCAGGAGGCCTGGATTCCAGAGCTTTCTCTCCTAATAACTGATGCTGTCACCTTGGGCCTTGGTGCCATCACTTGTAAAATAAAGGGGTGGGTGTGTCAAAATGACCACACAGATCCCTCCCAGCTGGAGCTGAGTCTGTGTATCCCCTCAGCTCTACAGACGCAAGGAATAAAGATTGTTACAACAAGCTAAGCTAACTGCGATGGTCAACAGCGGGGATTTCTTTCTTGACGGAATTCACCAGAGTCCAAACTGCTGCCACCAATTGTTTCAGTTTCATTTGAAGATTATGTTATGTATCTGCTCCTCCTCCCCATCTCCTCCGGCCAAGAAAGGAGTATGTGAACAATGAGATATTGTGCCCGGGTAAATATATACCTCCTTAGACTGGGCTGCAATTAGAATTTCAAAGGTTCACACCTCCACCCACCATTTCTAGGGTTCATGGGCCATAATCCTTTTTAAATTTGAAACCATGCCCTGAAAACCATTCCTGGCTATCTTTTGCGAACAGAATCTGATGCAGGCAAAACTTAAATGCTGGATTCCTTTGTGCAGAGCTGCTCAGAAATATACAGCATCCCTTCCGGAGCCAGGAAAAATACACACACATACTCGTACACATGTGTACGCATACTTGTGCGCACCCAGCTCTGGCTAAAGCACACATCCTCTTTGTTTTCTTCGTCATCATCCCCATCAAACACCATTCGACACCCTTGGACTCAGCATGCCTGTTTACTCTGAGCACTGCTGACCAAGGTGAGAATGGTCCTTACAGAATACTTTACTTCTCCTTGAAAAGTGGCGATAAGAATAGCGATGGCTTATTCCCCTGGTCAGCAATGGCACTGCTGACCCCTCAGTCATCAGGGATTGTCTGAGTTAGGTTCCCAGTTGCAGGCTCCACTCATCCATCTGCCTAACAACCGAGGAGGTGCATTTACAAGACAGCTGACAATGCACCGAGAGTGGCAGAGTGGGGAGGGGGCGTGAGGTGCTCTCTGGGCACGAGAAACCAAGAGGAGCTACTGGTACTCTGATCCAGGGTGCTAGGCAGTGGCCCAAGCTGATGGGATTTCCGGAATTACAGCATTCCTCAAAGGCTCCCAGTGCCTTCATGGGACAGGGACAATGGGTGGTGTGGGAAGAGAATATGCTTTGTGTTAACTGGGACCTGGGTTTGAATCTCTACTCTGTCACTTATTAGCCTTGTTTTCTCATCTGCAAAATTAGTGTAATAATAAAACTACTAAACTACAGGTTGTGTTACGTGAAATAAAGTGAGAAGGTATGGATAAAGCAGTTTGAATAATCAGCCAATGTTAGTTCCCTTTAAACTCCCTTTTTATGTGAAGTATGACTATAAATACATCTTTTTTCATTCCAAGACTCAGATATCTCCCTAAATTAATCACCTGGAGGAGGAAAGAAGAGGGGCAAGGGGAGATTGCACAGTAATTCCCAAAGTCTGGGATCTCAGATTTGGGAACCGTCTTTAGAGACCTTGTTTATTCTTGTAAGTATCCCTTGTGAGGTCAGATCCATGAGTGATGGATTCTGGAAGTAAATGAACAGTATCTAGAATCAAATAGGATGAATACTAATCAGGATCAGAACTGAATTGAGGCCATAAAATTAAAGCCTCTTTTTCATGGAACACAGTTCCTGTAAAGAAGGATATTCTGACCAAGACAACTTCTAGAGGACAGAACAGGGCATTTGTTTCATAATAGCATGAGTTATAGGCTGATTCTCATGAGGAAGACTTGGCCTCACATCTCTACCACATAGCAGCTATTAGACCTCATTAAAGTAATTCATGTCTCTGAGTCTCGGTTTTCACATCTGCAAAATGGGGGCAATGTTAGTAACTATCTCTTAGTGCTCTCAGGAGTCTATGAGCTAAAGCCCATAAAGTGCTTAACAGGGTCTGAGACATCATAAGTGGACAATACTTTTCAGGTATTATGGGAATATTGAAAACCTTATCTGGAGATAAAAATTCTGATATTCCTCCCCCCCAAAAAAAAAATTTACTGAGAACTGCAATATACCTGATGCTTTGCTAAGTATAACATTTTGGACACACATATCCTTCTTTAAACTTCATGACAACTTTATAAGGTAAGTATGATTATCCTAAACTTACCAGACAGAAACCCGAGGATACTGAGGGGTAGGATAGTATTGGGTTGGCCAAAAAATTCGTTCGGGTTCTTCCATAAGATGTTACGAATGAACATTTTGGCCAGCCCAATACTTACTGAGCTCCCGTCCTGGGCCAGGCACTGCCCTGGTTGTTATATAGGCAGTGTCTGAATTCATCCACATAACAGTCGTGACGTGGGAGCATTACAATAATGGAAACCAAGACACAAGGTGATCTCACTGCAAGTTAATGTCCCAGAGCCCAGCAGACGAAATCCAGGGCTTTTTCTACTGCCTGCAAAAATCAGGCTCTCAATGATACCTCTCATAGTGCTACTCCGTTAGATGTCTTTCCCGACTCAGGCAACCAAAGAAAGGACTGTTAGTTCCTTATTTCACCTGATACCTTATTAATTTGTTTTCTATCATCTTAACAAAGTGTGGGAAGAAAGGAAAGCGCTGCGGGGGGCAGGAGGAGGGAGGGATGCATTGGATTCCACGTGTTTTACTGTCAGGCTCACGTTGCCATATTCGACCTACACTGCAGACTGCTTCGCTCATGTGCCTTGTATGAGTGCATCCCAAGTACGCTTATACTATTTCATGTAATAAAAAAAGAGCCTATTCTAGTCTCCAATGTACTTTATTTAAATACTCCAAGTAAAACCACTGGAGTGTTCTCAGTAAGTGACGAGGAGAATATGGTTTGTTTGGAGACAAAAAACTAGCTCTCTGTTCCCTGACTGTTCCTTCTGAGGGAGATAAGGAAGAAAAGTCAGGCAGAGTGCTGGGGACCCAGAAGACTCAGAATCCTGGTGTAAATATCAACTGAAAGAACTCAGGAATATATTTCTGCTCTATCCTGTAAGAAAATAACATCAACTAACAATTGTTGTGCTTACTATATGCCCTGCACGATTCTGCATTGCAGCAGGCCTGCCCTCACTTCACACTCACAGCAACCACATAAAGCAGGCGCTGGTATTATCCCCATCTTATACCTGGGGGAAACCTGGAGCTTAGAGATCACCTTGGCAAGTGGTGGAGCCAGACTGACTGGTCCGATTTCACAGCCATGTGATCAGCCTCCGGACAATGGGTCCACAGCCCTAGGATGATTTTCTGTTGGAGTCGATGTGTTATCTTTTTTCCTACTGGGGAACTCATTACAAGCCCAACTCAAACTCAAACGCAGGCTTGGCTGTTCTGGAGAGCACTCTCCTATTGCCCCATTCCTCCAGTTGGGATTAATCTTCACAGGTATGTTTGCAATGTAGGCTCTCTTACTTTTTATTTTTTTATTTTTTTTTAATTTATTATTATTATTATTATTATTTTGACTGTGTTGGGTCTTCGTTTCTGTGCGAGGGCTTTCTCTAGTTGTGGCAAGCGGGGGCCACTCTTCATCGCGGTGCGCGGGCCTCTCACTATCGCGGCCTCTCTTGTTGCGGAGCACAGGCTCCAGACGCGCAGGCTCAGTAATTGTGGCTCACGGGCCTAGTTGCTCCGCGGCATGTGGGATCCTCCCAGACCAGGGCTCGAACCCATGTCCCCTGCATCGGCAGGCAGACTCTCAACCACTGCGCCACCAGGGAAGCCCGGCTCTCTTACTTTGTGTGAAGGTTACTGGCATCACTGGGAGGGACTTCAGACTCCCTACACGTGGAGAGATGAGAACCACCCCTACCCCGCCCCCTGCCCAGAGACAAATAACTCTGTTAGTGGAGGGGCTTGGCTCAGAACTCCATCTTCCTACTGAGTTTCCTGCACTACAAAATTCCCGGACTGTCAATCCTTGAGGGCACAGGGAGACTAAATTGTACCCTTATCTGTATCACCTACATCCCTGCAGAACTAAGGGAGGGACAAGAGATTCCTAGAGCCCCAGGCTTGGCACTTTACAAGCACCATCTCCTGAAATCTTCCCCAGTAGCCTCGTGAGGGCCCACCCTGTCTGTTGAGAACTCAGATGCCAATCTCCTCAAGGACAACAGTTAATAAACAGAGAACTGCTATTCACAGCCGGTCCGAAACCAAACCCTGCAGCCTTTTCCTTCCCCATGGAAGGCACTGCCTAGTACAGGTTCCCTGTGGATCCCCAATAAATGTGTTTTGGATCGAGCCAGCTTTTTTTTATGAGCTACATCTTTTCTAATATAAGTAAAACAACATCCAGTGAAGAAAAATTGTGGTGTTATACAGGATTCTGAAAAATGAGAAACACTTAAAGAACATCCAGGTTTCTTTTCTTTTTTCTTTTTTTTTGATGAATTTGTCTTAGTTTCAGTTTAGTGGCTCACACTTACTCAGGCCCACGTCTGTGCAACTCAAGACTGAGAACATGCCTCTTTTATGACCCTTTTCCAAGGCACTATTTTCCAAATATTGATATTTCTCCCACTAGACCGTGAGGTCCTTGAGACCAGGGGGTTTTCCATTTGCTGTTACAATCCCAGAGCCCCTGGTGCTTAAGGGATACGTACTGAACAGATGGAGGGAAGAATGAATGAATGAATGAATGAGCATTTACCTTGGGGGAGGGGTGTAAGAGAAATTGGGAGAGGAGAACTAGAAAGAGGAATCCTGGTTCTTAAAGAGTCTCTCCAGTCATCTGACATCATCATAAACTACCAGAGTTGGAAAGAATTTCAAGAATAATATGGTTACCAACACTTTCACTTTCCGGACAAGGAAACAGATTCTCCAGTGGTTAAATGACTTGCCCAGCATTCCCTGGCAAAATTGTGGGAAATCAGGGCCAGACCCCAGGTATGCTGGTTCCCAAGGGTTGCCCCACTCCTCCACCTTAACCAGTTACATTTCAAGGAAGGGATTAAAGACCTTGCCGTTAAGAAAAGTATCTGAAGCTCCCATTTAAGAACGGATTATGGGGCTTCCCTGGTGGCGCAGTGGTTGAGAATCTGCCTGCTAATGCAGGAGACACGGGTTCGAGCCCTGGTCTGGGAAGATCCCACATGCCACGGAGCAGCTGGGCCCGTGAGCCACAGCTGCTGAGCCTGCGCGTCTGGAGCCTGTGCCCCGCAACGGGAGGGGCCGCGATAGTGAAAGGCCCGCGCACCGCGATGAAGAGCGGTCCCCGCACCGCGATGAAGAGTGGCCCCCACTTGCCGCAACTAGAGAAAGCCCTCGCACGAACCGAAGACCCAGCACAGCCAAAAATAAATAAATAAATAAATAAATAAATAAAATAAAAAAAAAAAAAAAAAAAAAGAACGGATTATGTTGGTCTTTGCATCACGGTATCAAGGAATGCCTGTCAACATTTGCCTACCATTTAAAACTGTAACTACAGGGCTTCCCTGGTGGCGCAGTGGTTGAGAATCCGCCTGCCCATGCAGGGGACGTGGGTTCGAGCCCTGGTCTGGGAAGATCCCACATGCCGCAGAGCAACTAAGCCCGTGTGCCACAACTGCTGAGCCTGCGCTCTAGAGCCCACAAGCCACAACTACTGAGCCCTCGTGCTGCAACTACTGAAGCCCGCGCACCTAGAGTCCATGCTGTGCAACAAGAGAAGTCACCGCAGTGAGAAGCCCGCGCACCGCAACGAAGAGTAACCCCTGCTCGCCACGACTAGAGAAAGCCCGCGGGCAGCAACGAAGACCCAATGCAGCCAAAAATAAATAATAAATAAAATAAATTTATTAAAAAAAAACAACTGTAACTACATAAAATTTGGCATAGGACCACTTAACTGATTCCCCCAACTTTGAGCAAGAAGACTGTGAGTATAGCATGAGCCCAGAGTCACACCCACCCCCGTTATCACTGTCTTGCCTCTTTCTCTTCTTTCCTGCTCTCCAAAAACCAGCTAAGCCAGGGAGCTTGAGGGCAATCAGTGTCGGTGCATGGACATTCTAAGTCCTCCCCTCGCACCCTTTGCCCTTCCTTAAGAGCCCCTTTATAAAAGGTTAGAGGTCACAAGAAATAAGGAGAGAGATGTTTTGTAACCTGAACATTGGGAGTCAGTCGTGACGTTTTAGTAAACAACCCTCCCCTCCCCCAATCCAGGGCAGCCCTGCGGCACAGAGCGTAGATGAGATTTCTCCTTCTGCCAAACCCACTTTACTCTCCCTTTCCTTGTTTGGACATTTTCAGAGATAAGACCATTGTCTCCCGAGTCCCTGAGGACATCCGCCAGTGGGCGCAGAGGTATTAGGTTGGAAGCCATCAGTTCAGTTCCATTCACAGTTACTGAGCAGCACTATAATCCTCCCAGAGGTTAAGAATGTGTGATCTGGGTTCAGATTACCTGGGTTCAAATCCCAGCCCTGCCACTTAACAGGGATGGCTAACCTTAGCGAGTTACTTAATGTCACTTTCAAAGGAGGTCGTCCTTTAAAAGGAGGATGGTGAGGAGATCTCTCTCGCTCCTAAGGTTGCTGTGAGGTATAAATGAGATAATCCATGCAAGATGCTATAGCACAGTGCCAGTATATAGTAAATGATCAATAAATGTTAGCTACTAATACCATTATTTGTCTTCAAAACAGGTCCTATGCTAGACTCTTCAGGAGCCAAAAAGACACCTAAGATACAGCCCCTGTCCTCATATGCAGACAGAGATACAAGTCTGCAGCACAACTGCCAAAATGCTCAAAGAACTCAGACAGAAAATAAATGTGTCTTTCAACGATGTGACCTATGAATGTGAAGTCCAAAAAAAAGGTCCTTTCATATATGACTATCTCTCTGATTTGCCCAGAGCCCAGTTAGACCTATTGTTACGAGCACTTTTCGAAGCTGCCTATCATCTGAAACATTACTCAAGAAGAAAAATTTGATAAATGACAGCTTTGTGACTTTAGCACTGAGAAGGAACATGGCATTGCCAGGGAGGTCAGCTCCTTTTCCTTGGCCAAATCATCTCACCTCCTCTGGCCTCATTTCCCAGGAGCCTGGGGCAGAGGCTCTCTGAGGTCCTAGGGCAATAATATCCTATAATTTGATGAATTCTTTTTTTATATCAGTGTTACAACCAACCCCAAACACCAGCTCTGCCTCAAGATCTACTTGTAAGCCAAGAACGGTCTGGAGGTCATTAGTTCTGGGTTGGGGGCCGCTGTTATAGGCACCCTATATTATAGGAATCTATCACAGTACCCAGCTGTCGCTTTTCAAAAATATGATTTCACCTGTAATGTATTTGAACCCACATAACAATGAGCTGTATTATAATAGAATTTTCCTGTAATTATGTCAAATGTAGGGAATCGCTCTATTTGAAAAAAGAAAATTGCCCACCCACTGCAGAGTTTTCTGCCTAGCATATGCTACTTGGTTAACATCTTTCTCAAATGTGAACATTCCAAATCACACTAGAGGCTCTAATTTAAAAAAACAAAAACTCTACAATTGCTAGCTAAGCTTCTGACAGAAGCATTTAGCTTCTGTGCCCTGTTCTTTATTTTGTTTATTGTTTTTGAAAAATTAGTCTTTTTGCTGTGGTCTTAGAGGTTTAGAGGTATTATACAAACCAATTTATAAAATTGCTATGTTTAAGTGGAAAGCAGAGAACTCACTGTTGATTGGATGTGGAGATGATTATTTTCAATTATCTTTTGTTTTACTTTTGTGAATAAATTGACTTTTCCCCTACTATTTGGTTTTGGGAATTAACTTTCATTTACCCGCAACAAATTTCAGCATCTTGAACTTAGTAGTTCAAGACAGACCTTGTAGGACACTGATTACATTTTTTGTCTGCCTTACAAATCCCCTTCTTTTAGGAATGACCCTCTCCTTAACTCCACATGATTCTCCAGAGACTGTCAATCATATGTTGCTACGTTCCCAACCAAAGGGCTGGACCAAGCTGTCTAGAGTATCCCAGACTCCTGAAAGCAGCATCGATGGGTATTCCGATAGGCATTAAACTCAAGCAAGGTCAATCAGGGAGCTTTATGGGGGTCTGATATGGAAGCTAGGGTAAACAGCAACGTGTCTCTTCTCTAGGTCTAGCTCAAAGGACCTAGGAAGCCTTTAGTTGCTGATGACCACCTTTTCCACACATGAGAGAGCTTGCCTAAGAATGCTAACCAAAAGACAGCAAGAGACGGAGGGAGGCGGAGACAGGAAGAGTCGTGGTGACATCACTTGAATCACTGGACTACAGAATCTCTCCCATGCCTGCTGCCAGTCCTGGACTTCCCAGGTATATGAGCAGTGATACTTCTTTTTTAGCGTAAGCTGGTCTGAGATGGGTTTCTACCAATAAAACAAAAAGAGCCCTGGCTAATCTTTTCCTGGGTTCCAGTGCCATCTTCACAGTTAGTAGATGGGTTACCCTGGACAAGTTATTCACTGTCTCAGAGCCTCAGCTTCCTCATCTGTAAAATGGGGATACTAATATCCACTTCAAAGGTTTGTTAAAAAGAGCAAATTAGGTAATACACATAACAGAATGGGAGAAAATATTTGCAAATCATATATCTGATAGAGTCTAGTATCCAAATATATAAACTTTTTTTGTTTTGTTTTGTTTTAATGTTTATTTTTTGGGCTGCATCGGGTCTTCATTGCTGCCCACGGGCTTTCTCTAGTTGTGGCAAACGGGAGCTACTCTTTGTTGCAGTGCGCGGGCTTCTCATCGCGGTGGCTTCTCGTTGCAGAGCACGGGCTCTAGGCGCGCAGACTTCAGTAGTTGCAGCACATGGGCTCAGTAGTTGTGGCTCGCGGGCTCTAGAGCACAGGCTCAGTAGTTGTGGCGCACGGGCTTAGTTCCTCCGCGGCATGTAGGATCTTCCCAGAGCAGGACCCAAACCCGTGTCCCCTGCACTGGCAGGCGGATTCTTAACCACTGCGCCACCAGGGAAGTCCCATAAACTCTTAAAATTCAACAACGAGAAGACAAATAACTAATTTTTAAATGGACAAAGGACTCAAATGGACATTTCTCCAAAAAAGATATAAAGCGGGATAATAAGCACATGAAATGTGCTCAATATCATCAGTCATCAGGGAAATGCAAATCAATACCACGAGACACCACTTCACAGCCACTAGGTATGGCTATAATAAAAAAGTTGGAAGGTAACAAGAGTTGGAGAGGATGTGGAGAAATTGGAACCCTCATACATTGTTAGTTGGAATGTAAAATAGCGCAGCAGCTTTGGAAAACAATCAGGCAGTTCCTCAAAAGGTTAAGCATAGTGTTACCATATGACCCAGCAATTCCACTCTTAGGTATACACCCAAGAGAAATGAAAACACACATTCATGCAAAAACTTGTACACGAATGTTCACACCAGCATTACTCATAATAGTCAAATAGTGGAAACAACCTAAATGTCCAACAGACAAATGGATAAACAAATTGTGGTGTATTCATGCAATGGAATATTATTCAGCCACAAAAAAGGAATAAAGTACTGATACATGCTACAACATGGATTAAAATTGAAAACACATTATGCTAAGTGAAAGACACAAAAGGTCACAAATTATATGATTCCATTTACACAAAATGTCCAGAAAAGGCAAATCCATAGAGACTGAAAGCTGACTAGTGGTTGACAGGGGCTGGGGGAAGGGAAGAAGGAGTGACTCTGTGGATATGGGATTTGGGGGAGTGGTGAAAATGTTTTGGAATTAGATCATGGTGATGGTTACACAACTTTGTGAATACACTAAAACTCCCTGAATTGGACACCTTAAAAGGGTAAATTTTATGCTATGTGAATTATATCTCAATTTAAAAAATACTATGCTGATGCAGGTAGAAGGCACAACCTACCCATTTATAATAACTATAATGGCCACCATTTAGTACCTATCATGTACAAGGCAACTTACACACATGGTTTTGTTTAAACCTTACAACAACTCTACAAAGTAGCTATTACTCTCCTGCTGTTTTATGGGTAGGAAACTGAGGCTCAAAGAAGTGGTCCTGCACCTAGTAGGTGGAGGAACTAAGGTTCAAACACAAGTCTGTCTGAATTCAAAGTTCAAGCCCTTTCTACTATACTACACTCTTTGTACCAATAGCACCTTGCTGGATGTGTCAGGGACTACTGGTTACGTCCCCTCTATCCAGTCTCCCTTTCTTCAGTAAGAGAGCCCCATTTGATTCAGGGCAGCAATGTATTCAGCCAAAAGACTCATCTGCCAGCCTCCACTATAAGATGGTATAGCTGTGTGCCTAAGTCTAGCCAGTGAGATGTAAGCTGAAGTACTATGTAGGCCTTTGAGGAAATGTTTTGAAAGGAACTACTTCCGCTAGAGGAGAAACCCTGTTATCCTTCCCCCCTTCTTCCATCCTGCTGCTTGTAATGCGGATGTGATGGCTGACACTCCAGCAACCATTTTGGATCATGAGATAATATGATAAGGATGGCTCAACCGGACAGACAGAAACAGCTTGGGTGCCTGATAACCACGGAGGCACCATCTGTCTTTGGACTATCTCCAGACTTCTTTGGTCTGGGAGAAAGAGGGGGAAAAAACCCTAATTGCTCATTTTATTTGGATTTTTCTTTATATGCAGTTGAAATATAATCCTAGTTTATACACTGGACCTATGCACATACTTAACTAACTAAGAATGTATAAAAACAGCTAATCTCAGAAGTGGTCAAATTCTAAGGATTCTACCGGAGTCATTTTGTCCTCTGTGTTTTAGACTCTATATTCAGAGGCTTAGAGGTTCTATTGAATTATTCTGGAGACAGTCACCAAGGCCTATTTGGCAGAGTTATAGAATCAGTGAAGAGACTGGTCTCAATTTACCAAGTACAGGCATTACATATTATAAGAACTTAAATTTCATCTCAGGAATTGCTTCATACATACAGTCACAGAAGAGCCATTAGGCTTCCACAGACTGGATTTCTGAAGAAGCAAATTTATTTACACAACCTTTTCACAATTTGGTTAAGAGAGAAGAGACAGAACAGATTCTAAACAGGAAATAAGATGATAAAGATCAAAGACTTCTCTGTTTTAAAATCAATGCTCTGCCCAGTCTTTCCAGAGCAATCATTTAAAATTCCAGAGTTATTTTTCCTGCCAGAAAGACAAATGGTAGTGGTCTTTCCACACCTGACAAAGAATTGCAGTTTCGTTTTCGTTTACAAGAGATAGATGTGATACTTACTAGTCGATTATATTATTTATAACGCAACAGTAGGTTGGTACAATATTTTGGGGTCAAGAATGGGTTTTCTTTGATTATCCTTCCTTCTTATTAGGGTTCTTAAGAATTCAAGCCACAATGATGTAAGTGAGGATAAACATTTGGAGGAAGGAAAGATTTTTCCACACTGCTTTTTTTTTCTGTAGCTTAATATATCTGATATTCTACACATTATGGAAGGCTAGAGCTGGTAACCCAAATACTCTTTATGAGGGTAAAGGGTTTTAATTTTATTTTGTTATCTTGTGTTATAGGCTATGTGTCTGTGTATGTGTGCAAGTAAGTGAGAAGAGAGAGAATTCAGATTAATTTAGATTAATTCAGATTAAAATTTATTAAAATTTATTACTATCCTTCCTCCAGACCTGGGTGGAATTTTTACCCTACTTTTTCCTTTTCTAAGAGTATACATGTGGGACTTGGGTGGAATTTTTACCCTACTTTTTCCTTTTCTAAGAGTATACATGTGGGACTTCCCTGGTGTCACAGTGGTTAAGAATCCACCTTGCCAACGCAGGGGACACGGGTTTGAGCCTGGGTCCTGGAAGATCCCACATGCCGCGGAGCAACTAAGCCCATGCGCCACAACTACTGAGCCCACGTGCCACAACGACTGAAGCCCATGCGCCTAGAGCCCGTGCTCCGCAACAAGAGAAGCCACCGCAATGAGAAGCCCGCGCACTGCAACGAAGAGTAGCCCCCCCTCGCCGCATCTAGAGAGAGTGCACATGCAGCAACGAAGACCCAACGCAGCCAAAAATAAATAAAATAAAATAAATAATAAATTTTTTTTAAGAAAAGAGTATACATGTGGGAATTCCCTGGAGGTCCAGTGGTTAGGACTCCGCGATTCCACTGCCAGGTCCCAGGTTCCGATCCCTGGTGGGGTAAGATACCGCAAGACGAGGGGCACAGCCAAAAAAAAAAAAGAGTATACATGTATGCATGTGGACGCACACACACACCATCTCATCTCTTCTAGAACCTAGGAATCAGGAAGTAAAGCACGCAGATCCCCAGGGAGCCAAATTCATTTCTACAAAGTCCACGCACCAGAATTCACGCATTTAATCACAGGAGCCCCCTCAGCTCTCACTTCAACCTTATTTCTCTTACTTTACACTCAATTCTAACAGGTTTGGTGAGCTGGTTTTTAAGACCTCAGCAAGCTGAAGGGAGCAGTTATGCCAGAAACAGTGTGAAGGGGCTACTTCTTTCCAAAGAAGAAGAAGAAAAAAAAAAAAACCAACAAAAAACTGTAGAAATTTGCTAACACACACCCCCCACAAGAAAGAAATTCTAAATACCTGCGTCTGCTAGTGAGGGCAAACCATTCTGCTCAACTGACGCCAGTCTCAATAAGAAGTGATATGCAAAATGATGAACCTTTGTAATCAAGAGGTTTGAGACATGATGCTATAGCCTAGGCACCATGCCAGGTGCAGGTCTTTTAGGAGGGTTTTCAATCAGACCAGTAAAAATAACATAAAACAAAAAGTACTGGTGCCCAAGGGCTTTGCAGAAAATGCCAACTTCTCAAGGAAAGCAGCATGACCAACCTGAACACAGAATAGGATTCAAAAGACCTGGGGTTGGGGACGTCCCTGGTGGTCCAGCGGTTAAGACTCCGCACTCCCAGTGCCGGGGGCCCAGGTTCAATCCCTGGGAACTAGATCTCACATGCCGCAACTAAAGATCCCACATGCCGCAACTAAAGATCCCACGTTCCACAACTAAGACCTGGCACAGCCAAATAAATAAATAAATATATTTTTTTAAAACCCAAACAAACAAAAGACCTGGGATCAAATCCTGACACCACTATATACAAGCTGTATGAACATTAGGCAAAAGACTCAAATTTCCTTATCTCTGCAATTGGCTAAAGACAGCAACATCCGAGGTTGTTGTGAATTTAAATAAGCTAATATATGCGAGAAGACATCAGTGTTCTATAAATGTTCATTCAACCCAAAGAACTGAAATGCGAATCTTCCTTGTATTCCATGAAACTATTTTTATAATTATTATTTGCTCTGATGATGTCAATTAAAATCAAAGAATAATATGAGCCAGCAATTCCACTCCTAGGTATAAACCCAACAGAAATGCATACATATGTTCACCAAAAGACAAATATAATAATGTTCATAGAAGAACTGCATGTATAATAATATATGTATAAAAGCTCAGGGAGAAATCTGCAGTCTCAAATCTACAGGTCCTGTGGTATACACAGCTATAGCACCACACTTAGTCTTGCTATTCCAGTGTTATCTGTGTCCTGAATTTTACTCATTTTATGCATATATCTTTCCATTGGGTCATCTATTCTATCATGTAATTTGCCCTATTCTCTGAGGAATACAGTGGAGTATAAACACATAAAAAAATACTCATTTACACACACACACGGAAGATTTGGCCCAGGCCACCTTTCACATTCTTTGATTCTAAAAAGGGACCAACTCTTCTAGCCAGAAAATGGTCCCACATTCAGGAACCCTATGGTACCTCTGTTCCTTGAGACAACCTTTGCCAAGGTTGATCCCAACACATGTATATTAGTGAACAGAGGCGGACTAATATCAACCAATCTTAAGTAGGGAGAAGCTAAACAAATTAAAGCAGAAAGGAAATTAATATGGTTAGCACTTATAATGTAGCAGGCAAGGGACTTTCAAAATATTTGGTGCTTTCAAATATTTCTCATTTCATCCTCAACACAGCCCTGGAGAGAGAGCGTAACTGCAGGGAGTATAAGAAACCTTCCTCCCACCCGGCAGCTACGAAGTGTTTGCATCTGCACTTGACTCCAGTTCTTCTGGCTCCAGGTTCACTTCTCTTTCGACCACACCACAGCTGAAGGCCTCCAGAGAGACGAGACATCGATCCACCATGGATCTGGGATGGATCTGATCTGGGCAGTAGTTTATGTTCTAGTGTTTAAACCTTGGATCGTCCTATTACCAACCTCGAGACTGCAAAGGTTTGAAATCATGTTCCCACGTAATGCAGTCTCCTCCTCAGAATGCAAAGGGCATTAAGTTAGGGTCAACCTTCTGGTCTGTACTATTTCAGCATAATTGCTTTTTAACAAGCATATATACCTGTTGACTTCAATAAATTGCAGGTTTTGTCCCACTCAAAGAATTGGCTTCATCGTTACCTGGTTCCTGCTGGGGAAGCAGCACAGACGTTAAAGGCAACCTGACCCGAGTTTGAATCCTACCCTGGGCCATGGGGTCTGGCTTCTATGGGAGGTACCCAACTCCCCAGCCCTGGAAAATGGCAGGAGCTGAATGCATCTTGGCTTCTTTTCATACAGAGGACAGCAGAGCTACAGTGATTTATCCCTTAAAGACAGTGGCATAACTGTTCACAGAGCCCCCGTCTGCACAGCACCTGGGACTACCTTCAAGGCAAAACAGAGAAGAGGCTTCCACTGTAAAGAATCATCCAAAGCCCCCCTTCAAGCAAAGTCAGCTTTGGGATCCTAGCCTCACTGGTCGGCTGCCTCCCGGACTTGCATCTTTACTGCCCTTGTTTCCTAACTGCTCCAAATTGCTGGTCTCAGCCACAGGCCTTCCCTGGTGGGCACTAAGGGATCGACAGGTGGGAAGGACCTAGGAATGCTTTACAGTTATTGACTAGTGTTTAGTCTCAGGCTCTCAACCCTTGGATTCTATGGTCCTCAGGCTATACTGTACCTTTCCTTGTCAATATGCTGTTGCCCACTGTAGTTAGGACCACGGACAGGGAGGCCCTGGAGAACTGGCTGGGAAGAAAGGCCCCCGTAGGTGCTGGCTATGGCTGGATGTGGGAATGGGGTAGCAGAGGAGGAAGAAGACAAGCAAAAAAAGAAAGAAAAGAAGGGAGGGAGGGAGAGAGAAAGAAAGAAATGAGGTCTCCTCCCTCTGGTCTCACTAGAGAAGATTCTGAAAGGTGTAACAGAAAGAGCAGGCAAGTGGAGTTCTACCAGCAAAAAACAGAGAGACAAGGAAGGGAATGCCCATTACTGGCCACCTACCATTCCTAGAGCTTTGCCTCTGTTATATCTCCTTTAATTCTTACACGACCCTGTGAGGTAAGATGATCCCCATTTCACAGATGAGGAAACTGAGGCACAGAGAAGTTAAATACGTGGCCCACATCCTAACAAACAGGTCTGTGTATCTCAAAGCCAGTGCCGCTTTTTAACATCAGCTGCCTACAGCTTCACCCCTGCAGACGTAGCTGAGAAACAAATAAACAAAAAGGGAAGATAGAAAGTTCCACTTCATCTGATGTTCTTGGAGGGGGGAGATAATCTACCCCCATCCCTGCCTCTTCAGAGACACACACACATTGCCACACCACACACAAATTGGAAAAAAAAAAAAGAATTATAACCAATTTGGAATTATATTTTTGCTTTTGAGTCCTTTAACCCAGCAAATATGGGCTCCCAAATGCACATCCTACAGTAATTCAGGTTGCTTCTCTCTGTCTCTCTGGCTGGGTGCTCTTCTTCAGATAATTTCAATTGGGAAGCACAGAGAGGGCCTCCCAACCACAAGGCATGGAAACATGGCCACAGCCTGGGCTGGGCGCTCTGCCCTGGGTGCTAGCACCTCCCACGGGTCCAAGCCTGACCTTGGTGGACTCCACATTGGGGCTGCTTTTTCTTCCCTCATCTCAGGAATTCAGGCAAAGGCTGAGAGACGAGGCCCAATTATCCCAGTAACTGTGGCTGCCTGAAGCCAGTGTGAGATTAACGTGGCATTTACTTGCTTTTGTTTTCCACCTTCACATCCAAGTTCAAATGGGGCAAGAGGTATGAAAAGTTTTCTGAGAAGCACTGAAAAGAATCAAATCAGGATGCAAATCAAAACTACAATGAGGTATCACCTCACACTGATCAGGATGGCCATCATCTAAAAGTCTACAGATAATAAATGCTGGAGAGGGTGTGGAGAAAAGAGAACCCTCCTACGCTGTTGATGGGAATGTAAATTGGTGCTGTCACTATGGAGAACAGTATGGAAGTTCCTCAAAAAACTAAAAATGGAACTACCATATGATCCAGCAATCCCACTCCTGGGCATATATCCGGAAAAGACAAAAATTCTAATTCAAAAAGATACGTGCGCCCCAGTGTTCACAGCAGCACTATTTACAATAGCCAAGACATGGAAGCAACCTGAGTGTCCATCAACAGATGAATGGATAAAGAAGATGCAGTGTGTATATATATAAAATATTCCATTTTATATATATATAAATATATATAATATTCCATTTTATATATATTATATATAATGGAATATTACTCAGCCATAAAAAAAGAATGAAACACTGCCACTTGCAGCAACATGGATGGACCTGGAGATTATCATACTAAGTAAAGTAAGTCAGACAGAGAAAAACAAATATCATACGATATCACTTATATGTAGAATCTAAAATACGATACAAATGAACTTATTTACAAAACAGAAACAGGCTCAGAGACATAGAAAACAAACGCTTGGTTACCAAAGAGGAAAAGGGGTGGGGGAGGGATAAATTAGGAGTATAGGATTAACAGACACACACCGCTATATATAAAATAGATAACCAACAAGGATTTACTGTGTAGCACAGGAAACTATATTCAATATCTTGTAATAACCTATAATGAAAAAGAATCATATATATATATATATATGATTCACTTTGCTGTACACCTGAAACTAACACAATAGTGTAAATCAACTATACTTCAATTAAAAAAAGAATTTAAAAAAAAGAATCAGATGTTTCAGAATTGGAAGGACTTGACCATCCTCTTCCTCACTCCAAACTTCAGAGATAACACAGACAGACACACACACACATACACCCTCAGAATCTTGAGTCCACAAGTGATTGACAAGCAGACACTGCGGAAGGAGCCTTTTTACTAAAGATCGGTCACTCATTATTCGTTCATTGGACACACACGTGGAGCACCTCCAGCCTGCTGGCTTCAACGTGAGACCCACAGGTTTAAGTAGGAGCCGGGCAGGGCAGGGCAGAGCCCTCAAGAAGCCTACAGTTAATCTGGAGGTGCAGGTGGCCCACCAGGCCCACTCAATGCCCTTCCTGTCCTGCGCTGGACCCTGGGGGTCTGATCTGTTCTGAACACATCTCAAGGCTCCTTGACCCTCCGGCTTCCAGCTGGGTTCGGCCAATGGGATGGAGGCCAGTGGGATGGAGGAAGTGGTGTTCCCCTCCGCCCCAGGCTCCGGCCCTTCCAGTTGCTGTCTTAATGAGGGCCCTCTGCGCACAGCCTCTCCGGCTCTGCTTCCCAGAGACACCCCCTCCCTCGCCCCTTCAGACCTTCAGCGGAGCCTGGAGGGCCCCGCCATCCCTTGCGGTTTCCCTACCCCTCGCCCACACTTCTCAAATGAGTCTTTTATTAAACTCTGCTCGAATTATCCTATTTTGAGAGTGCCATCTGCTTCCTGCTGGGACCCGGACTGATCCAGGGAGGCAGAGTAAACAGACAACTGCAGTATAATGCAGAACAAGAAAAGACAATATTGTCTTCCAGGGAAGTACAAGAGCTCTGGGGTCTGATGGGTTGTGCATTCTGGTTCCACCACTCACTGTCTCTGTTAATCTCTTTAATCCTCAGTTTCCACCTCTGAAAAATGGGGTTAATATTAGTGCCTACTTCATAGGGCAGCAGTGAGGATTAAACGAGACAGTACAAGTAGGGTGATCAGCTCACTGTCTGGCTCTTCATCGGTGCTGACAGACACTAGCAGGAATTCTTAGTTAACTGTACAGTCCCTTTAACATAAGTGCCCAATATGTATCTGCTGAATGGCCGAAGTTCTAGGATAAATAGATACGGGGGATGTAGAGGAGCAACAGGGCAATCAATGGTAAGGAGGGAATCTGGAAGGACTGCCTGGAGGAGGTGATGCTGAGCTGCCTCCCAAAGGAGAAGTTAGCTGGTAGGATGGCTGGCAAAGGATGTTCCAGGCAGACGGAACAGCAGGTACAAGTGCGTGGAGGCCTGACACGCACATCAGATGCGGGGCAGTGCAAACAGCTCAGTGCAATGAGAGTGAAGGATGTGTGACCGGCAAGATAAGAGCAGATAGGCAGGGGCCACTGGAGAAAGCCTTGGATGTCAAGCCAAGGAGTTGGTCTTTGTCCTAAAAGCAAGTCAGAGCTTCTAAGCTGGCAGTGGCCACGAACAGGTTGGAAACTGAGAAGGTTCAATCTGGCTACAATGTTGGCCCTGCATGAACATGGCACGAGCATACAGTAGGTGCTTTTCAGGCTTGCTGAAGAATGGATGCATACCAGCAGTTCTACACAGCAAGATCTGTCACCTCCCTCCCTTCCTCCTTCCAATACACATTTAATACATAGAACACAGCGTGGTCCAGGTAACTCACCAGTCACCGGTCTTCCAAGGGATCTCACAAGTTAATCCCCACAGTGGTATCATAAAATATATGTTTGGTCTTTGCCCCGGTTCCCGGCACAGAGCTCCTAACGCCTTTGGGATATCCAGAGTACTAAGAGTGTCTTTTGTGTGCTAATGAGATGACTCACAGGTAAGGGGCTAAATAGCTTCAGGGCAGTCCCCAGAAAGATCTCCAGGGAGGGGCTGGGGGCTGGGGACAGGGTTCAATCACCAATGGCCAAAGAGTTAATCGATCATGCCTGTGCAATGAACCCTCCATAAAAACCCCTGAACTTCGGCACTGGGGGCTTCCGGGTTGGTGAACACATCAGTGTGACAGGTGAGCCTTGGGAGGGCAAGGAAGCTTGTGCACCGCACCCTGCCCCCCCTCGGCCCTCCACACCTCGCCCTATGCATCTCTTCCATTTGGCTCTTCCTGAGTTGCATCCTTTAGAATAAACTGGTAACAGTGAGTAAAGTGCTTTCCTGAGTTCAGTGAGTCATTCTAGGGAATTATAAAACTTGACGAGGAGGCTGTGGAAACTTCCAAATTTATAGCCGATCAATCAGAAGTAGCCCCTGGGACTTGTGACTGGCATCTGAAGTGGGGACAGTCCTACGGGACTAAGCCCTTAACCTGTGAGGTCTGCGCTAACTTCAGGTACATAGTGTCAAAATTGAGTTGTTGGACACCCAGTTTCTGCCGGAGAATTGGAAAGCTGCCTGGGGTCAGAAGTGGCGTTAGAAAAAAAAGACATCACGCCCATCCACTCTCTGCTTCATGGCGTGTGCTGGACACTCCCACCACCCTGCCAGCTGCGAGCCACGCCCGGGGGCCCCACTGCCAGACGGACATAGGAGGTCAGCACACATCTGGGCAGCTCTGTCCTCACTGACTCAGCTGCTGACTCAACTGTCCCTCTGGGTGTGGCCGCTGGAGGCACTGGGACCAGCCAGACAGCACGCCCCACGCCCGGCCCATGTCCTCGCTCTTAGCGCTCCGGCTCAGAAGTCCAGGGGCTGGAGGAGACTAGCCAGGAAGCCTGTGCCCCTGCCACCTGCATCCCACCCCCGACAGCGGCACCCAGCGGGGTGCCGGGCAGATGATCCCCCTCTTCCTTCTTCTGAGCACCTATGTGTTGGGTACCCCAGGTCTCAGGCTGGGATCCCTCAGAAGCAGAGTCTGAGATAAGGATTTAAGGAAACGAACCCAGGGGGATGAACGGGGAACTAAGACAGAGCCAGGAAGGAAGCCAACAAGGGTGCATGAAAGGGGACGTTACCGCCAGGGACAACCGGGCTCCAGTCCTAGTGCGGATGTCTGGGAGAGGCTGGGACACACCTGACTGTGCACCTGCAGGCAGGGAGCTGGGGCATTTATTCTCCAGCTCTCTTCCTTCACTGGCTGTGGGCTGCTCCCGGGGAGTTAACCCCCAGCACTTCTGGCCTGACCCACATGCAGCTTGAGCAGGCAGAGAAACGTCGGGTCCAGGAGCAGTCCTGCGTGCTCAGCACCTGGGAACCAGTGTGGACCAAGGGGACTGGGGCCGGGGGGTAGGCACCAACGCTGCTCCTGCAGACGGCCCCCGGGGAAAAGACCACCAACCAGAGGCAGTCAGTCCTCAAGGAGGGACGTGGACAAGGCAAGAGGTAATCATAACCCAGGCAGGTAAAAGCAAGGGCTGAAGGTGCTTCTAGGGCAGTGCTGTCCAATAGAAGTATAATCTAATACAATAGGACTGCATGTCGTTTTAAATTTTAGGGAATTTCCTGGCGGCCCAGTGGTTAGGACTCCTCGCTTCCACTGCAGGGGGCCCAGGTTCGATCCCTGGTCAAGTATCTAAGATCCTGCAAGCTACGTGGCACAGTCAAAAAAAAAAAAAAAAAAAAAAAGTTTTAAATTTTAGGTCACCGAAGTAAAAAGAAACAGATGAAATTCATTTTAATAATAAATGTTATTTAACTCAATATATCCAAAATATTATCAAGGCAACATGTAATCAATAGACATATTATTAATGATGCAGTTGGCATCCTTTTTTTCCCTGCAAAGTCTTTGAAAACTGGTATATTTCATACTTCTGGGGCATCTCAATTCAGACCAGCCACGTGTCCAGTGCTTGGCAGCCGCACGTGACTAGTGGCCACCACACTGCACATCAGTGTTCGAACAAAAATGAAAAGCACCAGCTCCAGGCTGGACAAGGAATTGCAACGATGGCTTCCCAAGGCACTGAGAATAAAATCTAAGCCCCTTACACGGTCTCAAGGTCTTACCCCTCCCGGCCCCTGCTCATCTCCCTGACCTCAGTTTCCAAACACGCCCCTCCTTCCCCACCCCTCACCTTGCTTCCTATTGTCATTTTTGGAACATGCCACCACAGGGCCTTTTCACGTGCTATTCCCCCTCACCTGGAATGCCCTGCACTGGTCCTTGTCATCCTTCATGTCACATTCCACAGGGTCCTTCCTCCCACCCTGCTCCCGATCTCTTATTTATTTTCTTAAACCATCAGAAATTAGCTTGTTTGTTAATAGTATTTATTGATTTTATTGTCTCTTCCTCTCTCTGCTGAATCCACAGCTCCCAGAGCAATGCCTGACAAAAGAGAAGGTGCTTCATAAATATTTGTTGAATAAATGAACAAACTGCTCGGATAGAGGAGAAACAAAGTGGAGTCGAAGGATCAAACTAAATTCGGACACAGACCCTGTGATTTATTCTCTTCTGTGTTTCCAGCACACAGGGCCATCACCCCATAGATGCTTGTTCCAAAATGGAGAAGCAATTAATGGTAGGGGAAAGGGCTGGGGAGGGCTCCACAGAAGAGCTGGGTCTTGCAGATGAGTGGGGAGTGTGAAGGGTAGGTAGGGCATCCCTGGCAGGGGGAAGAGCACGTGCAAAGGCACAAGGGCATGGAAGGGCCGGTCGACCTGTCGTATGTGGCCGACACACATTCATTGCCACTCTTTCTACTAGTATCCCCTTCACAACAGAAGGGCTTGCAAGGCTCTTTATTCAATCTTCCACCTGGAAACAACACCCTCAGTCTGGTCCCCACTCCACTCCAGCCCTGCCCAGTCTGGCAGGCAGGCTGCTCACTACTTCTCAGACCTCTTCCCCGAGGGGCTTCCCAAGCTCCAGCCACGGGAAGCAGGTACCTGCAGCATGGAGCCTGAGACCCGGGTCCATATCCCTGACTGCTTTGGGGAAAGAGAAACTCTCTTTAAATGGACGAGAAGCCAGGAGGCTACGAGCCCCGAACCATTAGGAGAGCAGAGCCAGGCACTGTGCTAAGTGCTTTCATTAACTGGCTCCTTTAATCCTCGGTGCAGGAGGAAACCGAGGCTCAGAGGGGTGAGTGGTTTGCCCAAAGTCACACAGCAAGGAAGTGTCAGAAGGTAGAGTCTCAATGCTTATATATGTTGTACTGTAACAGATGAAGGGACTGCGTCCTAACGACCCCAGGGGCATCCCAGGATCCAGGAGCATCTAAAGCTAGCACTAGCCTTGGACTTTTCTTTTCCCCTGCTTGCCACTGAAGGATGCCCAACTGATACAGAACAGTATTTCTCCCAGAGACCCCGCTCTCCTGGCTCCTCTCCAGGCCTGGTCACCTGCTGGTGAAGACTGCCCTTTGTGATACAGGTCACACTCTGAACTCTATTTTGAACGCAGTGAAGGGGGTGCCAGAGTCCTGTAAGATTAAATGTGCTAATGACTTGGTAAAGTCAGTGTCCCATGTGTGCCACCTCCAGGTCCCCGTCAGTCAATGTATCACCAAATAATGGGGTCCGAGAGTGATGGAAGACTCAAACCAGATGGGGCACTCCAAGGTGAAATGGAATGACCTCAAGTTACCAGCAGGGACGGTCTTCTCTAATTAAAATAAACATGCAAACCACTCTCTCCTCTGTACATGAGACAGAACTGCTCCAAGGAAGGGATGATCACAACATTTTAGGTGTAACATCAAAGCTGTCAGCTCACTAGTCGTCTAGGACCTGGCCATTTTGTGTTCTAATTGTCATTTTCCCTCTCCTGCTACTCAGAGAGCCCCACTGCTGGACAGAGGAGGGAGTCAGAAGGCGTGGACTTCAGAGAGGGTGGTGCCTGTTTCCATCTGGAGAACCTGGGCAAGTCATCCTCTCACATCACACCCTTCAATAGCTCCCCATTGCCCGGTCATTCATTCACTCAACAAACATTTACTGAGTGCCTATTATGTGCTCTGCACCGTCCTGGAAGCTATGGAGAGTTGTGAGCAAGACTGGGATGGTCCCCACCCTCCTGGAAATGATAATCTAGTGAGAAGGACAGAGGCTGACATGAGTAAAAGCAAGACGGTCACACACACACGCGCACACACATACCTACATACACATACACACACACACACACAGAACACACAGGTTATAGACAGGTGCTAGCTGAGTTGGAAGGAGGTGTCAGGGAAGGCTTCCCTGGGGAAATGCCCTTTGGGCTGAGGCTTGGATGAGTGGGAGTTAAGAAGGAAAAAGGAGAAGAAGGGACCAGTGCCCCAGGGATAGACTTCCCCAGGGAACCAACAGAACTCAGGTCTGGCTGGAGCGCAGACAAGGAGAGGTGAGTGGTAGAAGGGCCAGGCCGACTGGGGTGTTGGGGAGACCGTACACTTACCCGAGGACAAGGAAGCCACGGGCAGGGGCCTCCACTGTGTCACGGTGCCGGCCCTGGAAGTCCTCACTGTCTGCGCCTGGATCCGCCTCACAACCCACCACACTCCTGCCTGCCAGGCGGCGGCTGCTCTCATGGAAAGGGTATGGGATCTGGGGGTAGGGCAGAGGCCTGGACCCACACTTCAGAGGAAGCTGGCAGTCAGAGGCAGGGGCTTGAGAGTCAAACTCTGTCTTTGATCCAGTGGGATGAGCTGAACAAAGTTGCTAAGAGCAGAGATGAGAAACAGGAGGCCGACTGACAAATATGGCCTGGAGCCATCCCAGAAGCAAGTCGGGATGGCGCTGGCTGCTGGGAGTGTGCCTGAGGTTCATTTAAAAGAGCCAAAGCAGAACGAAGACTCTAGAAGACCCGCTAAAGAAGTCGTTTGAACTTAAGCTACTGCCTCCGCCTACCTCCAGTGACTTGGTTAGTGGGGTGGCCTTGGCATTTTGGCCTCCCTGCAGCTGCCTCTCAGTCCCTTGGTTTCCATGGTGCTGACCTCTCCCCAGCTCTGGGGCTGGTCACGTGACATAGGCCTGTCCAGTCCGAATATCCCATCACGTTGTCCACAGTGATTGGGACAAGTGACCCAAGCTGAACCAATGGCAATCAATTCAGGGATTTTGCTAGCATTTCTGGGAAGACAAGCTCTGTACCTACTGGGTGGATAGACTGGCAGTTGCAGGACAGGTGTTTCTGGAAGCTGCAACATGGAGAGCCTGGTCTGTGGCTCGGGAATCTAAGTCAATTATCTTGCTGCTGATGAAGAGGCGGCGGCAAGGGAGAGTGGGGCGAGTTCCCTGCAGCCAGTCCTGTTAATGACCTGTCTGCAGTCGCTTTGTAAACCTCTATCTTCAGTTTTGCGGCTCAGCCAAAAGCAGTCGCTCTGCGCTTCAGCTTGGCAAGCACATTTTCACTTTGGAAGCGATGCTGCTGTTGCCGTGGTTATCGATTCTCAGGAAAACCTGTGTTGTTGTTTATGAGCCTCAAACCCCAAATATTTGCAGAGAACCCCTTTCAGGAGCTTTTGGCACTACGATAACCCACGCAAAGTGTTCTACATCTCAGACTTTTTTTTTTTTAAACAGAGAAAATTGTTCTCTACTCAAATCTGTAAAATGCATTAGCTCATAGTTTCCATTTTAAACCAAAATCAAATCAACTTTAATATGCATTGGGTATCCAAGGCTGCTGTTTCCCTTAAGATTATCTTTGTAAGTCCTAACAGTTTGGATGGCCCAGCATGAAGAAATGTGAAAACAGAGACCAAGGTCCATAAAAAAGCCCAGGTCCCATCCAATTTTCAATCACTTGTATACACATATGAGTACCTCATACACATATGAGATACCACCTCACCTGTGAAAGGATTCTACAAATAACAGGCCTAGCACTGGCATTTTATGTTCATGATCGGCTTAACAGGGGCCACTGATTTGAATTCAAACATAATACATATTTATTGAGCATCTACTATGTGCCAGGCTCTATCTGTGAACAAACAAATAATTCCAGATTGTTACAAGTGCTGGGAAGAAAACCTACAGGGTGCAGCCAGAGAGAGTAGGGTGATGAGGAAAGATCTGCCCGAGGATATAGCATGCTAGCTGAGGCTACAGGACAAGAAGTTGTCACCCCTGTGAAGAACAGGGGCTTGGGGGATGGAGGTGCAGGGAGAGGGGTCCTGCAGGCAGAAAAACAACATGTGTCTGAGTGCTGAGACCGGATAGCACTTGCTGAGTGTGAGAACAGAAAGAGGTCGGTGGCTGAAGTCTGTTGAGGGAATGGGGTGAGGGCAGATGACAGTGCAGGGCAGGCAGAGGCTAGATCATGCTGGCCTTTGCAGGCCATGGTAAGGAATCTGGATTTCATTCTCAGTAAAATGGGCAGGGGGGCATTGGGGCCACAGATACATTTTAAGCAGGGGCATAGCAAGTTCTCATGCAGGAGGCATGTGGAGAATAATCCAAGTTGGATATCCCAAGTTCGAGGTGCCTGCTAGACTTCCAAATGGAAACATGAGTATGGCATTTGGGATACTCAAGTCTGGAACTCAGAGGACAGACTCAGCTAGAGATATCATTTGGAAGTAGTCAGCATACAGATGGTCTTTGAAAATGCTCCGAGACTGGCTGGAGCGAGGGGTGCACCGCTGAGAGACAGAGGAAGAGGGCAAAAGCACAAGAACAAATCCAAGCAGCTTGGCGCCCTGGGAGCCAAAAGAAAACAGTGTTTTCGGAGGGAGGGAGTGGTCAGCTGGGTCAAATGCAGCTCCTGGAAGCTGAGTTGACTTGCAGAATAATTCTGAAGCTTTGAGATTTGGAAGTGGGGTGGGGGAGGGTTCATCTTAAAAGGCTTTCCTGGGACTTCCCTGGTGGTCCAGTGGTTAAGACTCCGCACTTCCAACTCAGGGGGCACAGGTTCTATCCCTGGTTGGGCAACTAAGATCCCACATGCCGCAAAAAAAAAGAGAAAAAAGGCTTTCCTTAGAACCTAGGGATAATAACGCAGTGTGGAAAAGTGGAAATTCCAGGCTCCAGGGCCAGACTCCCTGCAATTGAATTCCACTTCTGCCATTTACCAGCATCATGGCCTCAACCTTCCAAACCTCCACGAGCTTCAGCTTGCCTTTACCACAGAAATAACAATAGTACCTGCCTCACAGGCTGTTGTAAGGATTAAATGAGGTGATAAATAACAAATTCTCAGAAGAGTAAAGTGCCTGGCTCACGTCAAATGCTCAGGAAATGTTAGTTGTTGTTGTTATAATAATTAACGCTAAGTGCCAAGTGCTGGGATTTACATGTGTTATCTTATGGGGTAGATATTGTTATACCCATTTTACAGATGGAGAAACCTGCCTAGTATCACTAAGTTCCAGGGGTGGGTGGAGCTTGCATTCACATCCAGGTCAGACTCGGGCTGTCCTCTTAATCACTGCTCTGCAATCCCTCATGTGATGCCCAGGTGGGTGGTTGATGTCCAATGCAAGGGGAAAAATGGCTACTAATGCACTAATTGTGTGTTATGGACTGAATGTTTGTGTCTCCCCAAAATTCATGTGTTGAAATCCTAATGCATAATATGATGGTATCGGGAGGTGGGGCCTTTGGGAGGTTATTAGGTCATGATGGTGGTGCCCTCGTGAATGGTATTAGTGCCTTATAAAAGAGAACCCAGAGAGATCCCTTGCCCCTTCCACTATGTGAGGACATGAGGAAGACAGCCGTCAATGAACCAAGCAAGAAGCAGGCCCTCACTGGACATGGAATCTGCCAGCGCCCTGATCCTAGACTTCCCAACCTCTGGAATGGTGAGAAATAAGTGTCTGTTGTTTAAACCACAGTCCACGGTACTTTTGTTGTAGCAGCCTGAGCTGAGACATTGTACTTCTGCTTCAACTTGCATTTCCAGAGGTAATTATTGGTTTTAAATTGGTTCTGGCATGCTTAGAAACCAAATCTGACTCTGCATTTCACAGGGTTTCAGATTAATACAATGACGAGGTTGTGCTAGATCCGGGTTGTATGAATTGTGCTACAAGAAACCTCCCCCAGGGAGGATAGAGCATGTCCCCCCTATATGTGTGGAGCCCTGGGTCCCAGCCCTACTTCAACCAGAAAGAACTCTGCTCTCGTCTGTTTTCTACACTGAGCTCTCTTAAGCTTTCATATGAAGAAAATATTCTGAGGATACAAAAGTTTGAAAACCACAAACTGCACCTGCATCAGAATCACCTGCAGTGGCTATTAAAACGCAGACTCCTTGCCCCACTACACACTTTAGGGACCACAAACACAAGGGGGAGGGCCTAAGAATCTGCTTTTTTATTTTATTTTTAAAATTTTATTTATTTATTTATTTAGACTGCTCCAGGTCTTAGTTGCAGCACGCGGGATCTTCCCTGCGGCATGCAGTCTCTTAGTTGCAGCATGGGTGTGGGATCTAGTTCCCTGACCAGGGGTCGAACTTGCGCCCCCTGCATTGGGAGCACGGAGTCTTACCCATTGGACCACCAGGGAAGTCCCCTGAGAATCTGCTTTAGAACTAGATCCCCAGGTGACTCACGTGAGTATTCAAGTTTGAAAACCATGTCAGACGCTCTCCATTAACTCTACTGCCCAACCCACTAGCCACTGGCCACTTCTGGCTAATTTCAATTTAAATGGAAATTCATTAAGATTAAATAAATTTTAAAACTTCAATTTCTCAGTTGTACCAGGCACACTGTAAGTGCTCAACAGCCACATGTAGCTAGCAGACACCAGACAGAGCATTTCCACCATTACAGATCTGCTGGGCAATCCTGAAAGTTCTATTGGACAGCCCAAACTTAGGCCTCTAGGCCTGCTCAAATGATGTATCTCATGTGTTGACACTGAGGCACTAAACTCAGTCAACATCTCCTACCATTTTAAACTGTATTCCACGTGTAACATGCTCCCTAAAGATGTATCTTATTGGACAAAAATTACTTGTCATACATCTATTTCCCCTGACCCACTCTTAGAGCTTAAAGGCAGGAACCATGCATGTATTATTTAGGTCCATTATTCTCAGTGCCTAGAGCTTAAATAAATGCTTGGGAATTGCTTAATTGGCCCACACAACATAAATGAAATATGAAGCTGACAGTGATGTGTCCCAGCTAAAAGCCTTCACTAGCACATCCATTAGGATGGTTACTATTACAAAAGCAGAAAATCACAAGTGTTGGCAAAGATGTGGAGAAACAGAAACCCTTGTGCACTGTTGATGGGAATGTAAAATGGTACAGTCGCTGTGGGAAATAGTATGGTGGTTCCTCAAAAAATTAAATATAGAATTACCATTATGATCCAGCAATTCCATCTCTGGGTAGAATTCCATCACCCAAAAGATACCAAGCAGGGTCTTGAGATATCTGTACACCCATGTTCATAGCAGCATTGTTCACAATAGTCAACAGATGGAAGTAACCTAAGTATCCATTAATGGATGAATGGATAAGCAATATGTGGTATATATACATACAATGGAATATTATCCAGCCTTAAAAAGGAAGGAAATTCTGACACATGCTACAACATGGATGAATCCTGAGGATATTATGCTAAGTGAAAGAAACTAGTCACAAAATGACAAATACTGTATGATTCACTTATGTGAGATACCTAGAGTAGTCAAATTCATAGAAACAGCAAGTAGAATGGTGGTTGCCAGGGGCTGGAGGAAGGGAGGAAAAGGGGGGGGGCTGTTGTTTAGTGGGTACAGAGTTTTAGTTTTGCAAGATGAAAAGAGTTCTGGAGATGGACGGTGGTGATGATTGCACAACAATGGGAATATACTTAATACCAATGAACTATACACTTACTAATCGTTAAGATAGTACATTTTATGTTTATATATATTTTAGCACAATTAAAACATTTTAAAATGTTTTAATTTTAAAATACATAAACAAATAATTTTTTTAGAAGTATTCACCGGTACCAACCAGAGGGAATATATCAGCCTCATGGCTTTGAGAAAATGGCTTTGGGAAAACTGTGGTTCTCAGTCCATGCTGTTACATCTTGGGTAGGAAGGGGCCGAGACAAGAGGAGGCACCTGCATACACTCCATCTAGCTGATCATCAGAACCTCCTGGAGGGGGACCTCCCTGGTGGTCCAGCGGTTAAGACTCCACCCTTCCAATGCAGGGGGCAAGGGTTCGATCCCTGGTCAGGGAACTAAGATCCTGCATCCTGCATGCCCCATGGCACAGCCAAAAAAAAAAAAAGAACCTCCTGGAGTCTGATTCCATTCACCTGGGGGTGGAATCAAGGGGATCTTTAATATTATAGAGTTCTGCATGGGACCCAGAGTCAAGAGCCCCAGTCTAGAGCACTTATATTCTCCCTATATTATGCTGCGGTTTCCATCTTCTCATCTGGTTTGCAAACTTCTTCAGGGGAGTGACTGTGCCTTATATCTACCCTGAGAATCTAAGTCACTTGTGGAATTTTTTTTTAAGACTGCGGATGCCTGGGACCCACCACACATCGATTAAATCAGCATCTCCAGGCATCTTGTGTTTTTTTAAAAACCCTCAAATGGGATTCTGATGCCCTCTCCTACACTGAAACCTCCTGCTCTGCGGGCCAACAGTGCTTGACAGAGAGGCTCAATGTTTGCTGAGTGACTCACAGAATGAAGTCCTTTGAATAAGACATTCAAAATGGAAAATGTGTGTTTCATCTGTGTTGCTTATTCTAAGTATTTTTCTATGACTATTTTGTACATAATTTAGACCAAATGACAAATAATAACAACAATTAGCATTTAGTGAGCACCTCATATGTGCCAGGTGCTGATCACGTGCTTCCCATGTATCATCTCATTTAATTCTCGATCCTATTTCTAAAGAAGATACTGTTATTGTCTCCATTTTACAGATGAGGAAACTGAGGCCCAGGGAAATCCAGTCACTTCCTCAAAAATAAAACTTTCTCTTTTTTTAATTAATTAATTAATTAATTAATTAATTTTTGGCTGCATTGGGTCTTTGTCGCTGCTCACGGGCTTTCTCTAGTTGCAAGAGCGGGGGCTACTCTTCATTGCAGTGCACGGGCCTCTCACTGTGGTGGCCTCTCTTTGTTGCAGAGCATGGGCTCTAGAGTGCAGGCTCAGTAGTTGTGGCTCATGGGCCTAGTTGCTCTGCGGCATGTGGGACCTTCCCAGACCAGGGCTCGAACCCGTGTCCCCTGCATTGGCAGGCAGATTCTCAACCACTGCACCACCAGGGAAGTCCAAAACTTTCTTTTTTTTACATGACATTTATATCATGAGCATTCTCATAACCTTTAAAAAGTGACCATAATTTTCTTATTAATGGCTACATCATTGTTTTTCATTGTTTTATCCTATTTTTTTTTTAATCATTTTGCCCTAATTTGTTAACTCGTTTCTCATTGTAAGGCAGCTTTTTGTCTTGTTTGCCACTGTTTACCATTTTAAACAATGCTGCAGTGGATATCTTTGTGCTAAGGGTGTTTTCTATATTTCAGAAAACTGTGCTTAGGAAAGATTATGGAAACAATGTTCTGATGGTGAATGGCATTAAACACTGTACAAAAGTCTTTATTGAGGGGACTGTGCTGAATGAGCTGGGTAAGCCCCTCTCCCGGGGACGTTTTACATGCCCTGGCCTAACCCCCACCGACTCGCACCAAGCACTTACTGAGGGCCGGGAGCGCTCGCGAACGCTTTATAGATCTGATCCCACCTGGTCCACACAAGACCCCTGGGGGAGGTGCAGTGAGACGCCTGAGGCAGAGAACGGGGAAGAAGCGGACCCAGGCTCACAGGACCAGCAAGAGCAGAACCAGGATAGGAACCCACAGCTCTAACCACCAGTCGGGGCTCCTGATCAAGGCAGGTTTTCGCCCTGACTCAACGACCACCCCATGAAACAAAAACTAACAGGAGTAGTGCCCATCAACTTGTACCACACAAGACTCTCCCTGTAAGTACACAATGTCTCACCTCCCAGGAAAAAAATCCAGAAACACTCACTCGGAGCAACACAGGGTTCCTGCCCTAAAGGCCTAGACCCCTTAGATGCAGAGAGAAAGTGGAAGAAGGAGGTCAATTATCCTTACCCAGGATCCACCCACACCCAGTGCCCTTGTAGGTGCTTTACACGGTTATATACATATTTGTTATGGGTTGAACTGTGTCCCCCCCCAAATGCTGATGTCCTAGTCCAGTGTCCCCATGAATGTGAGTTTATTTGGAAATAGGATCTTTGTAGATGTAATTAAGATGTAAATTAAAGATGAGATCATACTGGAGTAGGGTGGGCCCTTATTCCAACAAGACTGGTGTCCTTGTGAGAGAGAGGAGGAGAGACACAGAGGGAGAAGGACATGGGACAACACAGGCAGAGGCCGAAGCAACGCAGCTGCTAGGCAACAAACATCAAAGATGGCCAGCAAACCCCAGAAGCTAGGAAGAGGCAAGACAGGATTTTCCCCTACAGGCTTCAGTACCCTGCGATACCTTGGGTTTGGACTTCCAGCCTCCAGAATTGTGAGACAATACATTTCTACTGTTTTGAGCCACCAAGTCTGTGGTACTCTGTTACGGCAGCCCTAGGAGATGAATACAGTGTTGTATGGTCTTTTAGCTCCATCAAGACAGAAGCTATATTTTGTTCATCTTGGGATCCCAGCCACTGGCGCAGTCCCTGGCTCACAGTAGATGCTCACAGAGTGTTTGCTGAGTGAGCAAGTGGAAAAATTAATGAAGTACAAACTCAGGAGGAGAAGGAACTATGTCTTTTATCTCTACTAACAGACCAGAGCAAATCAGGTGCTCAATAAATGTTTTTAGAACGAATAAATGTTTTTAAATGAATAAATGATAAGCTCAGGAAGGCTTTGCAATGAGTCCTATTCATCTGTTTCCTCAGGACTCAGCATAGGGTGTGGCACACAGCAGCTTCTTAGTAAATTTGGAAGGAGGGAAGGAAACAAATGAAGGGAAGGTGGGAGGGAAGGAAACAAGACCAGGATCATAATTTCCCAATTCTCGGTCTAGGTAGGTAATTTCTTTCCTTTATGCATCTAACTGAGGCCATGGAATAAGCAGTTGAGTTTCAAACAGCCTCAACTACATTAAAAGGGCTTTCACAGCCCTTTGAATATAATTCACCTCCCCCCTTGAATATTGTTTTTCTAAACAATTGAATATTGTTCTAAAACACATTTCTTTTTCTTTTACATAAACTTGAACTTGAACATTGTTTTTCTAAAACACATTTCCTTTTCTTTCACATCCAGAAATCATAAGGCTTTCCAACCCTTCCAACAATGTCAGAAATGCAGCTCCGAGTTCAGAGGTCAATGCTTCTGTGTTCAGCTCGGGGGACACATTTCCTGTCCCTGTGCTGCATTCAGCCTCTGACACCTGCCCTTTGGCCAAAAAGGGACATCAGCTGGGCTCAGGGAAATTCAATTTGGGCTGACAGCCCACAGCACAAGAAGGACAGGGAGTCTGCAGTGACCTTTGCAAAGGCAAAGGCAGGGACAGGGAGTCAAAGAGGTTTCCCCTGGGCTTGGCTTAGGAGGCTCTAAAGTTATGGTCAGTTCATTTGTATGGATGGAGAAAACCCCTGAAAATAAGGGCAACTGATTTCCACTGCTGGCTCAGAATTCAACTGCACTGCCATTTGCTGCCCCTGCCATCCTGGTGGTATTTGAGGTGAAAAAAGAGAACATCTTGTTCTTTATTCCTCTGGACTTGAACTTTTCCAGGGATGGCAACTGCACTGTTGTGGGGTCTGATTTTATTCCTTCATTCCTTCATTCATTCATTTTTATTATGAACGAATATACATAATACATAAATGAACAAAGTAAGAGGTCCCTGGACTCATGTCCCGATACATTTAGAAAGCCTCTGCTCCCGTGTTTTCTCTCTTGTCTACTGAACTCCAAAGCTCAGCGTTTGTCTGCTCCACGGGACACCAGGTGGAGGTCACAACTGTCACAGTGACAAACAAGGAAAAGAAAAGCTGACCCCTTCTCAGGGCCTGTTAGCAGGGAAGGCAAAGAACTGCTTTATGTGCTTTGATGTAGCCCTGATGTGGTCAGCTTACCCATGGATGTGGGGACTTTCCGCCCTATCAAAGGAGTTGGTTGCGATGGACATCAGTGAGATGGACATTATTTTATCAGACCTGCGTGGTTGGATCAGTTTATGTGTCCCACCTGTGGCCCCAGGGCATCCCACGCTGAGCCTAACCCAGTAGCTGGCAATCTGTATGATATTTATCTTTCCTTTTCCTCTAGACAGAAAGCCCCATGAGGATAGGGCTGTGTGTGCTGCTTGTACCTTTATATCCCAAGCAACCTGGCCCCCAGTTCTTGGCACATAAGTAATAAGCAATTGATCGATACATGTTATGAAAGAGCCAACAAACAAACAAATAAGTGAAAAGAGATAAAGGTGTTAGGCCTTACGTTATAGTTAAGAGAGTGCGGGGCTTTAGAACCAGGTGTAGTTTCACTCATGTTCTACCACCTATCTGCTCCATGATATGTTTTAATTGAAATATAATATAAACACATAAAATTGCCTATGTCATAAATGTACCATTCAGGGAATTTTGACACCCATGCAACCAGCACGCAGA
The DNA here is from genome assembly GCF_949987535.1 of Balaenoptera acutorostrata. NCBI lineage: Eukaryota > Metazoa > Chordata > Mammalia > Artiodactyla > Balaenopteridae > Balaenoptera > Balaenoptera acutorostrata. The sequence goes on along the minus strand of NC_080080.1, from coordinate 10,523,110 downwards.
ACATTTGCAGAACCTCAGAAGCTGCTTCATGCTCCCTTCCGGTCACTATCCCCTGACCCACCCAAAGGTAAACCACTATCCTGCCAGCTGCATGCCATCTGGCAAGTTACTATGCTCTCTGACTCTTATCTTCATATTGGGAAAATAATACTTACCTTGCTATGAGTATAAAATTTTATACATGTATATGTGGTACCTGGCAACAACAGTCATAGAGTAGTAATAGCGTTAGTAATAGAAGTAGTAGTAGTGACAGCACCAGCAGCAGCAGAAGTAACAGGAGAAAGAGAAGCACTAAAGCGACAGTAGAAGCAGTAGCTGTAATAGTAGAAGCAGCAGTAATGGTAACAATAGAAGTAGTAATAGTGGTAATAGAAGTAGTATTACTAATAGTAGAGTCAGTAGTTATAGTAATAGCTAACACTTACATAGCACTTATGACGTTCCAGGTACTGGTCCAAGTGCTTTACCTTAACTCATCTAATGTTCAAAGCAACACTTACGAGAATGTATAAAATAGGATTTTACAGATAAAGAAACTGAGGCACAGAAGTTAAGTAGATTTCCCAAGGTCATGTAGCTATAGAGTCCTGAATTCAGGATTCTAATACAGTACCAGCAGTCTGGCCACTGAGCCTATCCTCTTAATAGCAACCTTTCAATAACTATTTGCATGGCAAAGAAAGATTTGTCCTCCAATATCTGTTCTCTTCTCTTTTTTTTTTTGTTCTCTTCTTTTTCAATCACAATAATCCTCAATTTTGGTAAGCACGTGGTCTTACAGAAGAAAGATCACATTTCCCAGCCTTCCTTGCAGTTAAATGTAGGCAGAGGACTAAATTCTGGCCAACAGAACATAAGTAGAAGCAGCAAGTGTGACACTCAGAAGCAGATACCCTTAAAAGAAGGGGCCTGCCTTTCTTCTTCCCTTCTTCCTGCTGGTAGATGTGATGGCTGGCGCAGAAGCAGCCAGAATGGACCATGAGGTGACCTTGGGGGAAAGGAGGTGCACATGGCAGAAAAACAAGAGAGGAGAAGTCTGGGTCTCTCACAGTTGCTGCAGCAGCCCTGTACCACCCTGGGTTAGAACTTTCAGGTAAGAGAGAAATATACTTCTATCTTCTGTTTAAGCCAATGTTCTTTTAGATTTTACATCATTCATAGCAAAACCTAATCCTAAATAATGCACTGCTGTTGCAATTGTAATTAATATTGAAACTGAGAAGGACCCTGAAGGACCTTCCCAGGGACAGACACCCCCACCCCCGTGTTCCCCACCTCTTGTTTCTAGAAAAGCTTTAGCCCCCTAAGCCTTCCCCAAGTTCCAAGGAGCGAATTTAACCAGAGAAGTGAGAAAATGAAAAAAGAAAAGAAAGCAGTGAAGCAAGACAAAATAATAAAAATTTAGACATAAAACAACATCAAGGACCTTCAGTTCCTTCTTGGGGCTATAGACAATATTTTGAGTCATATCCTTGAGCTGTTTTGCAGATTCTAAAACCCCCACCATGTGGAGGAAGTTAACTGCATGCTGATCACCAACACATAGACCCCAGACTGGTGGGAACCAAAAGGTTGGTGATTTGAGATTCCTGAAACATCACCCTGCTACCTCACTACAACCAATCAGAAAATTGTGCACTAGCTGATCACTCACCCTGTGACCCTCTCCTTCACACTGTCTTTAAAAACCCTTCCCTGGAAACCACTGGAGAATTCAGATCTCTTGAGCATGAGCTGTCCATTCTTCTTGCTTGGCACCCTGTAATAAATGCTGTACTTTCCTTCACTACAACCTGGTGTCAGTAGATTGACCGTGCTGCCTGTCAGGCGAGCAGACCCAAGTCTGGCTTAGTAACAATATCACCTAAAAAGATACCTGCAAAACTAATGTCACTTTCGTGTTGGATTCTTGATTTATAAAACAAAACAAAATAAAACATGACTTGGGTAACCCTGTAATCATCAAACTATGAAGATAAGCAGGAAGAGTCTCATTTATCCTGGAAGATGGTAACAGTCCCCTATCAACTCATGTCTGGGTCACATCAAAGCCTCTCAGGTTGGCCTCCCTGCCTCTAGCCTCTCACCTCTCCTACCCATTCAGGATACTCTTCCTTATCTAATTACCCTAAAAATTACTTTCATTTTAAAAACTGGAATAATTATAATGTTTTATGTCCCTACTTTATGCAAGACACTTTATTGTACATCTTTTTTTCTAATCTGCACAAAAACCTGAAACATAACTATTATTACTCCAATTCCATAGATAAGAAAACAGAACAGAGAAGGTTAATGACTTGCCTGAGGTCACACAGAAAGTTGCTGGCAGAGCAAGAATTCAACCACCCCTCCAGCACCCACAATCTTTCCACCACTAAGCTGACTTCTGGGAAACGCCAGTCATAGCAGGTGGACCCTGTGTCAAGTCACCCTGGCAACTTTAAGATCCTTGGACTCTTGGAGTTTTCTCTGCCTAGTTTTCATGGTGCTTCCTGTCCAGTCCAGTTTTTTATCATCCACTAACACAAAGCTCCACCCACTGAGGTCAGATGCCTTAGACTCTATCATGTACGCCTATGCCAGGCCCCAGTATTCCCAGCTGAAAAATGGGACAAATCACACCTCTACCAAGAAGCAACATTGCAAGAGGAAAAAGGCAGGAGACCTGGAATCAGGAAAAATCGGTTTCAAATCCAGCCGGGCAAGTTCTCTATCTGTAAAATGAATGTGGTAAGCCCTTCCTGGTAGGATTGTTGGGCGGATTGAATGAAGTAATGTCTTTAAAGAGTCACTCAGCTAAAATAGCATCTATTCTTGTTGGCAGTGTTGTTTTTGTTATCATTCCTTACTTCATTCTCATACCACCACCCCACCACCTTTCCCTCTGCACACAGGTGACAGGTAATGTGACAGGAAACACTTCAAAAAGTCTGCAGCTCTACAAATGCCAAAGATCTGTTCACCACTAATATCCACACCCATGGTGTCTCTGTCAGATTCTAGTGCTTGAGTCTGATCAACTTTTGCATTTCAACCTCCCCAAAAGAATCCCTCCACATTTCCCAGGCTGGGCTCTCTGGACAGGATGGGCTAAGACCACTCACCGATTCCATAGTGAATCTCTTGATGAAAAACTGGAGAGCCTGGAGGCTGAAGATCTCATGTCTCAGCCGTCACATCAGAAAATTACCTGGATGGGGAGGTAGGAAAAAAGGTGACAAGAGTCATCCAGCAGGACTGGGCAGAAGACATTGTCTCAGACCAACACGTGATTTCATGTGGAAGCCAGCACCCTTGTTAGGAATGTTCTTACACCACAGTGGCTGTCCAGGAATGGGAAGGAAAACAGTGGGGAAACCACTATTTCAGCAATCCACTTTGGGGCTGACATCTCCATCAGTAAATCTGTACAAGTGCTCAGGAATCCTTCTTGCCTTTCTATTTCTAGCTCTATGTTGGAGAGCAATTTACAAGTCATTAACATCTCTAGACCTGAGCTCCTAAACATGAAATTAAATTGTGCTGACAGGTAGGACAGACAGACAGTCACAGCTGTGTGCCCATGGGGAAGCAGAGGAGTTCCCCCAGCCAAGGGAATCAGCACCAGGAAGAAGGTAGATATATATGAATCTACGTATTTCAGGACAGCCCCTCGGAACCAGAGAGAGGATTTTAATTAATTCATGCATACCAAAGCTTAATTAATTGCTGAGTGCACAGAGCACAGGAAGTCTGGGATTAAAGGTTTCACATAAGGGAACAGCTTCAATATTTTTGGATGGAGGGGAAACAGAAGTGGGGGTGTGAAAACAAGAGAAGCCAAGGGACCTGCTGGGTCCTTCCCCAAGTTCAGAGTGGTACCTCCATCTGCAGCCAGAAACCTAGGGACACACTTGACACACCATCTCCACATCCCTAAGTCACATGTCTCGAACCTAAGTATCTCTCAACCTGTCTCTCTCTCTCCATCTCCACTGACACAGCCCTGGATCAAGCCTCCATCATTCTCACCTGGGCTACTACAACTATCACCTAATTGGTCTCCCCTAATCACCATTTCTCCCTCTGAAATCTGCTCCCCTACACTGAAGCCAGAACAATCTTTTTCTTTTTTTATGTTTTATTATGCAGAATTCTGTACAGACACAAACACAGAGATTCCCACTGCCCAGCCCCAATCACCATCAACTCATAATCAGTCCTACCCCATCCACTCCCTAATCCCTCCCCCTCCCCATGTTGGTTTTTAGAAGCAAATTCCAGGCGTCTTAATTCCGTCATTAATAGCACAGCACAGGGGCTTCCCTGGTGGCGCAGTGGTTAAGAATCCACCTGCCAATGCAGGGGACACAGGTTCGCGCCCTGGTCCGGGAAGATCCCACGTGCCACGGAGCAACTAAGCCCGTGCGCCACAGCTACTGAGCCTGCGCTCTAGAGCCCGCGAGCCACAACTACTGAAGCCCGCGCGCCTAGAGCCCGTGCTCCGCAACAAGAGAAGCCACAGCAGTGAGAAGCCCGCGCACCGCAATAAAGAGTAGCCCCCGCTCGTCGCAACTCGAGAAAGCCTGTGCGCAGCAATGAAGACCCAACGCGGCCAAAAATAAAATATATAAAATAAATTTATAAAAAAAAATAGTGCAGCACGTATCGCTACATAAGGTCTTTTACAAAAATATAACAGCAACATCATTACCACACCTAAAAAGATAATTCCTTGATATCACCAAATATCCAATGTTCAAATTTCTAATAGCCTCATAAATGTTAAAAATGCTTAACAGTTTTTTTGTTTTAAAAAATCCAGATCCAAATACGACTGGCTAATATGCAGAATAAAAATTTTAAAGCTCAAATCTGTGTCATCCCTCCACCTCTAGCTTAACATTCTTTAATGGTTTCTCAGTGCTTCCAGATAAAAATGATTGAACACAGTCTGACTCTTGCCCCCCTCCTCTCTGACCTCATCTTGTCCACCCCAGCTCACTGTTGCAACCACATGACCTTTCAGATCCTGCAACTTTCCACGGTGCTTCTGCCCCAGGTCCTTTGCCCATGCTGCTCCCTCTGCCTGTAAGGCTTCCTCTCTCACTTTGGTTAGTTAACTCCTATACTTCTTTAAATCTTACTTCCTCAGGGAAACTCTTCCTACTCCTCTAGATTAGATTACAGAATTTATCTGTTTTTAACTATGCATTCATTCATGTGAAGACTGATAAACATATGTTGATTTGATTTGATAATAAGCCATGTGATACAAAGACTGTGTTTGGATTTTCTCGTATCCCCAGCACCAACCACACAGTGGTGTCCAGCACAATATTAATAAACATTTGTTGGATAAATGATCAAACCACGTTCTTCAACCTTAGATGCCAACAGTGATTGACTGAATCTTCCCGAACTTTGAATCACACATTTAAGTTAGATGGGGAATTGACAGTCTTATCCTAAAATTGATATGGAAATGCAATGAACTCAGATAGCCAAAATGATGTGGAGGACTCACATTTCCCAATTTCAAAACCTACTACAAAGCTGGAGTAATCAAGACAGGGTGGTACTGGCATAAGCAAAAACATATGCTCTCCTCCAGAATCACAGACCATGATTTTCCCGTAACATTCATCTCCTGATCACAATTTTACACACTATATGTACATGAAAAACAAGACCCTGTTACTGGCATAAATAAGCAATGCCTCTCCCAGCCCACGCCTCACCTTGCCTTTCCTTTGCTTTCCTTGCTTCACCCAAGCATACAAGCTAAGACAGTGTATAGACTGGATCACTGCTCCTATTCTTCACTCTCAACCTGAATTTGAATTATACATCCCTGCCCTTGGTCCTGTGTCTTTGTAGTCCTTCCTACTATAGCGGGCGGTAGTTCTTTCCATGCAGCATTGGATTCTGAACTGGACCACTGACTTGTTTACAATGGAATTCGGATGGAAATAACACTATGCTGGTCCCAAGTCTATCCCTTGCCCTCTTGTGATGTGTCATGAGAGGACTATGTCTCCCCAGACCCTTTCAGCTGTTGCCTTTCAGCCTGGACCCCACAATAAAGACACGTGGAGCAGATCTGAACCAAACCTGAAGTTCAGCCTGAGCCAGCCAAGCCCAACCTAGATCAGCCAAACCACAACTGACCCACGACCCATGAGCATGAAAATAAACACCTGCCATCAAGCAGGCCACTGCAGTTCTGAGGTTTTTGTTACTCGGCAAAACCTGACGAATACACATGGGAACGCTAATTTATGGACACCAATGAGTATCAACACAATTGGGAAAAATGAAAGCCTTGCACACAGACAAAACAGATGTGATGACAATCAGCAAAGCCACCTCTTGCAGAAAACACACCTACTTAGTGCCAATTTGACCCTCACAAGAAGACACTGGGCCAGCTTTACAGATGAGAACATCGATGCTGAGAGATATGAAATAGTGTGTCCAAGACAGTGTGCGGCAGAACTGGGATTCCAACCCAGGTTGTCTGACTCAGAAAGTCTAAGCCAGGCTTCCTCTCCTTAAAATAACTCGAAGATGCTCAGAGACAGCTATCACATGAGTGCCTGGTACCCCAATCCACCTCCACCCTTGTCCCGCTTCCTCTAATGGGTCTTCACGAGGGGCTGCAGGGACAGAGTATCCTGGTCGGTGAGGCTCTTCGGCTGTTGGGTCCCTTGTTAGTGAAATGAGATCACTATCGTAGCCTGACCTACGTCACTAGACTGGCGTGAACCCCCAGAGAGACGGTGTGTGAAACTGCTGTGTGAGGTGTGACACCAACGTCAGTTCACACCCTGCTTCCTCGACTCTGAACTCACGCGAATTAGGATAGCATCTACGTATATGTCAGTGCTGCACCCACACTGCTTTGAAACCGTTTATGCTTTGAGACTGATTTTTGTTTTTCAAACAGAGATTCTTTCTTTCCAGTTATGAAAGTAATCCAGGTCCATCACGAAAAGTAGTAAGGCATGAAAATAAAATATTTTAGTATCCCATCCCCTACAGATAAATACTGTTAGGATTTTAAAGCTATTTCCTTTCTGGAAATACCGGTTTTCGTAAAAGTCAAATAAATAATGCATTTCAATTAACATGATTTTCTTAGAACCAGGGAACTACCAGTAACTAAAAAAAAAAATTCCACTTTGCATTCATTCATTCAATCATTCATTCAAGGAATATTTGTCTTGGACTTATTATATGCAGGGAAGACAGAGCCAAGAACAAAAAACATTTATAATCTCGAGGAACGAACATTCATTCATTCATTCCTTTTTTTTTTTTTTTTTTTTTTTTTGGCGGCACCTCGCAGCTTATGGGATCTTAGTTCCCCGACCAGGAATTGAACCTGAGGCCACGGCAGTGAAAGCGCCGAGTGCTAACCACTGGACCACCAGGGAATTCCCATTTTTTGTTTTTTTTTCATTTAATCACAAATATTGATTGATCCAGAATTCTGCCTCCATTCAAGGCCTGGTGCTCACTTTTTTGGTTTGTTTTTTTTCTTTCTTTCTTTTCTTTTTTTATTGACATTCATTATTTTTTTAACTGCACAAATAAAAGGAGCACCAACTATATGCTGGGCACTTGCTAATAATAATAATAGCAGCTTCCTTGCTAGGCCTTGTACTCTAACAGTTTGGCTTATAATTAAAAAGTTGTCTCCTTAGAACAAATGCATCTGGGTTAGAACTCAGATTATGACTCTTTGGTGAGTTATGTATCCTTTCATACTTCAGTTTCCTCATCTTTAAAATTGGGATAATTAAAGTACCTACCTCATACAGTCACTAAGAATTAGTTAGATAATGTAGTTCAAGCACTGAGCAAAACAGTAACTAGTAGTGGTGGTAGTAACACTATCGTCTGTTGAATCCACACAGCCATCCTACAAGAATCTGAAACTCAGAGGTTACGGAACTTGTCATGAGGTCATGCAGGTTACCACTTAGGCAGCTGGGGCACAACCCCAGTGGGGACCCTCTGAGAGATGGGAACACACCTTAGAATTGCCACCCTGGGGTAAGGAAGCTGGGGCATTTATGCACCCACCCCCATGCCTCACTGGCCACGCACAGCCAGGGTATGGCCTCAGACAGAGATGCAGGAAGCCCTCCCTGGGAACAGGCACCACCTGCAGTGCCTTCCAGGGTGGGCTCAAGATATGGGCAGGGAACACACATCATCTATAACTAGATGTTCAATAAATACACATCAGAGGAGTGAACGTGTGCTATTAACCCCCTTGCTCTTCTCTATAACCTCTCATTTCCCCCTGCCACCAGTGATGGAAGATTTAAAGCAAGTACCTGCTAGAGTGAACCAGAACTCATTATCATCAAGCATCGCAATTTCTATCCACCCATGTTTCTGCTTTTTCCATTGAAATTCTATTCTGTGACTTACGGTATGTCATTCCAGAAAGCAATTCCTGTATGCCATGCAAAAATAGGGACATAAGTCATTTAGTACATCAGCCCTTCTTTATTGCCAGTCACCAAATAGGTGTTGAGTTTTACTCAACAGAAGTGACTTTACGGATGCTGGGATTCGTATCCTTTTATAGAGGATGTTATGAACTCTTGAGTCACCAGCAGCTGGCTACAGCTTGGACAGTTTTCTTTGTTCCCATAACATCACAGCAAACACCTTTCCTATTTACTGATGTGATTCTTTCCTGTTCTGTAGAAGCTGTAGTTAGAAAACCAGAGATCTAAAGAAAAAAGCCTGAATACATATTTCGGCAAATCTTCCTCTTGTCTACTAGAAGCCTAGCTTGACTAGCCCCACTCGAAGTGCCTTCTCTTTCTTTTTTTTTTTTTTTTTTTTAAAGAATTATTTATTTATTTATTTTTGGTGTGTTGGGTCTTCGTTTCTGTGCGAGGGCTTTCTCTAATTGTGGCAAGCGGGAGACACTCTTCATCGCGGTGCGCGGGCCTCTCATTATCGCGGCCTCTCTTGTTGCAGAGCACAGGCTCCACACGCGCAGGCTCAGTAGTTGTGGCTCACGGGCCCAGTTGCTCCGCAGCATGTGGGATCTTCCCAGACCAGGGCTCGAACCCGTGTCCCCTGCATTGGCAGGCAGATTCTCAACCACTGCGCCACCAGGAAAGCCCGAAGTGCCTTCTCTTTCAAGAAGCTTTCTCCAGAAAAGGGAACCCTCTTACACTGTTGGTGGGAATGTAAATTGGTACAACCACTATGGAGAACAGTATGGAGGTCCCTTAAAAAACTAAAAAAAGAGCTACAATCTGACCTAGCAATCCCACTCCTGGGCATATATCCGGAGAAAACCATAATTCAAAAAGATACATGCACCCAATGTTCATTGCAGCACTATTTACAATAGCCAGGACATGGAAGCAACCTAAATGTCCATCAACAGAGGAATGGATAAAGAAGATGTGGTACATATACAATGGAATATTACACAGCCATAAAAAAGAAAAAAAAGAAATAATGCAATTTGCAGCAAAATGAATGGACCTAGAGATTGTCATGCTGAGTGAAGTTAAGTCAGACAAAGGAAGACAAATATCATACTATATCGCTTATATGCAAAATCTTAAAAAAGGGTACGAATGAACTTACCTACAAAACAGAAATAGAGTCACAGATGTAAAAAACAAACTTATGGTTTCCAAGGGGTAAGGGCGGGGGAGGGATAAATTGGGAGATTGGGATTGATATATACACACTACTATATATAAAATAGATAACTAATAATGACCTACTGTATAGCACAGGGAACTCTACTCAATACTCTGTAATGGTTATATGGGAAAAGGATCTTAAAAAGAGTGGATATATGTATATGTATAACTGATTCACTATGCTGTACACCTGAAACTAACATAACATTGTAAATCAACTATATTCCAATAAAAAAAAATTTTTTTTAAAAAAAGCTTTCTCCAATTTTCCCAGCCCAACAATCTGTCCATTTCTGAACTCCTACAACACAAATAACAATAACAACAATAATAATAATAGTCCCCCCTATTGATCACTTTCTAGGTACCAGACTCATCCTACGTATAATACATTCATTATCGCATTCAATCCTCACCACAACCCTGCAAGGAATTTTGATTGTCTGCGTTTTACAGATAAGAAAACCAAGGCCCACAAAAATGATGTACCATTTGGTCACACAGCTACTTGGTGGAGGCAGATTCTGGATTCAAACTTGGGACAGCCTGGCTTCAAAGCTCAGAGCTTTACTTACTATGCGAGGTAAGGCAGTATGAATTCTGACTGAATACATCCCACTTTGTATTATTTTCTTCTTTTGGTTTTTTTTTTAAATTTTTATCGGAGTATAGTTGATTTACAATGTTGTATTAGTTCCAGACGTACGGCGAAGTGAATCCGTTACACATATATCCACTCTTTTTTAGATTCTTTTCCCATATAGGCCATTACAGAGTATTGAGTAGAGCTCCCTGTGCTATAAGTAGGTCCTTATTAGTTATCTATTTCATATATAGTAGTGTGTATATGTCAATCCCAATCTCCCAATTTGTCCCTCCCTCCCACCTTACTCCCGGTAACCATAAGTTGGTTCTCTACATCTGTGACTCTATTTCTATTTTGTAGATAAGTTCATTTGTACCCTTTTTTTAGATTCCACATATAAGTGACATCATATGATATTTGTCTTTCTCTTTCTGACTTATTTCACTCAGTATGACAATCTCTAGGTCCATCCATGTTGCTGCAAATGGCATTATTTTGTTCTTTTTTTAAATTTATTTATTTATTTATGGCTGCTCTGGGTCTTCGTTGCTGCGCCCGGGCTTTTCTCTGGTTGTGGCGAGCGGGGGCCACTCTTCGTTGCAGTGCGCGGGCTTCTCACTGCGGTGGCTTCTCTTGTTGCGGAGCATGGGCTCTAGGCGCGCGGGCTTCAGTAGTTGTGGCCCACGGGCTTAGCTGCTCCACAGCTTGTGGGATCTTCCCGGACCAGGGATCGAACCCTTATCCCCTGCACTGGCAGTCAGATTCTTAACCACTGTGCTACCAGGGAAGTCCCTATTTTGTTCTTTTTTATGGCTGAATAATATTCCATGGTATATATGTACCACCTCTTCTTTATCCATTCCTCTGTTAATGTATTACCTTCTTTTTTAAAAATTTATTTTTGGCTGCATTGGGTCTGTTGCTGCACGCAGGCTTTCTCTAGCTGTGGTGAGCGGGGGCTACTCTTGGTTGTGGTGCGCAGGCGCTACTCTTGGTTGTGGTGCGCAGGCTTCTCACAACGGTGGCTTCTCTTGATGCGGAGCACAGGCCCTAGGCACACAGGCTTCAGTAGTTGTGGCACGCAGGCTCAGTAGTTGTGGCTAGCGTGCTCTAGAGCACAGGCTCAGTAGTTGTGGCACACAGGCTTGGTTGCTCTGCAGCATGCGGGATCTTCCCGGACCAGGGCTTGAACCCGCCTCCCCTGCATTGGAAGGTGGATTCTTAACCACTGCGCCACCAGGGAAGCCCGATATACGATCTTCTGACTGTTTCAAATAGGTAAGTCAAACCTCCTCTCCTACGGCAATTCTTGAATGGTGAACGCAGAGTCCACCTGAGTTGGTCATGGGGATATCGTACCAATCGCTAGGTCTCTTAGTTTCTATATCCACTAGCAAGCAACAAGCCCTGCCTCCCTACCTGCCCCGAGAAGCCCCAAGTTATTCACCTGTGGCCTTTGGCCAGGTAACTCTGGACTCTCGCCGTGTCCCCCTGCCCACCAGCAAGTGCTTGGGGTGGCCTGTTACTCCTGCCTCCATCTGCCCAGGGTTATAATCAAGGTATGCTATAGAAGGAAGCAGACAAGACTCGGCAGAAGCCTGCCCTGAGAAAGCCAAGGACGGTTGAGGTGCTCTACCTAACAATGATGTTACCGCTGAACTTCCGCCTGGACCATCCCCTGCCTCACTCGCTGGATAAAATAACAGTCAAAGGTGGTTTGGGTCTCTCCTCTCCAAAGAGGTCAGAGCAAAGGACCCACGATCCAAAAGACCAGAACCACTGTCTGGCTGGATTATAAACTCATGATGACTGTAACCATGTCTTACATCCTGTTTCCTGAGTGGACTGCATACTGGGTCACAATGCAGAGGCAAAGCTGGGTAGCTTGAGACCGTAGTCTGGTGGGGGTAGGGGGACAGGTACCAAAATGACAGAATGAACTCTCATAAGTGATCTCATCTGGGTGTGAACACATTATCGGACCTGCCTCACAAACATCTAGTAAGTGCCTACTGCATGCTATGTCCCATTGGCTACAGCTTCCCATAAATGAGAATCATCTGTTGGAAAAATGCATCCATTCATTCATTCATTTATTGAAAAAATGTTTCTTAAGCTAAATGCCAAGGATATAATAATGGTTAGCAAAATGGACCTGGTCTCTGCTTTAGAGCCCGTGTTTAAGAGAATCAGACCTTCACCAAATAACCTCACGGATAACGAGAAAAAGTGCCAGGTGCCACACGAACCTACGCACTGAAGGTGAATAATAAATCCTCAGCATCTGAAAAAGTTGCAGCCTGAGAATTGTGTGAATCTTCAAATAAGTGAGTGCCAGCAAAACAGTCTCAGTGAGCCGAGAAGAGAACGACCAAGTAACCCTGAGAGCTGCTGTGCTGGGGGGCCAGCTAGGCTCGCTCACTAGCCACGCTGCCTGCTCCTCAAGCCCACGGAAGCAGGATCAACTCAGTTGGTGGCACCTCAGAAATCACGCATTTCCTTCGGGGTCCCTGAGAAGAACGGCAAGTGTGAAGTGTGAAACCTGCAGGTACCTAGGGTTTGTTGTGCTACCAGCTGTTTTAATAGCACGATCCAGGTCCTTGCAAACAATCGCGTGTTTACCGTCAGCGAGCACAGTGAGCGAGAGCCCCCGTGCTCCCCGCGTAGGAGAAGAAGCATCAGGCAGCCCGGTGTTGGGGGAATTTCCCAAGCACTGGAAAGGGGACACTGTTTGGAGCGGGAAGACTTCTGTTCCAGCACTGGTTCTCCCCACTAACTGCTGTGTGACTCTGGGCCGTGAGCTTCACTTCTGTGAGTCTGTGTCTTCTTCTGGAATATTCAGATGGCAGCAGACAATGATGGTGCCCCCGCGCATTGCCTTGATGCTGACAAGTCCATTAAAGTCCAAGTGCATCCTACTGCAAGCAATTGCTGAGACTTCCTGCCTGGGAGCTTGCTCTCGGCCACTAAGGGGCGGGTTAGAAGCGCCGGAGAACTAATACTCCCAGATGCGGCCGTCATACAAGGACCAGAGAAGTGCTAACACACAGCAGATGTGTGATGGACAAGTGCCCCACCAGTGACAACCGACAACTAGAAAGGACGTCAGCAGCCCAGGGTCCCGACTTGGCAGCTTCTGAGCAAGGCCAGCACCATATACATGCTTCCTGTAGCTGGTCATCCTGTTGTCCACGGGTCACTGCCCCAGGGGCAGTCAGGGAGGCTATGACCATGGCCTGGCCTCCACCCTGCCCAAGGAAAAGGGAATCAGGATAGAAAGGGTTTTGCATGGAAAGGTGTTCACCCCCCTGGAAGGAAGCCCCTACTGCCAAGTGCCCACTAGGCACCACGCAGAGCCTGTGTGGGCACCAGGCACTTTGCCACCTTCGATTGTGCTAACTCTTCACCCAGCCCCTCACAGTGAGAGCACAGCTGTTATTATGATTCCCACCTTACAGAGGAGACAACAGCTCTGATAGGTTAAATAATAATTGAAAAAAATAATTATACAGCTAGCATATATTGCATGCTTCCTATGTGTATCAGGCACTAAACAAGCAATAACTTCTTTAATCTTCAAAACAACTCTAAGAGACAAGTATAATTATTGTTCCATTCTACAGAGAAGGAAACTGAGGCTAAGACAGAATGAGCATCTTGCTAGGGTTTTCACAGCTAGGAAGTGGAACCTGGATCTGTCTGGCTCCAAAAGACTTCTTTCCTTCAAATCCCACCAACCTTTCAAAGGAGGGGCAGCCTCAGGAGAGAGGTCTCTGCTGTATGGATTTTTCTCCTAGTGCTAGAACTAAAAAAAGACCTATGACAAGCCAGCAAGACCAGCCTTGCCATTCAAGCTCACTCCTAACTCCCTGGAGTAGGTCCAATCAGCATGAACTCACCCAGGCAACCCAATTTGACAACACTCTTTGGAATCACATTATTCCTTCCATTTTGTGGACAGCCCTATTTTCACATTTTACTGTTTCTGGAACACAGTGTGTCTTCCCATCAGTGAAATGTAATGCGGCAGAGCTTCTGTTTCCTCCTCCAATGCTGTGATGATGTCAAGAATGCATGTTGCAATCAAAGGCATCTCAGAATCAAAGGAAATAAAGTATATCTAAGGAATGTTCAAATCTCTTCTACTGAAAGCCCAGAGCAGTCTTTAGAAGGCTGTAAATTTGAGAAATGAGAAGTCTAAACCATCTCATTCAGACCACTCAAAGAATCCATCAAAGCACACCTGCCTCTGCATGAGGGTTCACCCCACAATTTCCCATCTATCTGTGGCTCAGAAAACTTAGGCTTGGAAATCACGCATATTTGCACTGCTGATAAATAAAGGGAGGGAATTCCCCACTTGTTGGTTCACAGGTTAACAAGATCTAATTATGCTGCCCATTATATTGTACAACTATGAAATAAATATATGCCTCTATCCTCTCTTTTGACAGATTCATCCATCCATCCATCCACCCATTCATTCATTCCTACAACAGTTCAACAGATGTCATATTTAAGGTGGGCACCTTCCTCCGATGTAAGGCAGAAAGGGAAATCAATAGTGCAAAAATGAACGTTGGCACAAAGTTTAGAATCAGTACAGAATACAGAACATAGAGTGGCTTCACGAGGGAGGTGGAAGCAGCTTCAGGTTTTGAGGGAGGAACACAGGGGATACCAGACAGAAAAGACAGGAAGAGGGGCTTCAGAGAACACAGAGTGGCAACTTCTAAGCCACAGGCTAAGAAAGAGCTTTCACTGGAAAAATGTTTGCCGACCCCTCTGCCATGTCTGAGACCCAGCGCTGATACGTCTGTCACAATGTCCAGCCTGCTAAGCCGTGCTCCCAGGCACCCTGTACCAGCACGCTGAGCCAGGCTCTGCCCAGTGTGTCTGAATTCCTGCAACCTCGGCCAGGCTGGCCTCCTGCTCCAGATTCTCAGGCCTCCCACCCCTGGATATGCTTTTTGTTCTGGGGATCTGGCCAAGTTGTTTCACCTCTGTTTCCACTTCCCCATTTGCAGGACTGGGATGGTTAGTAGCTAACTCTCGGGGTGGTGGTATAATTCCTGGCATGTAGTCGGTGCTCACTGCAGAGGTAAGTCCACGAGGTGAGGGACCCTGTCTGGTTTGTAAACCAGAAAATTCTCAGTACTTTGAACATATCTGTTCTAAAGGACTAGATAGATACATTTTTTTTAAGTTTTGTGTGGTTAAAAGAAAACACATTAAAAAAAAAAAAAAAGAAAACACATAGGGCTTCCCTGGTGGCGCAGTGGTTGAGAGTCTGCCTGCCAATGCAGGGGACACAGGTTCGAGCCCTGGTCTGGAAAGATCCCACATGCCACGGAGCAACTGAGCCCATGAGCCACAACTATTGAGCCTGCGCGTCTGGAGCCTGTGCTCCGCAACAAGAGAGGCTGCGATAGTGAGAGGCCCACGCATGGCGATGAAGAGCGGCCCCCACTCGCCACAACTGAAGAAAGCCCTTGCACAGAAACGAAGACCCAAACACAGCCAAAAATAAATTAATTAATTAATTAACTTAAAAAAAAAGAAAACACATAACACAGAATTTACCACCTTAACCATTTAAAAGTGTACAGTCCAGTAGTGTTAAGTATATTCACATTGTTATAACAGGAGATCTCCAGAACTATTTCATCTTGTAAAACTGAAACTCTACACCCATTAAACAACAGCTCCCCATACCTCCTTCCCCCAGGCCTGAGCAACCACCATTCTACTTTTTATTTCTATGAATTTGACTACTTTAGATACTGCACATAAATGGAATTATACAGTATTTGTCTTTTTGCGACTGGCTTATTTCACTTAGCATGATGTCCTCAAGGTTCATCCATGTTGTAGCATGTATCAGAATTTCCTTCCTTTTTTTTTTTTTTTTAATAAATTTATTTTTGGCTGCATTGGGTGTTTGTTGCTGCATGTGGGCTTTCTCTAGTTGCAGTGAACGGGGGCTACTCTTCGTTGCAGTGCGTGGGCTTCTCATTGCGGTGGCTTCTCTTGTTGTGGAGCACGGGCTCTAGGCGCGTGGGCTTCAGTAGTAGTGGCATGTGGGCTCAGTAGTTGTGGCTCGCGGGCTCTAGAGCGCAGGCTCAGTAGTTGTGGAGCACGGGTTTAGTTGCTCCACGGCATGTGGGATCTTCCTGGACCAGGCCTTGAACCCGTGTCCCCTGCATTGGCAGGCGGATTCTTAACCACTGAGCCACCAGGGAAGTCCCTCCTTCCTCTCTAAGGCTGAATACTGTTCCATGATATGTACATATGACATTTTGTTTATCCATTCATCCACTGATGGACATTCGGGTCGCTCCCACCTCTTGCCTACCGTCAACAAGGCTGCCATGAACATGGATGTTTGAGTATCTCTTTGAGACCCCAATTCTTTTGGATATATACCCAGAGGAGGATTTGCTAGATCATATAGTAATTCTATTTTTAATTTTTGAAGAACCACCACACTGTTTTCCACAGAGGTTGCACCATCTTACAATCCCACCAATAGTGCACAAGGGTTCCAATTTCTAGGACTGGATACATAGTTGAAGAGTACATGAATGATATATCTGTTGAATGAATAATAGACATAGCATAATAACACAGTACTTTTTGATGGGCTGACACTTTCCCTCAGCTAACTTACAATCTCATTAAGTATACCCAAGAATAGGAAATAAGGGCAAAATGCCACACTGATACAACTGCAGGAACATACTGGAACCCTCCCCATACAAAGACTAACATTGCTCCCAAGACCATGCTCAGTACCAGAAGTTCCTCCGGGACAAGAACCATGACTTACTCTCCTCTAAATCTCTGATCTTGACCCCCAAACCCCTGGCCAAGAGGCTGACGTGCAGTGGGCACAAAGCAATATTTGCTGAATGGTGACAGAGGGGCAGGTTCAAACAAGGAAGGCTTCCTGGAAGAACATGGCTTTGAAAGAGAAAGAAGACAGACTGGCAGAGAAAAGGAAGAGCAGGTGTGGCTGTAGAGAGGGGCCTGACTCACTGGTTTCATCTCATTCCTGAAGGCAGAGGCGATCTGTGTTTAAGACACAACACTATAATAAAGTCACGTGACATGATGATGCAACATGCTTCACAGGTGCTCAGTTAACACGTATTGACGGAATACATGATCAGAATGAGAGTAAAACAAACAAGGGAACATCAGAAAGACTTCTGTATGAGTTGTCAAAATGAGAAACTGGGGGTTCCTTTTAAGCTACAGGGAAATAGTCACATGACCTAAACCAGCTTTCCCAGTTCACCACCTCCAGAACAGGAAGCCCGAGAAGAAACTACCTTCCAGCCCTACCCTGAGGAAGCCTCATGACACCGCTGCTGGGGCAACCCCAATCCTCAAACTTCTTTCGGAAAATTCATCTCTGCTTCTTAGGAATTGTACTGCCTGTAAACCCAGAAGAATCAACCCATGTCTACAAGACTTCTTTTCAAAATGAAATTTCTCCAGAGTCAAGACTCTTTCCTTCTACTGAGGATTTAAATCTTCTCTGTTTCACAGCTGTTTGTCTCCAAGGCGACAGGCGACACAGGCAGGACGCTACGCCTGGATGCAGCTGACTCACTGCAGCCTTGAGTCCACTCCCCGCACCACTCATGTCACCGCCACTGGACTCACCAGATTGGAACGCCCTGGGAATGTCACCGAGGCAGGCACAACGGAGTTGTTAACAAAGCAACCCCACGCCCCATCCCCACTCTTCCGGAGAAGCCTCTGGGGGAACCAGAGGACCCTGTGGCTAGCACAGTGCCTGGCTCAGCAAACGTTCATTGAATGAATGAACGAATGACCACCTAAACAAACACCCTCATACCAGAACTTTCGGGCACACTTCCACTTCCCATCAGAGTCCAGTTGCCAACTGGTCAACACCAGCTAAACAGTGCCGTGGATTCCTGCAAGCCTCGTGCTTTGCAACTGTCTCAAATGTAGGTCACCCTAAGCATCATCTTCTGGGGCCTGGTATGAACCAAACTTCTCTTAGAATCAAGCCTTCTCACCTTCCCCAACTCTGTTTCCCTTAAATGACAAAGAACCACAAGGCACTGAGTCTGAGGTGGGAATATTCGTGCCCCAAAGCAGCAGGAGATTTGGCCCTCTTCTATCTGCTTTGGAGACAAACCATCTGATGGAAAGTCCATTGGATCCTCAGAGCCTCAGGTGCCATAGGGGAAAACTGAGAAGGATAGCGCCCGGGTCCACAACTGCTGTGTTTGCTGGGAACCAGGGAGACAGAGCAGAAAGAACATCAGACACTTCTCACTCTGGCAACATGGCAGCCTGAGCTGACGGGGGTACCCTTCCCCCTTGTTAAAAACACATAAAATCCTGAATTAGTGTGACTCACATGGTTTACAATATATAACCAAAAAAGGAGAGAAGAAAAGAGGGGACCCCATGCCATGTACAAAGGCCACGCTCCAGGACACGTCTATGTCCAGCTGCACGCACACACACAGACAGGCAGGCCTGCAACAGGGGAACACAGGCCAATTCTTGTGGGCACGACAGGCTGCTGGGCGGTCCCCAGATATCATCCGGGGCCCTTACAAAGGACTCCATGTGCTGGGTCAGGATGCTCCAGCGTCAGCCTGCTTCCTCTGTGGAAGCGGTTCTCCTGGCTTGCTCTGATACAAGAGATAGGGCGGAAAGACCAGTTCCCTCTCATGGCACTGGGATTACTGTGGAAAGGGGGCCTCTGAATCATTTAAGCATGGAGGGCCCACATTTGCAGAAGCTGATTTCCTGAGGCAGAAAACCCAACTACTGGCTTAAAAAAAAAAAGGAGGGTGGAGATTATGGGCTGACCAAACTGAGAAATCCAGGGATGGATGTAACTTCGGGCACGGCTAGATTCACTCAAAGGATATGGTCAGAGAGGACCTAGTCTCCGTCTGCTGGTTCTGCCTTCCTGGAGGGGTGACAGGGGTATTTCAGGCAGGTCTGCCCCCAGGGGGCCACTGGCCTTCAGGTTTATGTGCAGTCACAGTTGAGCAATCCCTGAGGAAGGAAAGCCTCTCTTCCCCCATAGTTCCAATAAAAGTCTCAGGGTTGACTCTGACTGTGTGTGCATCCTTGAACTCAACTCTGTGGCCAGGGGCTGGAACATTCCACTGGCTGGGTATTGCCCATGGGTCCATACGAGTATACGGGCTGGGTCAAGTCCACAGAACCTACGAAGACTAAGGGGAGGTGGGTACTTATCTAAAGGAAAGTAGGGAAAAGAAAGAGAGAAGAAGAAAAGGAGGAAGGGGGAGGGAGAGAGGAAAAAGAAAACATGGTATAAGCCACAGATAATTTTTATTTTAAGGAATAAAATAGCAATCCATTTTGACTTTAAATAAAACAAAAAGAACAGCAGCAGACCGAGCTTTTGTGTCCTTTTTTTCTGTAACAGCTTTGATGAGATATAATTCACATACCATACAATTTGCCGGTTTAAAGGATACAGCTCAATGGTTTCAATATAATTCACGGAGTTGTGCAACAATCACCACAATCGATTTTAGAACATTTCATTTTGCCCCAAAAAGAAACCCTGTACCTATCAGCAGTTACTCCCCCCCAGTTCCACCTCCACCCACTCCTGGCAAAAGAACAGCCTAACTTTCTGTTTCTACAGATTTGCCTATTCTGGAGATTTCATATACACGGCATCATACAACAGGTGGGTTTTAAAAATTTTGTCTTTTGTGGCAAAATCTACAAAAAAAAAAAACCCATTTCCTGAACTCCTGGTTGAACTCAGGGCCTCTGGTTCTGATGGAGTGGAGTCGGGCCTCACTCCCTGGAATCGTTACTAAGGATGTGGACCACAGGAGGGATGAGAGGGGCTGGGAGACCCTGAGGAGGCCTGAGATGGTTGGTACCAGCTGGAGATGGCACGCTGCCCGGCGTGACTCAGCAGCGAGGGCGTAAACCCTCCAGGAGGCCTGGTCCAGGCTTCTGGTCTCGCCCCTGGCATGGTACATGGCGGAGTGGAAAAAAGCATGCGCTTTAGTCTAGCAGATGTTCCAAGGAATCCCCAGGGAAGGGCACCGTGGGGTTCTACCCAGCACCTTTCCTCATTCCTGACTTCATTCAGGTTAGCCCTTCTCCCAGGAAGCATGTGTTCCTGCAGCTCCCGGGTGTGGGCCCTGCTGGTCCAAAACCCTCCCAGCAATTTGCCAGTAATCAGTCTAAAGGACACGTGACCCAACTTGGGTCAAGGAGACCTGAAATTGGAGGTTTCTGGGAAAGCTCTTTCTCAAGCTCCTAGAAGAGGTTTAAGAAATGGTGTTTTCTCTCTTCCTCTGGACGTTACAATACAGGTGCTCAAAGTGGATGCAGCCCATCTAACTACCAGTCTCAGTGGGAAGCCTACACATGAAGAAGGACAGACCTGAAGAACTACAGGAAAATGGGAGCGGGGGCTCCTGGAATAGACACTAATTCTGTGCTACGTGTCCCTCATGCTCCACTATCCCCTTCTCTGTGCCCCAAAGTGGCCTCCAGGGACTAATAATGCAAGGGCCCCCTACCCTCTGGCTGCAGGATGGTTTTGGCCAACAGGGAGCCCTAGCAGGAGACAGGAGGGAGGGGGAGAGTGAGGTACCATCCTCCCTGCTGCCCCCCTCCGGCCCCCACCCCTGCTCCCTGTCTGGGGGTCACTGCAAACTGGCTGTCACCCTCAACCCAAGTCTCAGCTCTGGTCAGGGCCCCTCCTCGTGCCCTTGCTGTCTCCAGATTCTAGCAACTGTTCCCTCCCCACCCCTCAAACTGTGCACTGGCCATGTGCCCGGGGCCCCCGCACTGTCCCTGGAGCTTCCCTGCACCTGCCACACCCTCTTAAAGGTCCCTTTATGTGGCCCACACGCACAGGAAAGATGCTCAAAGGCATCAGTCATTAGAAAAATGCAAATCAAAACCACCATGACATGCCACGTCATACCCGCCAGATCAGCCGTAATACCAAAAAACATAAAATAAGTCTTGGAGAGGGCGTGGAGAACTGGAACCCTCACATGTTGCTGGGGGAGATGTAAAATGGTCCAGCCACTTTGGAAAAGTTGGCAGGTCCTCAAAAAATTAAACACAGAGTTAGCAGATGACCCATCAATACCATCCCTGGGTATATATCCCAAAGAGTTGAAAACAGGTTTTCAAACAAACATTTGTATGTGAATGTTCACAAAGGCGCTACTCACAATAGTCAGAAGGTGGAGACAACCCAAACGTCTATCAACAGATGAACAGATAAACAACACGTGGTCTAGCCATACACTGGAATATTGTTCAGCCATAAAAAGCAATGAAGTACTGATACGTGCCTTGACACGGATGAACTTCAAAATCATTATGCTAAGGGAAAAAAGCCAGACACAAAGGGTCATATAGTGTATGATTCCACTTACATGAAACATCCAAAACAGCTAAATCCTTTGAGACACAGAGCACACGAGATGTCGCCAGGGGCTCAGAGACAAGGAAAGGGGGTTGATGAGGAGTGACTGTTCAGTGGGTACAGCGTCTCCTTTTGGGGTGACGAGCTAGTGGTCAAACACACTGTGGGGCTTCCCTGGTGGCGCAGTGGTTGAGAGTCTGCCTGCCAGTGCAGGGGACACGGGTTCGAGCCCTGGTCTGGGAAGATCCCACATGCCGCGGAGCAGCTGGGCCCATGAGCCACAATTACCGAGCCTGCGCATCTGGAGCCTGTGCTCCGCAACAAGAGAGGCCGCGACAGTGAGAGGCCCGCACACCACGATGAAGAGTGGTCCCCGCTCGCCGCAACTGGAGAAAGCCCTCGCACAGAAACGAAGACCCAATGCAGCCAAAAATTAATTAATTAATTAATTTTTAAAAAAAAACAAAACACTGTGACTGTACCAAATGCCACTGCATTGTATGCTTTAAAATGATTAATGGTTAGGTTTATGTCAATTTTACCTCAATTACAAAAATTCCTTTATGCAATTCTGGAATTATCTTAATTCAAGGATGCTCTGAATATCCTGTGGGGACAGTGACACAGCACCCCTGCTCACACCATCCCCACCCCGTGCAGTTATGTGAGTGAGTGTGCTTCCTCGTGGCTTCATTTAAGCCCGTTCTGGTCTATGTCGCAGGAAGTTTCCTAATTGACATACCCACTCAACCACTTCCCAGCCAGTGACATCTGGCGAGTGTCTAAGCGTCAGTGAGTTTCAGTTTCCTCATCTGTCAAATAGAGTCACTAATACCAACTTCACTGGGTTGGTTTAGGATTACTGCCCCACGTATTCAGCAAAATGTATAAAATGTATCTAGAACATCAGGTGGAGCTCAAAGGGTGATTTTTCTCATTCCTCTTAACACCAAATTATCTCCCTCCATGGCAAAAATAATGTGAGAACTGGTACCAGGCTCAAAGGAGGAACATACAGCATAGCGGCTGGGCAGGCAGGCTCTGGCACCAGCTTGCCAGAGCCGAACCCCAGCTGCGCCCCTTGCTGTATACACTGAGGGCATAATGAACAGAATCACAGCATCTCGAGATGGGAGGGACTTCAGATCTCTCTAGACCAAGGGTTAGCAAACTATGGTCTGTGGTCACAAATACCACCTTACCGGAGTCTTGCTTCTCTAGGCCAAACAGTGCCCACTACTTTAGCAGAGCTTCACGGGACAGGGTTTTGAGGTCCACTAGCCTCCTCCTCCTGGCCACACAGCTGGACTACATTTCCCAGGCTCCCTTGTGGCTGGGCACGGCCGCGTGGCAGAGCTCCAGCCAAGGAATGAGGGTCGAAATGTTGCTGGCCAGGGCGTCCCTGGTGGCATGGTGGTTAAGAATCCGCCTGCCAACGCAGGGGACACGGGTTCGAGCCCTGGTCTGGGAAGCTCCCACATGCCGCGGAGCAACTAAGCCCACGAACCACAACTACCGAGCCCACATGCCACAACTACTGAAGGCCACGCGCCTAGAGCCCGTGCTCTGCCACAAGAGAAGCCACCGCAATGAGAAGCCTGCGCACCGCAACGAAGAGTAGCCCTCGCTCGCTGCAACTAGAGAAAGCCCGTGCACAGCAACCAAGACCCAACGCAGCCAAAAATAAATAAAATGAATAAATTTTTAAAAAAAATGTTGCTGGCCATATCTCAGGCCAAGGCTCCTAAGAAGTGAGCTTGCCTCCTGCATGCTACTTACCCCTCCTGCCAGTGGATGCAGACAATGACAAAGCCCTAGGGGCCACCAAGCAGGGCCACGAAGGTGGAGAAGCCTAGGTCTCTGAGTCACCACGTGGAAGACAGACACCACTGAACTAACAATATCCACTTTGGATATTCAGATGAGTGAAAAAAAACATCTCTTGTATTTGAGCCATTAAACATCGTAGGGACCACAGGCACACCTCGTTTTACTGTGCTTCACTTTATCGTGCTTTGCAGATATCGTGTATTCTACAAATTGAGGTTTGTGGCAACCCTGCACCGAGCAAGTCTGTGGGTGCCATTTCTCCAACAGCATTTGCTCGCTTTGTGTCTCTGTGTCACGTGTTGGGAATTCTCACAGTATTTCAAGCTTTTCCATTATTATTGTCATGGTGACCTGTGATCAGTGATCTCTGATGTTACTATGGCAAAAAGATTACGACTCGCTGAAGGCTCAGATGACGGTTAGCATTTTTTAGCAATAAAGTTTTTTTTGTTTGTTTGTTTTTATTTATTTATGGCTGTGTTGGGTCTTCGTTTCTGTGCGAGGGCTTTCTCTAGTTGCGGCAAGCGGGGGCCACTCTTCATCGCGGTGCATGGGCCTCTCACTATCGCCGCCTCTCTTGTTGCGGAGCACAGGCTCCAGACGCGCAGGCTCAGTAGTTGTGGCTCACAGGCCCAGTTGCTCCGCGGCATGTGGGATCTTCCCAGACCAGGGCTCGAACCCGTGTCCCCTGCATTGGCAGGCAGATTCTCAACCACTGCGCCACCAGGGAAGCCCTAAAGTATTTTTTAATTAAGGTATATACATTGGTTTCTTTTAGACATAATGCTATTATTGCACCCTTAACAGACTACGGTGTAGTGTAAACATAACCTTTATATGCACTGGGAAACCAAACAAATTGTGTGACTTACTTTATTGTGATATTTGCTTTATTGTGTTAGTCTGGAACCAAACCCGCAATATCCCCAAGGTACACCTGTAGTTGTTACTGAGGCTATTAACACTATTACTAATACACCATCCTAGTCCCCTCAGTGTAAAACGTCTACTGAATTGAATTATGCAAGGTTTCATTAATTCATTCAAAAAAAATCTTCAACTGAACACCTACTATGTGCCAGATCCTATGCTAGAGCCCATGGGTTCCGAATAAAATAACAGTTTAACAATATCTGCTCTCAGGAAGTCACAAAACAGTAAGGCAGACAGATGCCTGGACAAAAGCCTGTACAAGGTACAGCGGGGCCACGACAAGGAGATGGTCAGTTCTGCCGGGAATCAGGCTGAGTCAGGAACAGCCTTCTGGAAGGGGAGATGCCCAGGTTCAGAAGGTGTTCATCAAGTAGGTGAAGGTTACAGGCATTCAAGGCAGAGGGGCCGACCTGAGCAAAGGTGTGGGGCCTGAAACAGGGAGGGAAGTGTGAGGGGGATGGACGGCTCAGAATAAAAGTTGTCGGGGGGAGGAGAAGGAGGAGAAGGAGGGGGAGGAGGGGCATGGGGCGGAGGACAGGGGAAGTGTGAAAGATGAAGCTGCAGAAGGACACGGACCCAGACCATCACAGATGGCCTAGCGGGCGTTCGGGAGCGGATGATTATGACTACACAGAAAAACAGATACGATCTGAGCAAGCACCTTCCAGATGAGGCCTGGCTTTCTAATTCGAAGCGAGAATGTCCTGCTGGTTCATCTTGCAGTGACCAGCTCGGCCTCACTTGAGCTTTGGTTTTTAGAAATAAAATGCCTGACTCGAATCGCTAAAAAAAAAAATAATAATCATTTCCCCTATCTGGACCTCAGTTTTCTCATCTGTATAAGGAGAGGGTTGGTTAATGATATCAAAGTAAAAAAAAGGATTCTATGATTTTATGATCATTGTGATGCTGGTGACCCACCTGTATTTATTTAGTATCGTTGAGTTTTAGCTAAATGCACTGTTTCTTTAAATATCAGTTTGTCACATGGGACTTCCCTGGTGGCGCAGTGGTTAAGAATCCACCTGCCAATGCAGGGGACACGGGTTCGAGCCCTGGTCCGGGAAGATCCCACATGCCGCGGAGCAACTAAGCCCGTGCACCACAACTACTGAGCCTGCGCTCTAGAGCCCGCAAGCCACAACTACTGAAGCCCGCGCGTCTAGAGCCCGTGAGCCAAAACTACTGAAGCCCGCGCATCTAGAGCCTGTGCTCTGCAACAAGAGAAGCCACCGCAATGAGAAGCCCGCGCACCGCAACGAAGAGTAGCCCCCGCTCGCCCCAACTAGAGAAAGCCCGCGCGCAGCAACAAAGACCCAACGCAGCCAAAAATAAATAAATAATAAATAAATAAGTATCAGTATGTCATAAACTAAACAGAAAGAAAGTGGCTTCAGTATGGACGGGGTGGGGGGAAGTGGGGAGTGACTGCTAACAGGTATGGATGGGGTTCTTTCCAGGGTGATGAAAATGTTCTAAAATTGGTTGTAATCAGGGTTGCACAACTCTGTGAATATACTAAAAACCATTGAATTCTGCCCTTTAAACGGGTGAATTGTATAATATGTGAACTATACCTCAATAAAGCTGTTACAAAAGTATAATTTTTAAAAATTAATAAAAAGGAAATGGTGAAAGGCCTTGAGGTTAAAAGAC
Source organism: Balaenoptera acutorostrata (assembly GCF_949987535.1). NCBI lineage: Eukaryota > Metazoa > Chordata > Mammalia > Artiodactyla > Balaenopteridae > Balaenoptera > Balaenoptera acutorostrata. The sequence continues at coordinate 10,496,991 of NC_080080.1, read as the reverse complement.
AAAACGAATCAATGTGAGCGAGCTGGGAAATGGGAGATACATAGTGATCTCACACGGGACTGTCCAGTTCTCTGGTCTATCCAGGCAAAACCCAGCCAAGCAGAACTTCTTGCTACACCGTCCCCATCGGTCTGGGTCTCCCAGCCCAGGAGGACGCTAGCCCGTCAGCAAGTGCCCCAGCCTCCTGACATAGCTCTCCATGCGCTGTGCTGTGTAGACAAGCCCTGGAGACCACTCCACGGCCCAAGGGCCCCTCAGGGTGCTGACGACTCAAACAGCAGGCCTCTCCACCTCTGTGTGTCTGCTTTTCCCTTCAGAAGGCCCGAGGGCCACCACATAGGCTGGGAACCTTTCAGCAGTTTCATTCTCCCGGGATGGAAACTGACGCTGGCTGTCACACCCTCTCTGAACAGGGGATGAAAGGGACCAGGGGCCTTCACTCCCTCACAGGGAGCACCTCCTGAGCACCTGGCAGCCACTGGGCTTTGTACTGTGCTCATGACACTGGACAAAACCGTGTTGGCCTTAGGAGCTCAGAGACCAGCATGGGGAAGCGACAATGATGGATCAGTGTGACACATTTGATAAGGGTAAGCACGGGGGGACACTGGGAGCACCCAAGATGGCTCCACATCCTATCTTAGGGACCAGGGAATGACAGGCTCATTGTCTACGAAATAAACATTACAGGGAGTTCCCTGGCGGTCCAGTGATTAGGACTCGGCACTTTCACTGCCGAGGGCGCCGGTTCAATCCCTGGTTGCGGAACTAAGATTCCACAAGCCTCGCAGCGTGGCCAAAAAGAAAAAGAAAAAAAAAAGACGGGCAAATCTCTTTTCCCAGATTCACCAACCGATGAGTCACCATTCTCAGCAAAGGAGCAGAGAAAGGCCAGGGATACTGCTTTAATAAACCGTTTCTCCCAATGTAAAGTTATACCAGGAGTGAAAAACCAGTGTTGCTGCCTGACACTGTCACAAACTGCAAATGATACAGGTAACCTGAACATTACTCACAAGTTAGTAGATTTAAAATGAGAAGTATACTGAGAAGTATAAAAGGCAAAAAAAAATTTTTTAAATAAAAAAAATAAACATTACAAATGGCCCCCATTTATGCCAGGCACCAGGCTGGTACTCGGGAGACCTGAGAGGGAAGGAGCATTCCTGTCCTCGAGGAGCTCACAGCGCAGTGGACTTGCTGAATAGCACCTCCGAAGTCCTCCCAACCTCCTTGGGATGGCTGAGGTACAACCAGCGGGGCTGGGTGATGGTTTGGATGAGCTGAGTGATGGAGGGGAAATCCATAAACCCAGAATCCAAGCATCCCACCACCCCATTCCTTCCACTCTGGTCCAAAAGCCACCTTGACCTTCTGCCTGTATTACTGCCACAGCCTCCCAACCATCTCCCTGCCCTTCAACCTGTTCTCTACACAGCAGACAGCAGGATCCTGGTGAAAAAGTGAGCCAAGAACATATCACTCGTCTGCTCAAAACCCTCCAAGAGCTTCCTTTCCCTCTCAGAGTAAAAACAAAAGTCCTCAAAGTGCCCACCAAGGTCGTGCATCACCCGGACCCCATCACCTTTTCCCCCATCAGTGACGCCTCCATCACTCACCCCACTACAGCCACCCTGGCCTCCTGGAGGTTCCTTGAACATGCCACACATGCAGCTACCCCAGGGCCTTTGCAATGGCTATTCCCTGTGTCTGGGACACATTTTACGCCAGAGTGCCTCATGCTCACTCCCTCAGTTCCTCTGGGTCTTTGCTCACGTCACCTTTGCGAGGAGAACTTCCTTGAACACCCCATCTGACAGTGCACACCCCCTTGGCTCTCTCCAGCCTCCTTTCTGTGAGCTCTTCTCCATTAAGCATCTCATATCCATATTAAATGTTTGTTTGTTGCATGTCTCCCCAGTGGAATGTAAGCTCCATGAGGACAAGGAATTGTCTCTGCTGTGTTCACTGCTGTTGCCCAGCACCACCCCCGCCCCGATAATGCTGGAATGCAGTGGAAACTCAAATAAATATGTGAGGAATAAATATCCAGGTTTGTAGCCAGAGTGGCCGGGAGAGGATGCATGGGAGACATCACTGGGCAGGAGCAGGTGGCGAAGGGGCAGCAGGTCAGCTGACGGGGTCATGGGAAAACCGGCTTGGCTGTCCTGTGCCCAGGGGCTATTTTTAAGCCACCCACAGGGCTAAGGAGGCTTCACCTGCTTTTCTGCAATATTTTAAGTAACTGGAGAGCAATGAGGGTGTCAGAGTTACTCCAGCCAATGAGAGTTATCAAGGCCTTCCAGAAGCCCCGGCATCCGTCTCACCCTTTCCTCCGGGGGACCCAGCCCCTCTTGTTAGTGATGTATTTGCTCCATGAAGTGCAGGCCTTTCCAAATGCCAACTCTCTCTTCCTGCCTCTGACGACTGGGTTTTACAAGTAGCATGAAGCCCTTTTTCAGAGTCCCATGTGTAAACAAGGTTAAGTGGGGAAGAACCGGCATTTATTCAGGGCCTCTCAGGCGCCACACCCTTGTCCTACATGATCTCACTGTAATCTCCACCCTGCAGTGGATCAAGTGGAAAGGTGGGGAAACTAAGGTTCAGAGAATGTAAGTTGCCCAAGCGTCTCAAGCAAAGGACAGAGCAGGAGTTCCCCCCCAGGAGTCTGCCCCAGGACCATCCCATGCTCAAGTTTACATTCTTTCTACCACAACACCCTGTCTGTACAACACGGAAGGACTCAGGCTGTTACCTTCTCCATCCTTTAAACTTGGTGTTTCTTCCTTCCGGTTTGAATTTCCTTTCAATGTACTGCACAGGGAGGCCGGGACACAGGTCAGAGATGAGGGAGGAATAGCTGAGCCCCGATGCTTCGCAAAGCACAGAGCCACGGATCTCACCTTCCTGGTTCAGGATTAAGGCCAACCTCCTTCTCAGTCCTGTCCCTCTCACTCCTCCAGACCCAAGGTGCATCTGCTTCCCCAGCCCTAGGCAACTACCACATCGAACAAATGCTTCTCCAACCCCTGGCATGCACTGACCATGGCTACAGTCCTGTGTTGTGCAAGTCTCTGCCCTCGACCCCAAAGGGCCCCTCTAGGGGCCCCTTCTCAACACATTCATGCAGCAGATGGAACGTCACCTCGATCTCTGAGGAGCTACTCCTTCAGTGTCCGTCTCAGCCTCTAGCCTGGGAGCACCACCCTCTAATCTCCTGCTCCTAGTGTAACACCAAGGAAGTTCTCAACAAGTGCCATTTGGAGGCACCACTAGAATACAGAATTGGAAGGTACAACCATGCCACTGTTCGCTGAATTAATGCCACAAGCCTATCTGTAGTCAGACACGTGGGACCATCTTTTTGGTCAGTGTTCAGGCCAGATGCTTTATCACCCCCATCACCATCATTACCATCATCATCATCACCATCATCATCATCATCACCATCATCATCATCATCACCATCACCATCATCATCATCATCACCATCATCATCATCACCATCATCATCATCATCACCATCACCATCACCATCATCATCACCATCACCATCATCATTTGCTAGGGCTGCCATAACAAAGCACCAACAACTAGGTGGCTTAAAACAACAGAAATTTATTCTCTCACAGTTCTGAAATGAAGGTGTGGGCAGGGCCATGCTCCCTCTGATGCCTCTAGGGAGAATCCTCCCTTGCCTCTTCCTAGACCATGGTAGTTGCCAGCAATCCTTGGCTTATAGACACATCGTCCAGTCACATGGCTGCCTTTTCCCAGTATGTCTTCACATTACCTTCTCTCTCTGTGTGTCGGTCTCTGTCTACAAATTTCCCCTTTTTATAAGGACTCCAGTCATATTGGATTAGGGCCCACCCTAATGACCTCATTTTAACTTGACTAACTCTGTAGACACCTTATTTTTATATCAGGCCACATTCTTAAGTACTCAGGGTTAGGACTTCAACACAGCTTTATTGGAGGACACAATTTGACCCTTAATAATCATCATCATCAGGACAGCTCACATTTCCACTTCCAGTTACCACGTGCCAGGCACCATTCTCACTGCTCTCCATGTACTATTACATAGAGTTCTCACCACAAGCCTGTAAGACGGAAGTCTTATTCACTGCATTTGACAAGTAGCAAAACTGAGGCTCAGAGAGGCTCTGAACTTGATCCAAGATCAGCAAGTTCTAAGATCAGCCACTAAGGGGCTGTGCTAGGATTCAACCTAAATCCAGGATCCAAACTCTTAGCCAATCGTCTATACCACAGAAGCTTTGTTTCTGACGATGCATTACCCTCCACAGACTTAGTTTCAGCTCCAACAGGATTCCCACATGCAAATGTTCAGCACTGTTACTTTCAAACAAGAAGTTTAAAATATCATCACTCCATTACACTATATAGATTGCAACATTCAATAGCGATTTCAACAAAACTTTTTTTTTAATCAAGAGCAAAAAAATTAAGCAACGTTATCTCCTATGTTACCAAGGTGTATCATCTCCTTCTCCCTAAAATGTACTTAATCTTTGCTTTCCTTGTACAATGTCTTTGGTTGCAAGTCATAAGCCTGAGGCAAATAAAATTCCAGTAATTTCCAAGAATGTGGTGTTGGTGCTTTCCTAATAAAGAGATAACTGAGCTCAAAAAAAAAAAAAAAAATCATCACTGAACTCAGCTTACCCCAACCAACTCTCAACTTGTTCCAGGATGAGAACACCCCACACAGACACATGCTATGTCCATTAAGATTCTTTCAGAAAAACACGTGTCCTTCACCGATTGGCTCACGCGGCCCTGCTTATGCAAACCCTCAAATCTGCTGTTGTATATAACGGCTGTGCGTGGGGCCCCACCCTTTCTCAGGGTGGTGCCTCCTGGACCCCTGACAACCTGCCCCAGCAGGTGGCTCCCGATCACCCAGGAGGCACAGGGCGGCCAATGGGAAGAGCGGACTCGGAAGCCTGCGCTCCAGTCCTGACTTCCTTTCCTCCCCCGTGTGAGCGCCTCCCGAGCGCCAGCGCCCTGCTCCTTCCGGTCCTTAAAGCACAACTTGAAAGAGTTTCTCAAATTTATCAAAAAAGAGATCGTCAAACTCTAAGCTAAAAGAGAATGAAGGAATAATTCATTCATCAAACACAAATTAAGCATATGGTCTACCGTGGGGCGGGCACTAAGGACTCACCGAGAGAAATAAGAATGCAGGGGACAAAGAAAGTCTGTGTGTGTCTGTGCGTGTGTGTGTGTAGGAGTGTGTGTGTGTGTGTATGGGGATGTGTAGGGGTGAGGGTGTGTAGGAGTATGTGTGTATGTGTGTAGGTACATGTGTAGGGGTGCATATGTGTGTAGGGGTTGTGTAGGTGTGTGGTAGGTGTGTGTTTAGGTGTGTGGGTGCAGAGGGGTGTGTGTGTGTAGGAATTGCGGTAGGTATGTATATAAGGGTGTGGGTGTGTAGGGGTGTGTGTGTATAGGGGTGTGGTAGGTGTGTGTGTAGGGGTGTGTGCTGAACATAGGTTCAGCAAAGTGCACGACTTGTCCCCGGGCACACGGCGAGTAAGCGAGAGCCGGGGCTGACCCCTCGGTCGGAGCAGCTGAAAAGTCCAGGCTGCTTCCTTCCTCATCTGACTGCCCAGGCAGCGGAGCAGGGGGCCAGAGCCTGCTAAGCAGAAGGGTGACCCCAAAGTGAAGTCTTAAGGAGACTCCCCGGGCAGCAGCTTGGAGGATGGACTAAGGGCAGGGCAGTGAGTTGGGAAAGGGCTGGCTGACTCAGGGGAGATCCTGCGGAAGCCTGGCCTGAGGCAGGAGCTGTGAGGACACACAGACCAGACGGGGCTGGACTGCAGATGCTGGGACAGGCTTCCGCAGAAGCGGTTTGGTTCGGGGGAGGCATAACAAAGGAAGGCAGTGAGCCACTGGCAGTAAGAAAGTCTTCCCTCTTCTCAAGGCTCAGACCTGGGAAGCCAGGACACCAGGAAAACCACATCACAGCTTCACTTCCCGTTCCACCAAAACAAAAACCCAAGAGCTGAAGTTGCGGGAGGGGAACAGAAGAGAGAAGAGAGGGACAGACACGCTCCTTCCTCATCCGTCCTCCACTGAAGCCTGGCACCAAGCATTTAGGGATGCAGAGAACAGTAGGACCAGGAGCCCGAGGAGGCTGCGGTCTTGCGGGACACAAACATGACTCAGCCTTGGAAACTAGCCAGAAAGCCCAGTGTCCTCAACGGCTCTCCCTCCTCCCACTGCCCCTCCCCTGCTCAGTCCCCAGGCCGGCCAGTGCTACCGCCTATACATTCTCCCTCTCCAGCTTCTGGGCCCTCGCTGCCAGACTCCTACAGGAGCATCCGGAACGGCCTCCCTGCCTCCAGCCCTGGTCCTCACCACCTAGCCCATTCAGTCCAGGGTACCCAGAATCATCTTCCTAAAGGGCAAGGGTCACATCACTCCCCCGCCTTAAGCCTTCAATGGCTCAATGGCCTCAAGGTCAAGTCCAAACTTCAGGATATGGCTCCTGCCTTCCCCTCGGGCCTCAGTGCATCCCACCTGAACTATCAGGTTCACGGATGATGAGTCACTCGGTTCCCAGCACAAACCGTGCTATTTGCACCATCTACCTCCTTGCTGAGGTGGTTCCCTACACCTGGAACTTCCTTCTCTTCCCTCCACTCTTTTTCTGGCTAATTCCTATTCATTCTTTAAGATTCAGCTCAAGGATTCCTCCCTGTAGCAAGTCTCCTCTGACCCTCCCTGTAGGGTGGGGTCAGGTGCCCCTTCACAAGCATCTGGTGATACCTTATGTTCCCCTGGGACCACACAAACCACACTGGCTCACAATCTGCTGCACACATCTGCCCCCATTCGGGAAGGACAATGCCAGTGTACAACAGCACAGCTGGCACACAGTAGGTACCTAATAAAGAATGAGGGTGCACGGGCTTCCCTGGTGGCGCAGTGGTTGAGAATCTGCCTGCTAATGCAGGGGACACGGGTTCGAGCCCTGGTCTGGGAAGATCCCACATGCCACGGAGCAGCTGGGCCCGTGAGCCACAATTGCTGAGCCTGCGCGTCTGGAGCCTGTGCCCCGCGACGGGAGGGGCCGCGATAGAGAAAGGCCCGCGCACCGCGATGAAGAGCGGTCCCCGCACCGCGATGAAGAGTGGCCCCCACTTGCCGCAACTGGAGAAAGCCCTCGCACGAACCGAAGACCCAACACAGCCAAAAATAGATAAATAAATAAATAAATAAATAAATAAATAAATAAATAAATAAATAGAAAAAAAAAAAATCCTTAAAAAAAAAAAAAAAAAAAAAAAAAAAAAAAAAAAAAAAAGAATGAGGGTGCAGGTGGGGAGGGAGTGTGGGAGGGGCAACAAATGTTATAGGTGCTCGAAGACTAAAACAATGGATTACAACAAGAAGGGTCAGGAAAGGCTTCACAGAGAAAGTGCATTTGGGCCATTCTTTAAAGAGTAAGTTGTAGGATGCAGCAATCCCATGCCTGGGCATATATCCAGACAAAACTATAACTTGAAAAGATACACGCATCTCTATGCTCCTAGCAGCACTATTTACAATAGCCAAGACACGGAAACAACCTAAATGTCCACTGACGGATGAACAGATAAAGAAGATGTGGTACATTTATACAATGGAGTATTACTCAGCCATAAAAAAGAATGAAATAATGCCATTTGCACAACATGGATGGACCTAGAGATTATCATACTAACCAAAGTAAGTCAGAAAGAGAAAGACAAATACCACATGACGTCACTTTTTTTTTTATAAATTTATTTTTATTTATTTATTATTTTTGGCTGTGTTGAGTCTTCGTTGCTGCGCACAGGCTTTCTCTAGCTGTGGCGAGCGGGGGCTGCTCTTCGTTGCAGTGTGCGGGCTTCAGTAGATGTGGAGTGTGGGCTCAGTAGTTGTGGCTCATGGGCTCTAGAGCACAGGCTCAGTAGTTGTGGTGCACAGGCTTAGTTGCTCCGCGGCATGTGGGATCTTCCTGGAGCAGGGCTCGAACCCGTGTCCTCTGCATTGGCAGGCGGATTCTTAACCACTGCGCCACCAGGGAAGCCCAACATCACTTTTATGTGGAATCTAAAATGCGACACAAATGAACCTATCTATGAAACAGAAACAGACTCACAGACATAGAGATCAGACTTGTGGTTGCCAAGGGGTGGGGGGGGTGCGTGGAGAGAAGGACTGGGAGTTTGGGGTTAGCAGTTGCAAACTATTATACATGGGATGGATAAACAACAAGATCCTACTGTATAGCACAGGCAACTCTATTCAATATCCTGTGATAAACCATAATGGAAAAGAATATGTATAAGTGAATCACTTTGCCATACAGCAGAAATTAACACAACATTGTAAATCAACTATACCTCAATAAAATTTTTTTAAAAAAGAGTAAGTTGGATTTTTGGTTGGTGGAGAAGGTAGGGAAAGGGCAATTCGGGTGGAAAAAACAGCAAGACTGCAAAGGCATAAACATGTACAAGTTAGTGGTGATTTCAAACAGGATGGTGGGCTAAGCATAGGGTGACTGGGGGAGCGTATAGTAGCCCCAGAATCATCTAGAGGTCATGTGAAGTGGGCATTCCCTTGAGTATTAGTATTATTTTGGTGGGTATGGGCTACAGGTAACAGAAAAGTCAACTCAAAATCGTCTCAGGGTAGGGTATTCAGTGTCTTGTTCCTTCCATCTTTCTGCTCAGACACACTCAACATGTTCTCCCTAAGCAAGGCCCCTCATGACCCCAGGATGGCTGCCACAGTGCCAGGTGTCACATGTCAACCCTACTATTTCCCATAGCAGAAGAGAGGCTGTTTCTTTCTAAATGTCTCCCTTTAAGATGGAGAAAAATATTTCCCCATCCTCCCAGCAAATTCCCCTGCATATTTTGTAACCAGAGTTGTGTCACATGCCCATGCCTAAACCAATCACGGCCAAGGGGGACAAGACCACTGTGGTTCACCCCTGGGGCTGGGACTGACCTCCCTTAAAGGCCCTGGAAGGTGGGCTTCTAAAAGATCAATGTTCTGTCAGCAAAGCAGAAGGGGAAAGGGTGTTGGATAAGCAACCAACAGTGTCTTCTACGATTTCTCACCCGCTCGCCTCCAAAGTACACCATTCAAGAGTCTAATCTGCACATATCCCACATCTCCACCCTTCAGCGGTTCTATTTTAGGTCTGAGGAAGTAACAGTCCTAGGAGAGGAAACTGGCAAAAGGCTATTACTGGAAGGTCTATAAACACCGCAGTTTGCTTTTCTGGATCAGGAGTTCCGTGACAGTGGAAGGGGAGGAAATAGCAGGGATGCCTGCATTCCAGTGAGAGACCCCCGAATGCCATGGTATAGTAACTGAGAGTTTCTACCTTCCTTCTTGAACAAATGTTTTCCTTAGGCCTCCAAAAAAAATAACTACCACATTCCTATCACAAAGACTGTGATCCAGCTACTCTCAGCCTTGGATACCCACTCTCTCCATGTACTGAGCGCCTACCCATCCGGGATTGTAAGTTCATAGAGCACCTCTTCCCCAAAACTTCCTCTGACCACCCCACTGGGATCACTCTCCCTTCCCTGCACACGCATGGCTATTCCTGTATAACTTTCCTGTGGTGAGGACGGACATCAATTCAAAATTATGAACAGTTTCACATCTCTCTCTTCTAATCAACTATAAGATATTCTAGCCCACGGACCTTGAGTTTCCACCTTTGTATCCTAGGCGCCTGGCACAGAACAGGCTATGCAGGAAAAGTTTGTGCAGGGAAGACTCTTCAAACTGAATTTGTTCTTTGTTTTTTCCTCCCGTTTGGAACCTACTCACTTTTATTTAGACCTGATTATGTGCCTGGCACTCAGCCACTTTCTGTATATATTGCTTTATTTAACACCTTTTTTAAAAGGCTGCAAGCTTTTTCAACATTTACAGAAGAAGAAGCTCAGAAAAGCTAAGAGAAAGGTGAAGGCCAGACTCTCCGAAGGCCACATGAGGAATTAGGGCATGGAATTCAAATTCAAGTCTTCAGAGGCAATACTGCATCACAGTCAAGAGTGTGGGCACTGAACACAGACTCCTTGCTTAAAATCTCGCCACCTGGGCTTCCCTGGTGGCACAGTGGTTGAGAATCTGCCTGCCAATGCAGGGGACACGGGTTCGAGCCCTGGTCTGGGAAGATCCCACATGCTGCAGAGCAACTAGGCCCGTGAGCCACAACTACTGAGCCTGCATGTCTGGAGCCTGTGCTCCGCAACAAGAGAGGCCGCGACAGTGAGAGGCCCACACACCGCGATGAAGAGTGGCCCCCGCTTGCCACAACTAGAGAAAGCCCTCGCACAGAAACGAAGACCCAACACAGCCAAAAATAAACTAATTAATTAATTAATTTTAAAAAAAGAAAAGAAAAAGAAAAATATTAAAAAAAAAAAATCTCGCCACCTATGAGGTACATGACCTTGGGAAAGTTAGTCTGTGCGTGTCTCAGTTTCCTCCCGCATAAAATGGGAGAAAAACAGCGCCTAGTTCATAGGGTTAGTACGAGGATTAATGAACTCATGTAGGAAAGCTGCTTAAAACAGTGCTCAACGTGTATGAATATACAATAAATATTCGCTATCGTTACTGATTCCAAGTCCAGTGGTTTTCCCGTTGCTTCACGACAAATGCTCCCACCTACACCCACCCAGTCAACTCAGGCATGAAAGAGTGATCTGGCCAAAGGACAAACCCCAGAGAGACCATGAGTTCCACCGTCCAGAGGAGCAGCCTCAGAGAACAGCAGGTCAAAGATCACGAAGGCAACGCGGTGCACAAACTCCGTCCCGAATGGGTTCCCAGCTGCAGCTCAGCCCTCATTTGTGGGGTCTGGGTGGAACTTCCAGGGGAAAGAACATCACATGAGACAGGAGCCATTCAGCCACCCCAGGGCCCAACGACTGCCCAGACGCCAACCCCTTAGTCTACGCAAGCTTTGAGGACCTGAAATGCTTGCCGCTCTTCCCCGGAAAACCCAGTGCCCGTGGTGGTGAGGAGGAGAGGCAGAGGGAGTCTCCAAAACAAGGTGCCGCTGAAGGATACGTGGTCCCTTCCGCCTTGAAGACAAGACAGACCCCTTACCCTCTGTGGTTCCCCCCTCCCACATTCATGATCTCACTGTGACCTGACAGGGAGGAGGGTCAGGACAGAGTGACCACCACCTTGACACAGGTGAGGAAGGGCGGCTCCAAGAGGTTAAGTGACTGCTCCTAAAGGTCACGTAACTAGTCAATATCAATTTCCGGACTAGAACTCAGGACTTCTGAGTCTCAGTTCAGTGCCTCTTTTCCATGATTTTATTCTGTCTTCGGCATCCGTGTTTGTCTTTTTCAGTACATACAATTCCTTTCTTCCTAAATACTTACTGTCTTCTCTGCACTGGGGGTTGAGAAGATGAACAAGGCATTTTAAGGCCCAGCTCATGCCTGTCCCCCAACCCCGGCTCTGCAGGGTGAACACACAGGAGGGGCTCAGGAAGTGCTTGCTGATCTGAATCACATCTTCTTTTTTTTTTTTTTTTTTAAATATTTATTTATTTATTTATTTATCTTTGGCTGTGTTGGGTCTTCGGTTCGTGCGAGGGCTTTCTCCAGTTGCGGCAAGCGGGGGCCACTCTTCATCGCGGTGCGGGGACCGCTCTTCATCGCGGTGCGCGGGCCTTTCTCTATCGCGGCCCCTCCCGTTGCGGGGCACAGGCTCCAGACGCGCAGGCTCAGCAACTGTGGCTCACGAGCCCAGCTGCTCCGCGGCATGTGGGATCTTCCCAGACCAGGGCTCGAACCCGTGTCCCCTGCATTAGCAGGCAGATTCTCAACCACTGCGCCACCAGGGAAGCCCTGAATCACATCTTCTTATTGCTAGTGTTCTGATAAGGATTCTGGTTTTCTTTTCTCGAAATGGCAATTTTTGTAAATGTTCTTTCTCTTCCTTGTCTGCAAAAGAAGGCTGAATGTATTAAGCTGGCTGGCTTCCAGTTGGTGCCTACAAGACACGAGAGCTGAGATCCCTCTACAAGGCCAGGACCCCAAAGGGGTCCCAGCCTCTTTTGAAAGTGGGCCTGAACTACTCCTCTCTCCAATACAGAGAAACGGCAAGAAAACTTGTTCTGCCTCAGGGTCTGGATGGGGGAGAAAAAGGATTCTGTGCAAACTTTAAGGCCCTAAGTATGGGTGAAGTGTCCAACAGACAGCACTGGACTGGGGGTAAAAGTCTTGAGCCCAGTAGCTACCATAGAAACGTGCCCAGGACTCAGGAAACCCTTGGAGCCTCGGCTGAAGGACAAAACGGCTCTGTAAAGCCACTTCTGCTCCCCGGGAGAGGTGGGGTATGAGCCACGATGCCCCACAAATCAGAAGATGCAGGAAATGGGAGAATTGGCTCCTCAAGTATTAACATAACAGGGCCATCTGAACAAAGAATGTCAGTATGTTTAAAACAAAGATATGAAATAAGAATGAGAAATTCTCATGGAAGAGTAAGACCCAAGGATTAAAAGCCAGGATGATTTGAAAGAGAACCAAAGAGAATTTCTAGAAGTTAAATGGAGAGTCATTAGAAATAAAAACTCAATGATGAGAAAATCCAACAAATGTGGCAACACAGTTGGGCACCAGAAGCCAATGGACTTGATTCAGCCCCTCCCTGCCCAGTCAGTGCCTGCCCTTTGCTTGTGCTCGAGGGAGGAGAGGCACAAGAGGAGGAGAGGAGTAACCCAGACCCCCCACCCCTCCCCCTCAAGACACACAGTCTGAAGGCGAGGCAACCGTAGCAGCAAACAGGTTTCCACACGGCATAGCAGCAACTGATGCTCCCATTTCTGGACTCCTTGTGCGGGACGCTTTTCCTACATTATTTCAGTTCAGTACAGAAAGTGTGAGGATGGGAGGGAAGGCGGGTCAGTAGCAGACCCCAGAATCTTCTGGCTTCCTCTGGGCCATCCTGCATCTATCAAGGTCACAATCACAATGGAATGCTGAGCCCTCTTTTTTTCCTCCCGCTTCCATTTGCAAAAATCTTTTCCTTGGGAAATCTCAAGAATAAGAATAGTACAAGGAACACACATCCCTTTACCCACGTTCATCTGTGGTTAATATTTTACTCCATTTGCTTTTTCCTTTTTTTCTCACTCACATATAATTTTTATGTATTCAGAAAATACATATAATTATTTTCTGAACCATTTGAGGGCAAGTTGCATATATCACAGTCTTTTACTGGAGCACTCTGTGTTTCTACTCGAAAGGATAATTATTTCAATGCGAAACTACAATGAAACAGGCACCAGTATCATTACACAGTCAGGGTTCTATAAAGGCAGAAGTCTTGCCGGAAAAACTCATGATGAGCCCTGATGAGGGACAGACAAGCCATTCCCCAGAAACCACACACGGGCTTGCGTCTCTCCTTCCTGTTCTGCCCACGATGACCGGGACGGGCTTGGTTCTCCGGAACCCCTGCCGCATCTGGGGGAAGCGCTGACGGGCACACTTCTTTATCCCAGGTCTACCCAGACTCCACCTGGGACCCCTCCGTTGGAAAGAGGTTGCTTGCTCACTTTTCTGTTTTTCTAACTCAGTGCACTTTGGCATTTCCTGACTTAGAGAGGTAGAGAAGAGGAAACGCCAAAAATATTACAAGACCAGCTAGTTGGTGGCATTTCCAAGGGATGGGGGCTGGCAGGGGAAGCTCAGGCAGCGAGGGACCTCGGTCTCTCTGCAACCCGGCACTTGGGTAGCCAGCAGAGTTGATGGGGTCCCCCCAAAGTGCTGAAGGTCTCGGGACGCTGTCTGTTTCTGGGGAGCATCTGGGGCAGGAGCCCATTTTCTCCAAATAACGGAGAGACGTTCGAAAGCTGGTCTTGATCACCCCCTCACAGCGACGTGGCTATACATCACATCGTGCTGCGTTGCCCTTATTCTCAGAAGATGGGGCCGCCTGCCACAAAGCACAGGAGGCCAGGCCCTCGGGTTGTTTTTTTCCCCTCATGCTTCAGACGGATTTGTCCTGACCAAATCACACGCCTTCTCCTGATCTCTCTTGTGGCCAGTGGCCTGCTTTGGGGACAGAGCTGGCTGAGGCTGGGGACACTAGCTGTGGCTCGGGACCCAAGGTTTTAGCTGTACAAAAGGCACATGTGTTGGGATTCACACTGTGCCCGCAAATCAACCACAGCCGACATTTAAAGAGAGGACCGACCCCCTCAGACCCCACCCCTTCCTGGGAGTGGATACGGGGTACGTGGGCTGGGAGAGGGTGTTCATGGGTTGGTGAGTTTAACTGAATCCTGAGGTGGGGTGAGAAAAGTGAGTGTCCTGGGTTGCCGAGTGAACAATTTGGCCTGCAGCCTGAAGGAGGCACAGTGAAATGAATCCTCAACTCCAACTCCTCACATAAAGCCGGGCATCGAGAAGAGCTTGAATGAAGGAATGAATAAACCTCAATGAGGGAAGGAACATTTGGGAGGGCAGTGAGTTTACAAGTAGAGACTGACTCCCACCGGGGTACCACTACCTCCAGGAAGATTTCCCTGGCCTCCCCTCCCCCACTGGGTTAGAGGCCTCTCCCCAGACCCCCATAACACCTTCCCCTACCAGCCTGCAAAGCTGTCCACGTCCTAATCCCCAGGACCCGTGAATGTGTTAGGCTACATGGGTTACACAGCAATGAGGAGCTAAGGCTGAAGATGGAATTAAGGTTACTGATCAGCTGACCTTAAAACAGGGAGATTATTCTAGATTATACAGGTGGCCTGATGTAATCAAAAGGGTCCTTAAAAGTGGAAAAGAGGGGCTTCCCTAGTGGCGCAGTGGTTGAGAATCTGCCTGCCAATGCAGGGGACACGGGTTCGAGCCCTGGTCTGGGAAGATCCCACATGCTGCGGAGCAAATGGGCCCGTGAGCCACAATTACTGAGCCTGCGCATCTGGAGCCTGTGCTCCGCAACAAGAGAGGCCACGACAGTGAGAGGTCCACGCACCGCAGTGAAGAGTGGCCCCCGCTCGCCGCAACTAGAGGAAGCCCCCGCACAGAAACGAAGACCCAACACAGCCATAAATAAATAAATAATTCCCATTTAAAAAAAAAAAAAAAAAGTGGAAAAGAGGAAAGAACCAGAGAGATGGCGGCATGAGAAGGACGAGGACCAACACTGCTGGCTTTGAAGACAGAGGAAGGGGTCAAGAGCCAAGGGATGCAGGAGGCCTCTAGAAGCTGGAAAAGGCAAGGGAATAAATAGATTGTTCCCTAGAGCCTCCAGAAGGAACAGAGTCCTGAGCACACCTTGAGGTTAGCCCAGTGAGACTCATTTCAGACTTCTGACCTCCAGCACTGAAAGAGAATAAATTTGTGTTGTTTTAAGCCACTAAGTTTGTGGGAATTTGTTACAGCAGCAAGAGGAAACTAATACATCACTTATCATTAGACTGATCCTAATATAATGTAATTTTTATTTATATGCCTATCACTGCCATCAATAATGATGATGATGATGATGATGGCAGCTAACATTTGTTGAGCACTTACCACATGTCAGGCCCTGCAGCAAATTTTTCATACATATAAGATACTATAAAAAGGTAACTTCAATTGAACACTATGGTGAAGGTAAACACAGGGATCTGATAGTGGGAGAGGGAGCTAGAGGCACCTTCAAGGAGTTAAAGACACAGGTATATTTTACAGGATGAGCAGGAGGTAGCCCAGGAGAGAGGAAGAAAGTCCCAGGCAAGAGGAAGAACACAGCAGACCCTCAGAGAGATGAAACAGCAGGACACGTCCCGGCAAGCATTTTGGTAGCTCAGCTGCAGGCTGATAATATCCACGTTGGTGCCTCTCGTCCCTAAGTCTCCTCTGAGGTCCAGAGTCATGTCTGCCTGAAATCTCCACCTGGTTGCCTCGCAGACATCTCAAGCTCAGAACGGCCCCCGTGGAACCTGTCTCTAGGCACACGTTTCCCCAAGGTCTTCCCTGTCTCTCCAAATGACACCCAGCTGTTCAAACCAGAACCCAAGAGTCATTCTTGAGTCCTTCCGCCTGCCCCACCCTCATTTAATCCATCACCAAATTTCATCAAGATCCAACCAACCAGGCTGCACTCACTTCTCTCCACCTCCACTGCCACTGATGGAGGTTCCACCCTGATCTAAGCCACCCTCATCTTTCCTATTACTGCAGTGGCCTATTAACTGGTCTCCCTGCTTCCACTCTCGGCCCCCTGTGATCCACTCTTATAAAAAAGCAGTAAAAGTAATCTCTTAAAAATGCCAATCAGACCCCACTCCTGAGCCTAAACTCATCAAAGTTTCCCCTTGTACTTGGTGGGGGAACTGTCCGCAGCACGGTGTGATCTGCCCCTGCCTCCCTCTAAAACCTCACCCTGTGCCATTTTCCCCATCCCACCCCCGACTCCCCTCACTCCCAGGAACACATCGAGCTCTTTCGTGCACAGAGGACTTCGCACATTCTAATCCCTCTGCCTGGAACGCCCTCTCTCCTGCAACCTCTCCGCCTGGCCAGTTGCTTATCAATTCTTCAGCCTCAGTGAGGCCTTTTCCTGGCAAAACTAGAACTCCCCCACACACACCCCACCCCACTTCACTTTGGTCATCGGGTCGATCCCTTGTGTGTGCTTCCTTGATAACAAGAATCACAATCTTTCATTTGTTAGAAGTTACTTGCTTCTTTATTTTTGCCCAGCTCCTCCAATGGAATGCCAGCCCCATGAGGGCGGGACCGGGCCTATCTTGTTCATCGCTGTATCACCAGGACTTCACACAATGCTTAGCATGAAGCAGGTGCTCAGTACAGGCTTGCTGAACTGACTCATCGAAAGAGAAAGTGCGAGGCTGACACTGAAAGCTGAGGCTGGAAATAGAAGGCCTTGAACACAGGGTCCTATTCGTCTCTGCGCAACTGGCACCTTCCACAGGGGAGCCACTTAGCAAATGTGCAATAGAAGAATGAAAGAATGACTCAAATTCCAGATGAATCTGAAAAGTGCTGTCCTTTCTGGTCAAGGTTCCGGAAGCAGCTCCCTCTCCTCCTTGGGACTTCTCAGGAGGTAACATATCCAGGGCATATAGCAAGTGCTCAATAAATGCTAGCGATCGCTGTTACTATTGCTTACATGGGGATCATTCATGCATCCCATAGAAAAGACCTGTTCTCCAACCCATGCAGATAGAGTGGCTGAGAAAGAGGTGGGAAGAAGAAACACAGGAGGGGAAAATGAGAATGGGGCCACAGGATCCAGTCAAATTCCACTGAGAACTTGGAGGGAAAATGCAGAAACGACAATGTTCCAGGTAATACAGGTTCCCTTCTTGCCTCTAGACTTCAGCCACCTGGGTGCAACATGCAGATGGCCCGCAGGGAGGTGGGTCCTCAGGAAGGGTGAGGGAGGGTCCCATTTGTCTGCACACACTCATTTGGGGGCCTGCAAGCCTTCGACTGATTTTGCAAAATCTGGCTCACTGTGGCTGGTAAGGAGTGGGGAGGTGGAGAGAATTTCAACTTCCTTCACCAAATGGCAAGCTTTAGAAAAAGTCCTTTCTCTCCAACGTTATCACATACTAAAAATGAAAAACCAGCCATTCGGAGCTCTCGTAGGGAGAAAAATAGATGGGCTGCCTAGCTCACAAGATACAGGAGGGCTGGAAATCATGTCTAGAGAACATCATACGGTACATTATGTGCTAAGATACTGCCCTTTTTTGGACCTGGGAGTTTCTATTTTTTACAGAAGAATGGGATAGAGAAAAGTCATTCCTATATAAGAAGCCACCCATTTTATATTTCATATCCATTTGGTGGCTGAAGCTCCAAATCCATTTAGTAGCTGAACAGTAGGGGTTAGGGAATTTTTTTCTTTTAACTCTGTCTCAAAATATACAGGGCTTCCCTGGTGGCACAGTGGTTGAGAATCTGCCTGCCAATGCAGGGGACACGGGTTCGAGCCCTGGTCTGGGAAGATCCCACATGCCGCAGAGCAACTAGGCCCGTGAGCCACAACTACTGAGCCTGCGCGTCTGGAGCCTGTGCTCCGCAACAAGAGAGGCCGCGATAGTGAGAGGCCCGCGCACCGCGATGAAGAGTGGCCCCCACTTGCCGCAACTAGAGAAAGCCCTCGCACAGAAACGAAGACCCAACACAGCCATAAATAAATAAATAAATAAATAAACCCAAAGTTTAAAAAAAAAAAAATAGATGTAACACTCAAGATTTCAGCTAAAAAAAAAAAAAAAATATATATATATATACAGTTTCAGATAACTGCATATCTCAAAAAATAGCAGCAATAACAGACAAGACAGAACAAGAGAGGGCACTAAAACGATGAAGGTTATAATGCCAAGAAGGCATATTTCGCAACATTTCACGGCTGACAGACCATAAACTGACATTAGTGAAATGAGCACTGGACGGGGAGTCTGAAGCCTGGCCACGTGACTTTACATAAGTCACTTCACCTCTCTAGGCCTCACTCAGCTGTATAACAAGAAGGGACTGAAACAACTATTCTCAAAGATTCGATGCTTCCAGAAGACCTGCATCTTCTCTTCCTGCATCTTCCTCCAACTGCAAAACGGAAAGGCCTTGGGCTGAAGTTTGATGGCGAGATAAAACTGGCCTCAGTATTGAATTATGTTTTACAATCCCCAAACATTTCTCAGCAATCCATGCCCTGCTGTCATCCCAGAATCCATTCTGCTAAGACAAACTGACCGAGTCTACGGGTAAAAAAGTAGGAGAAAGTTCTTGTTCTTTCTGATTAGTGCAGGTAAAGCTGAGGTCACGCTAAGGATGGTCTGAAGTTGGCTCTCCATCCCCCTGCGCTAGTGGAAAAATAAATTATTGAAGGAAACCGCTTTAGGAATGCCCGAGAAGAACTCTCGGGATGTAGGAAACCGCAGAACACCAGACGCCAGCGAGTTTCTTTTTTCTTTGAAACTTCACGTTGCTCTCAGAAAATGCAGCAGGTCCCCAAATGGTACAAGCAGAAAAACACAAGCCACGTCCCTATCTTCCCGTGAACAAACCCCAAGCCCCCGAGTGGGAATTTTTTCCTTAAGTTTCGTTCGCTGAAATTAAGTGGCCTGGGGCCTGCCTGGCAGCGCCGAGCCCCAGCCGGGGCCGGGGGCCGCGGGGCCGGGCCGGCCGTTCCCGAAACGGCGGGGAACTTTCCTCCGCCGCGCCCGAGACAATGCCACGGCCGGCGCCCGCGCCTCCGGCCGGGAGGGCGCCCCATCGGCGGGGCCCCGGCCCCTCTCCGGGAAGGCGCGCGAAACCCCCGGCGCGGCGCCACCCGTCCCACTCGGCGTCTCGGGGGCGCAGACCCCCCTGGGCGGCGGAGCCCGGCCCTGCGGAGCCCGCGGCCGGCGCCCTCCCCACGCACCGGGCACCCGGCCGCGAACGGAGCCGGGACCCTCCCGGCGCCCCGTGCCGGCGCCTCTCCGCGCGGGGGCCGGGCAGGGGGCGCCGACGACCCGGGGCGACCCCGCGCGGCCCCGCCGAGCCCGTCCAGGCGCCCCGCAACTCACCGGGACCGGGCGGGCCGCTGGGCATTATTCCATCGCGGGCTCGGCGCCGACTCCTCGGCGGTGGCGGCAGCGCAGACGCCCGCGCCCCGGCTCCCCTCGGCCGGCCGATTGCGGCTCTCGGAACGGAAAGCGGGCGGCGGCCGGAGCAGCCGGCGGGGCGGGAGGCGCGGGCCGGGGGCTGCCCGAGCGCAGAGTGCCCGCCCGCGGCGGCGGCGGCGGCGGCGGCGGCGGCGGCGGCGGCGGCGAGGCGCGGGAGCCGAGCGCGGCGCAGGAAGGGGCGGGCGACCATGTGCCGAGGGGAGGAGGCCGCAGCGACGCGCGCGGCTCGGACGATCCCGCTCGGCGGCGGAGGGCGCGGGCTTCAGGAAATCCAAACACTTCGACAGGAAATCGGAATCCTGACTAAGCATTCCCGGCCCGGGGGCCGCCCCACGCCGGGGGCTCCCGCCTCGCTTAACCCTTGGCCCGCCGGCACGCAGGAGGGGCGGCGGGCTGGCTCTCCGACGCTGCGCGCGGGGCAGGCGGGGTCTCGGACACCCGAATCCGGCGTGCGAGCTGGGCCGGGGTCTGGCATCCTACCCCTTCGGCCCCACACCCCCGCTGGCCTGCCTTCTCCTCGCTCAGAGGTAGAAGGGGTGGGATTTGTCCCGATAAAACCTTGGCCTTGGGAGGTGCCTTTGTAAGTCCCCGGACACCAGGAAAGGACCTTGGCCTCTCTCCCATCCTGCAAAGAATGAACTTGCAATCTCCTGGCCGTTTCCCCTATTTTTTCATAAAATAAATGACTTTACCTGGCTGCCCCCTTTCACGGCTCCGCTTTGCTAATTTCCTCATTTTTTGCCCAGTGCCAGGGGGCAGGACCTTTCCGGGTCGGGATAGTATAGAAATAGTACGCACAGTAACAGTATGGACTTTGGACTCTGACCCGGGTTGGAATCTGGACTTTGCCTTTTTTCTAACTGTGTTACCTTGGGTAAGTCACTTCACTTCTCCGAGCCTCCGTTTACTCAAATATGAAATGAGGTGGTCATACCGCCTTCCTAGGTTTGATTTGGAAACCACATGTTTAGACAGGGACTGACACACTGTAAATGCTCAGATAAATGATAGCCATGATTGTCTTTATTCCACAAGAGATATCAGAGAAAGAAGGGTTTTACTGGTGGAGGGTGTGCTGTGCATCTATACCTACTTAACAAAGCCTCGGAACTTCATTAACCTCCTTATCACCCAGAGATTATTTTTCTTTGCAGCATTTCAGAAACTGCTCTCTGCAGAGGAAAAGGTTAGTGGCTATGGCAGACCCCCTTCTGGTGAAATCTGAGACTCAGCAAACCTCACAGAATTTGCTATTTTACTCTTAACCTGAGAGTCAGGACACTGGGGGTGTTTGTTAAAAAAAGTCTGGAGAGGCTTTACAAAGTTTGAGAAAACCAGAGTAAATCTCCATCCATTCAGGCCTGGATTAGGTGGCCAGCAGGAGTGATTCACTGTGGCTTCCCACGGAAATGCCACATTAGGGGTTTTCTACCTGGAGGATGCAGCTTGGTGGTTTTGCTGTAAGTGTCTCAAATTCCTTTGAAACCCAATCTGACTTGAAGAGGGAACAACGTACCCATGAATGAAAACCAAATTTGAAATGAGCCTGCCAGGCACTGAAAGTTGGGTATGAGCTCCCCAACTCTAAGTAAGGACGGGATGTCAGTTTTAGACCCAGTTTGTCTCTTTTCTGCAACTCTTTTTCAGTAGCCAGAAGCAGTGGGACAAGCTCCTGGTTTGGCCCCAGGAGTCCAGGGTCCTGCCCAAGGCCCTTTTTGCAGCTGCTAGTACCTCTGCCTGGAAGAATCTCTGCTTGGCTGTTCGTTGAACTCAGCTCACAGCTCAGAAGTCGAGACCTCAAAAGGGGCTTTCCCCAACCATTGGCTCTACTTGTCTTAATAGCCCTTGTCACGGTTTAATTTGTCCTGTTTATTTGGTTGCTTATTTATCATCTGTCTCCCCCTGCGTGGGTAAGCTGCATTAGGGCAGGACTGCTGCTTGTCTGCATCACTCCTGTATCCCGGTGCCAAGAACAGTGCTGGCCCATACAAGACCTTCAATAAAGACATGTCCAATGAATGAAAGAGGTAAACCAGGTTAGAGTAGCAGGTTCAATCTGTCCCTTAGCTCCCTGTATCTTCCGCTTTGGGGGAGAGGCTTTCAAATGGGAAAGCCCAGTGTAATGGAAGAAGCACCAGAGGCTCTATTAATGGCTCTGGAAAGTTAAAACTGTAAGTAATTAAGTCTGTCAGACGACATAACTGCAGTCTCATTGGTACAGTCCCAGTTAATTGTGCCCTCCTTAATGCTCCCCCAGCACTTCTATTCATTTAAAGAAGAATCAGGGACTTCCTTAGTGGTCCGGTGGTAAAGAATCTGCCTTACAATTCAGGGGACGCAGGTTCAATCCCTGGTCAGGGAACTAAGATCCCACATGCCTCAGGGCAACTAAGCCTGTGCGCCACAACTACTGAGCTCGCACACCTCAACTAGAGAGCCTGCGTGCCGCAGACTACAGAGCCCATGCGCCCTGGAACCCGTGTGCCACAGCTAGAGAGAAGCCCGCGCACCACAACTAAGACCTGATGCAGCCAAAAATAAATAAATAAATAAAATAAATCTTAAAAAATAAAATAAAATAAAGAACGAATCAATCACATTCTGTGCTTGCTCGGTACGTGCCCTCCTCAGTTAGATGGCAAACTCTCTGAGTTGGAGGGAAAGCAAAGGAGCCTGTATTTATTGACCACTTACTCTGATCGGGGCCCTGAGCAAGGTGAATTTGAATTCATTAAGTCATTGGTTAAGTGCTCAAAAATCTTCTGGGCAATAGATCTGCAAAGATGAACTGTTCTTGCTCTCCGAGAAAGACAAGAAAGTTCTATTTAGAAAGCAGAGAGATGATTACTCTTATAGAGGTATGTCCAGGGTGTCACAGAAAATTTAGAAATTTTCCTAAATCAGAAGGGAGTGGGTATCTTAGTCAGTTCAGGCTGCTATAACAGAATACCATAGACTCGGTGACTTATTTTTTTTTAAATAAATTTATTTATTTTATTATTTATTTATTTATTTATTTTGGCTGCGTTGGGTCTTTTGTTGCTGTGCACGGGCTTTCTCTAGTTTCTGTGAGCAGGGCTACTCTTCATCGCAGTGCATGGGCTTCTCATCGCAATGGCTTCTCTTGTTGCAGAGCACGGGCTCTAGGCACGTAGGCTTCAGTAGTTGTGGCACACGAGCTCAGTAGTTGTGGCACACGGGCTTAGTTGCTCCGCGGCATGTGGGATCTTCCCGGACCAGGGCTCGAACCCATGTCCCCTGCACTGGCAGGCAGATTCTTAACCACTGCACCACCAGGGAAGCCCAACTCGGTGACTTATAAACCACACACATTTATTTCTCACAGTTCTGGAGGCTGGAAAGTCTGAGACAGGTGCTGGCAGATTCGATGTCTGGTGAGAGCCCTCTTCCTGGTTCATAGACGACCGTCTTCTTGCTGTGTCCTCACATGGTGGAAGGGGCAAGGGAGCTCTCTGGGGTCTCTTTTACAAGGGCACTAATACCATTCATGAGGGCTCCACCCTCATGACCTAATCACCTTCCAAAGGCCCCAACTCTAATATCCATGACATTGCGGGTTATAAAATTCAACATATGAATTTTGGGGGTATACAAACATTCAACCTATAGCAGGGAGTTAGAAACCACTTCCAAGAAGTAAGGGCTCTTAAACCAAGCTTCAAGGAAGAGGTGGGACTTATCTAGGTAGATGAGGGGGCACAGGCCCGTCAACCAGAGCAAAAAGCACAGTGCTGATGATGCTCAGCAATCTGTCCCCTGGACCCACCTCTGAGCTCACCTGCAGCTGCAGTTTGATGCCATCTGTCCAGAGGAACTGCCCACCTGAAGCACGTGTCCCTCTCTTCCTCTCTGCCTGGGGCCTTTCCCCAAGGCTGCGGGATCTTGCCCAGACGGGAAATGCCTAACAGCCTCGGGGCAGCCTCCAACCAAGCAGTGGATAAATGTCACATCCTCCCATCCGTAAGGGGGAACAGTCCTAAAGTGCTTTCAACACAGTTCCTCAGAGGATCCCCAGTGGAACTGAGTCCCGTTGCCCCCAGTCATAACTCTCATTAGTTCCCTATGCCTCTTCTCTCTTCCCTGCCTCACTCTCTCACTCCCTCATTTGTTCTGCCTGGAATCAATCATCTCCCAAATAAACTAACTGCACCCAATTTCTTGTCTCAAGGTTTGTTTCTGGGGAGACACAAAGCAGGTCAGCATTCATTCATTTATTCACAGATATTGACCAGGCACCACCTCTGTGCCTGAGCAAAGACTGAGCCTGAGTAGGAGTGTGTAATATATTTGGGTAACTCTACAAGGTTCAGCATGGTCTGAGGAAATGGTACAAGTTCGGTCATGGAAAGCAATGAGTCTAAAAAGCTTTGCACCATTTTACAGATCAGGAAACTGAGGCACAGGAATGTCGAGTAACTGGCCCAAGGTCAAACACTTAGTTCACAGAGGAGTTTTGGAGTCCAGGCTCTTAACCATCACCCTATACTCCCTCTCCTGGTGGTTAGAGCTATGGGTGCAGGCTGCTGATGAATTCAGCCATGGGGAATGTGTAGAGTGAGAAGATACTGGGATCAAGATTGAACACTGAGGGACACCGTAGGCAACAGAGGAAGGGGTGCCCACAAAGCAGAGTGGGGAGGGGGAGGGTGGTCCAGGAAGGGAAGTGGAAGGAAAACCAGGGGTCAAGGGAAGAAATTGCTCCTAAAAGAAAGGAATGGCCAACACTCTCAAATGCCACAAAGTCCAATCAAAGAAGGATTGGAAAGCAAGTGCCCATTTTATTTGACAATTAGAAGGCTGATAACTTTTGCCAGAACGGTCTCAATGGAGTGGAGGGATTGGAAGCCAGATTGCAGTGGGTTGAAGAGTGAGTGGGAGACAGCAAGTGTAGACAATTCTTTTCAGAAACATGGCAGTCTAGTTCGTGGGAGGTAAGAGTGGAGGATCCTTTAAAGATGGTGGGTGAGTGAGCATCTGTGCCTGATGGGAAAGTCCCAGTAGGGTGAGAGAGGTTGAAGAGGAAGGGCAGGGTCCCTAATGGAACAGGTCCTGAGGGTGAGAGGGGATGGGATCTAAAGTGAGGTGGGAGGGGATGAGCCCTGGACCTGGAGGACCACCTTGTCCCCTGGAGGAGAGGGCCAGAGGGAAAGGAGCAGAGCACTCAGATGCCATCAGGAACTTCTCCTGGATTCACAGGCTAGGGATTAGGCGGGCTCTTAAAGGTCCCTCGTTTAATTCCTCACGACATTCAAGCTCTGGGCGAAATGAATTCATCCCAATGTAGATGAATAAAAAGTGACTTCCGCCTCGTAACTGGGAAAGAAATAGCATAAGGAGCTATTTTGGCCCGAAGTAGGTGAGTGAAGATGGAAAGGAGAGGACGAGCAGGATGGGCTTTAGGGAGCCAGGAGACACACAGCTCGGTGATTGATGGCTGGAGGGAGAGTCGGAGGGCAGTGGTGAGAACAAGCCAGGTGGGCGCAGCGGTGCTCACCTGTGAGGAGGAGGCAGAGCGTGGTATTCTCAGCCGTGATACAGAGCAGGGAAGGGGAAGGTTTTGAGGAGGAAGGTGATTAGCTCCTGTTTGTGCTTTGTGCCGGGAAGGCAGTGTGGGTGCCGCTGAGTCTTCGCCTTTGCTGGGCGGGGACGCGGGGGAGCGGGCTGGAGGGTGGCGGGGGAGCGGGCTGGAGGGTGGCGGGAAGCGGGCAGGTGGAGGGCTCTACGCAGCTGGTGAGTAGGGGAGCACGCGCCTACAGAGCTAACACCCTTCACTCGCTTCTCCCTCTCTTGCTTTGTAGCCATAAAGCAGGATTTCTCGTCCTTGGCACTATTGACACATCGGACCAAACAATTCTTTGCTGTGGGGCCTTGTGCATCGGAGGATGTTTAGCAGGATCCTTGGCCTCTACCCAGCCGATGCAGTGGCACCCTCCCGGCTATGACAGCCAAAAATGCCTCCAGACGCTGCAAAATGTCCCCTGGGGCTGGGGGCAAAATTGAGAACCACTGCTCTGTCATCTTTTCCTCGGTTCACTTAAAAAATTGTTCTTTAAAAGGTGCAACTTTGGATAAACTTTTTTAGCAGAAGCATCTATTCCCAGTTGTGGAGTCACATTGTCTGGGTGCAAATCCTGTTTCCACCACTCCGCTGGTTTCGCTGTTGTTTTATTTTTTTCTCGTTTTGTATTTTCTCTGTCAAATGAGGTTTTGGACAGGGTGAAAGGAAGTAATCCAGGTAAAGTGCTTGGCTTGGTATGGAGTACCCAGTTAGCAATCAATCGTCAGTCACTCGCTATTCATCTTTTTTTTTTTTTTTTTTTAATTTATTTTTGGCTGTGTTGGGTCTTCGTTTCTGTGCGAGGGCTTTCTCTAGTTGTGGCAAGTGGGGACCAGTCTTCATCGTGGTGCGCGGGCCTCTCACTATTGCGGCCTTTCTTGTTGCGGAGCACAGGCTCCAGACGTGCAGGCTCAGTAACTGTGGCTCACAGGCCCAGTTGCTCTGCGGCATGTGGGATCCTCCCAGACCAGGACTCGAACCTGTGTCCCCTGCACTGGCAGGCAGATTCTCAACCACTGCGCCGCCAGCGAAGCCCCAGTCACTCGCTATTATTAGTAATATCCGTAGTGGGATGTAGGCACAGGTGAGACCTGTAGTGAGCATTTGGTCATTTGGGCCTGGAGATATGGATGGCACAGATGTGTCACAGGTAAAAGGGCACACTTGAAGCTGTGGACATTTATGACATGGCCTGGAGAGAGTGGATAGGGAGAGGAAGGGAGCTGTAAGCCAAAACCGCAGACATCACCTCCATTTACTGAGCAGCCGGAGGAGGAGAAGTCTGTAATTGACATTTGGGCAGTCAGAAATGTAGACAGGGAAGCAGGCGTGAGTTTTTCATTGAGCCAATGTCAGGCAGCTCCCCTGACCTTTGGGTGGTGGCAGGCTGGGCAGCAGATTGCTGTATTGTGGGACGCTGACGATGATATTGATGTGGGCCCTGAGTGCTCACCTGAGTCAGGTGCTGTACAAATATTAACGTTCACTTAATGCTCCCAAGCCTATCACTTAGGTACTATTTATTACCCCCATTTTAGAGACGAAGAAGCTGATGCATAGAGAAGGAGGTGAAGGAAGGTGAGTTTGTCAGCAAAGTGGGGTGGGAGGAGAAAGGGCCTTTCATGTGCAGAGAACCACATGAGCAAAAGCGGAGCCCAAGCACCTCGTGCATCCATCAGTGTCAGGAAACAAAGAGTGTGAGGCAGGTACAAAGGGTTAGAGGGCAACACACAGGGGGCCCCTACGACGGAGAATGGTCAGCAGTGCCATGCCCAGCCACAATGGAGCCCAAGGCAAAAGGGAAATTCAGTCACACTGACCTTGTCTTTCTTTTACATTTTGAGATTTTGTTCATTTTGGAATTTTTCCATTAATTTTTCTTTTTAAAAGGATTGCATTAAAATATTTTTTATTTTGATTACTGAATTTGTTGGCACCTGCTTAGATGGATTGAACAAGAATGCCAAAGTCTTCCAGGCTCCTTGACCTTGCTGCTTACAAGTCAAGTTCCAGCCTGCGTCACTCCCCTCTTCTTTAGCCAGGAGGAGGCGAGATCTTGATTTCAGCCTGTGGGAAGAGGTAATTCCACAGGAGCAGAAATGCTTTCTGGAAGAGGAAATGGATACTAGGCACCAAAACCTAACAAATGTCCATTACAAGAGGTTCCCCTTTGGGCCACCTGGAGATCCTTGGTACAGAGAAGAAAACATTCTGGGGGAGCGGGGAGACAAGGTTAGGAAAGAATGGGAAACTGACACACTGAACCGAGTGGTTAAGAGCTGCCCTGCAGTCGGTAGCCTGGGCTCAAATTCTGGCTCACATACTAGCAGTGTGATCTTGCCTCGTAGCTGAAAGTGTTAAGCCTCCGTTTCCGGGCTATAAAATGGAGATAATAAAAGTACCCATATCATAAAGTTGTTAGGAGGATTAAATGAATTAAGCCACATCAAAGTGCTGGAACATAATAAATATTCTGTGTTGTTTTTTTTTTTTAATATTGCGATATCAGCATTTTTAAAGTTATTATTATTTTTCAAGCTCAGGAGTAATGAAGGGGAGAGATGGAATAGTAACATGAAGCTTAGAGGGATTCCAGGGAGGATTTTTGTTCGTTTCCTGGTTTTTCCAGTTGGGAGAGCAAGAGAAGGAGCAGAGGAGAGGGACAGACGGACACTTGCGGTGAGCAGTGATTCCCCACCTGAGTTGGGCATACCTGTTAAACATTCTCAAGATGGACTCACCAGTTCGCTGAAAAGTTCATGACTGGAGCACGGTTGCATGTGCCTGGCCAGTGTCATCAGGGACAGAATCGGATCTCCTAATGCCCAGGGAGGTGTTTCTCCCCAAAAACCTGACCGCCATAGTATATCCAGTCATCGTCAGTCCTGGAGTCACTCTTTGAGCCCAGGTCACAAGAATGTGAGAGGTGATGAGGTCTTTCTCAACACACTGCTAACAAAACCCCTCCTTGCAAAAGCCGAACCGGAAAGGGTCCTATAAGACGAACACCCAATGGCATTTCCTCCAGAGATGCTGAGCATCGGGGAAAATGCTTTCCATCCTTAGATCATTAATTTTAAAAGCTTCATTTCCAGATTTAATGGAGCTTTGTGATAAAAGGGTCGGAGAAATAGGTCACTGCAACAATCTCTTAAGGAAGGAAGGAAGGTCCTCTTCCATTTTGCATGAAATTAATAAGGGCTTCACCCTCTTCTTCACCTGGGAACCCCAGGTGGACCAGAGCAAGCCTTCCCCAACTTTTTGGGGTGGGGTTGGCCCCTCTCTATGTTCCCATAACATCCGGGGGTCAATGTTGGTGGAGCCTTTACTGCAGTGAACCTCGTCTCTCCCCTGTAGACCTAGGGTGAGGACTCTTATTCACCTCTATATACCCAGCACCATACACAGTGTGTGCTCAACCCATGTCTCATGAATGAATGCTTGCATACTTTATGAAACATCTCCGCTCATCAACTATGTGAGAAAACCCAATCACTTTCTGAGTAAGCAAATTTGGGCAAGGAAGATTTCCAAGCAGGCTTCTCAAGCTGGTACATTGTCCAGGGTGGAAGCAACTGTATGTGTAATAGGAGTACAGTGATGATAATAACAAATAATAGTTAAAATGTATTGAATGCTTACTCTCTGCCTGGCACTGTTCTCACGATTCTAATGGCACTTTCCAATGATTCTCTCATTTAATCTCAAAATAAACTTATGAGGTAAGACTATTAATACATACATTTTACAGATGAAGAAACTGAGACTCAGAAAAGTTGCACACAGAGGATCTGTTTTTGGAGCGATTCACTAATTAGACTTGTGCTCTCTTTCTGCAAACTGAGCTCCAGGGGATCAAAATAGGGCATGGAGTTTGCAGACTCCAAATCTATGGAGTTTATGGTGTATCTGAGCCATAGATTTATACTGTAGAATAACAGGTCCCTTTAGTCGGCCTCTACTGTTTCAGAACAAGCGGAAAATCCCCCCATTGGTTTTGTAAATAGTCCTTAATTGAACTCAGCATTGGTATCATTACCATCAAGTTCTGCAATTAACCAGCCTGGAGATTATTTGCTAGGTTGCAGCTACAGAGATATTTACATATCTGTGTTTTAACTCTAGGGGAGACTTTCAGCCTGTAAATTGCTTATCCAGCCACAATTGTAGCTGCTAGGAAACTGCCTGGGGCCATTTTAGGGGAATGAGAGAGCTAGAGGATTCCCCCAAAGCTAGCTGTTGCCAGCCCAGAATAATAACACTAACAATTAAGAACTAATATTTGTACAGTCCTTTAAAAATTACAAGACACATTCTTATACAGTGACTTGTCTAGTTTTTAATTCCCAGGATAGTGGGAGGAGAAGACTGGTGTGAGAATTACTATTTTAAAGAAGAACCCCCCCCTCCGCCAAAGCTTGTTTCCTCCAGGGCTATAACATACTCTTTCATTCCACAAATATTTAGTGAGTACCTACTATGTGCTAGGAACTGTACTAGGTGCTGAAATGTAATGGTGAACAAAACAGACATTGTCCCTGGGCTCATGAAGCTTATAGTCTAATAGGGAAGAAAGACCATAATCAAATAATATACAGACATAAATGTAAAATTACAGCTATTGTAGTGCTACCAGAGAGGCAAAAAGTGCAGTGAAGGGATTTAACCTAATCAAGATCAGGGGAAACTTTCCCGAGCTGTAATGAATAGGAGTCAATGAGACAAAGAAAGAGGGAAGAGTGTTCTAAGCAGAGGGAACAGCGTGTATAAAGGCCCCAGGGCCAGGGAGAGTGTATCAGTTAGCTTACGCTGCACAGCAAAACACCCAAAACTTAGTAGCTTAAAAAAACATCATTTAGCCCATAATTCTGTGGGTTGACAATTTGGCTGGAATCAGCTAAGTAGTTTTCCTCTGATCTCAACTGGGTTCACTCATACCTTGTGGTCATCTTCCAGGTCAGCTGAATGGCTTATCTCGGTTTTATGTGGTTGTTCATTCTCTAGCAGGTGAGTCCAGGCTTGTTGACACAGCAGCAGGGTTCTGAGTGGAACAAGAGAGGAAGCTGCAAGGACTTTTATGGTCTAGGTTCAGAACTCACACAACCTTATTTCTGCCACATTCCATTTGTTAAAGCACTTTTAAATATGATTAATAGGATATAGGACCTTAGAAATGGAAGGGGTTTTCAGCAGAGTCTAATGCAGGTAACAAAAAGTAGGTGTGTACCAAATATTATTTGAATGAATGGAGGGATGAACATACCACACCTGACGTCATCAGCATCTCCGGTCCATGGAATATTGTACTCATGGTGTGGAACTAGCTTCTCTACCTTGGGTTGTTTTTTTTTTAACTCCTTCCTCCTGCCCCCTCCACAGGGAGGTCAGAGAGGTTTATCTAAAATGCAACCTGGACCTAATAACCTCAAGGTTTCCCCAGTGCCTGCCAACACGATTGGTACATCAAAATCCCCAGGAGGGGCTGTTTAAAAGAGACTCCTGCCCTCCACCCTAGATTCACTGAATCAGAACTTCTGGGCTTGGGAACTGGGATCACTATTTTTTGAAAGCTGTCCCAAGGAGTTAGATGCAACTGGTCCAGCTTTCGGGAGCCACTGGCTACAACATAGTCCAGATTCAAGTTTTTCAAAAAAAGTTCTCTAGCAGTATTGAGCTCATCAGCTCAGACATTGCCTTCTTTTTTTTAAAACATCTTTACTGGAGTATAATTGCTTTACAATGTTGTGTTAGTTTCTGCTGTATGACATTGCCTTCTTTAAGAAACAGTCCCACCCTTTCCTTCCCACCATTCCCAGAACCAACGTCTTCCTTCATTGTATATCCATTATATCTGGTACAGACTTTGTATCATATTATTATTATTCAAAAGGTGTTATTAAAAATTGGTTTACATATCTGCCACGTTCTCACTTCCCCTCCCCAGCCTTTCCTCCACTCCCATGGATCCTGTGAGGTCCCTGAAGGTCATAGTCATAGTATTGACTAACAGTGCCTACCAGAGGGCCTGGTACAAAATCGATCCAATTTTGGATCAATCAATCCAATCCAGTTGACCCAAGCATCCACTGATGGCTGAATGAATAAACAAAGTATGGTTTGTACATATATTATTCAGGTGTAAAAAAGAAAGAACTTCTGACACATGCTACACAACATGGATGAACCTGGAGGCCGTTATGCTAAGTGAAATAAGCTGGTCATGAAAAGACAGATACTGTATGATTTCACTTACAGGGGTACCCAGGGGAGTCAAATTCATCAAATTCATAGAGACAGAAAGTCGAATGGTGGTTGCCAGGGACTGGGAGGAGGGAGAATGGGGAGTTGTTATTTAATGAGTTCAGAGTTTCATGTGTACAAGACAGACAGAGTTCTGGAGATTGATAATGGTGAGGTGGATGATGATTGCACAATAATGTGAATATACTTAATACCACTGAAATGTACACTTTAAAATGGCACTGTATAAGAATATTTAAGACGGCAAAATTTATGTTATGTGTATTTTACCATGATTAAAAATTAAAAGACTGGAACCAGTGAAAGTGGGATGGTCACCAGGTATTTGCTGAACACCTCCAGGATCAGAGCGTTTCCTGACACAGTGACTTTGCCAGAGACCAGCTCATGGCCTCTCTCATAACTTGGAGGCTTTAAGATAATGGCTCTGCACATATTCCATGAAGCCACTGGTGGGTGACGGCCAGCTGAGGTCGTGCCAGTGCTGCTAACTTTGCCTGGCTCCTGAGGCTTGGCGCCTCTCCCGTTTTCTTCTCCATTCCTGCCTGTGGTCTTGGTACTGTTCTCTCTCACAGACTTGGCGTGGCTCTGCCCCCGTGGTTGTCTCTGCCCCAGACTCCCACAGCTAATGGACCCTGCCCCAGACAGACCCTGAGGACTCAGTTCCCAACTCAGGCCAGCCTCCTTGGAAGAAGGAATCAGATTGAAAGTCCTTCCTTAAATAGAGCCAAGGCCTCTGTCCTTATAACTTTCCTTTCTGTGTTTCAGATTCTACCTTCTGGAACAATACAGGACCAGCCCAACCCTTATTCCCATCTAGCAGCTCTTCAAACACTCAAACACAGTGTCCCCCAGATCTTCAATTTCTCAAATAACAGATTTCTAGATCCTTCCCTCCACTCCTTTGCCCTTGTCTGACCCCATGGCCACTTATTCACATCCCTTTAAAGTATGGCTCTTAAAAATACATAAATTCTCAAGATTGGCATCTGACCAGTGCAGAGAAGAACAGGATTATTATTTCCAGGATGTGGACCCAAATTTGCTGAATCCTGAAATGAATCCAAATATCCATTATGTTTTTAAACTTAGCTATAAACCCAGAGTCAGCCTGTTTAACCACACACTTCCTACGTACGTAGCCCAAAGCGCAAATGACTGTCTGAAATGTCTTTGTGTGCCACACATTGAGCGGCCATTGAGCTATTTCAACAGCTGTTATATCTTTTTACTTATTTGGTTTAAAAGTTAGTTAATTTGCACCCACAGCTTCTCTAGCCCTCATTCCATTTACAGTCAGTTCTCAGATTTCACAGGCTGGTTGTCCTCACTTGCCCAAGGGGGTCTCACGTGGGCTCTAAACAGACCTCTCAGGTTCACCCCCTGCAAGCTCTCTGTGTCCATCTTCTGCCCTCGAAGCCCTCCCACCCAGCACAAAACAGGTACCAAGACTGATGTCTCCCAGAGCCCCCAAAGCCACAAACTGGAGACATCTTCATCTCATCATCTCTCCTGACGAGGTCCCCTTCTGCAGGGATGGCCACAAGGGATGCCTTTGAAGGGCTCCTGTCCCCTCATCTGCCATCAGTCACCCCAAATCCAAACACAGGATATAAAGTGCAAATAGAAGCATCTTTAGAATTCTTTGCCATTCTGGACCTCTAACACACAAATGAAGCAAAAGCAGTGTGATTGCCATGCAAATATAGCTCTGAAACCCTAGAGACTGTCTAACACGTTTCCTGGGCCCCCAGTCCCCTTTCTGTTCAGATGATAAAGCTGAGATCCAACAGCGAAAGTTATTTCAGCCGAGAGATAGTGTTAAAATGCTAAAGCCAGGAATAAATCCTGACCTCCTGAGACCCACTCCCACCCCAGGAAATCATACCACCCCCCCAAATTTCCCAAAAAAGTTAGGCACCTCTATGATATTTGTCTGGAAACTTCAAGATATTTCTTTAAAAGTCATTAAGAAATTATGCTTTGTGTTAAACCCAATAGTTCATCCAATGCATGGCTCTCTCTTCACCTCAATATTTTACTGTTATTTTCCATTGGATACAACTAGGTATCAGTTGGGAAAAGATTGATGAAATCCAGCAGTGATATTGCTAGAAAACATGTAGTCTTTTTTTTTTAAACTGTAAGTTGAACAAGTTTTCCCTTGAGGGCAAATACTAAAAAAAGATAAGCAGGTGAATCTCATATTTTTCTGAGATAGCGAGCTAACGTTTTCCTCCTATTGGATTTGCTATTTTCTCTGAATCTGGCTCTGAGCAAGGCTTCTCCCTGAACTGTGGAAAAATTGTTCCTCTCCTCTGTGCCTCACTTTACTCATGTGTAGAATGGGCTTCTATGGTGCCTCTAGTGACCTCTCAATGGAAAATGGTACCTGGCAAGCCAGGTGACAGGATCGTCCCATCCATCCGTCCCTCCATTGATTCATGTATTCATCAAGGATTTATTGAGATTCATTCATTCAAGAAATGTTTACTGAGCACCAGCTATGTGCCAGGCACTGTTCTGGGTGCTTAGAATATCTCAGTGAACAAAAGAAATAAACAAAAGAGACAAAAATTCCTGTCCTGGTGGAGCTTACATTCTAAAGGGGAAAATAAGCATAGAAAATTGGTAAATTACATAATATATTACAGGTGATAAGGTCCATGGAGCCAAAAACAAAACCCAATAGACCAGGGCAAGGGGGCATCAGGAGGACTGGATGGGGTGGAGCTAAGGCTGCCAGTTTTCTTTTATTGTGATAAAAATATACACAACAAAATGTACCATTTTAGTCATTTTTAAGGGTACAGTTCACTGGCATTAAGTATATTCACATTGTTGTGTAACCATCACCACCATCCATCTCCAGAACTTTCTCATCCCCACAAACTCTGTACCTATTAAAAACTAACTCCCAGGACTTCCCTGGTGGTCCAGTTGTTAAGACTTCTCCTTCCAATGCAGGGGGTGCGGGTTTGATCCCTGGTCCGGGAGCTAAGATTCCCACATGCCTCACGGCCAAAAAACTAAAACATAAAACAGAAGCAATACTATAATAAATTCAATAAAGACTTTAAAAATGGTCCACATCAAAAAAAAAAAAAAACTAAAAAACTAACTCCCCATTCTCCCTCCATCCCCAGCCCCTGGGAACCACCATTCTACTTTCTATCTCTATGAATTTGACTACTCTAGTTACTCATGTAAGTGGAATCGCATAACAATTGTCCTTTTGTCACTGGTTTATTTCACTTAGTATAATGTCTTTAAAGTTTATCCATACTGTAGCATGTGTCAGAATTTCATTTCTTTTTAAAGCTGAATAATACTCCATTGTACTATGTATATACCACATTTTGTTCATCCATTCATCTGTCAACGGACATTTGGGCCGTTTCCATCTTTGGCTTTTGTGCATGATGCTGCTATGGGCATGGACGCACAAATATCTGGGTGAGTCCCTGCTTTCAGTTCTCTTGTGTATATACTCAGAAGTGGAATTACTAGATCATATGGTAATTCTACACTTAACATTCTGAGGAATCACCATACTCTTTTCCACAGCAACTGAACCCTTTTACATTCCCACCAGCAATGCACAGGGATTCCAATTTCTCCACATCCTTCCCATGACTTATTGTTTTCTGTTGTCTGTTTTTTGTTTTTATAATAGCCATCCTAATGGGTGTGAAATGGCATCTCACTGCGGTTTTGATTTGTATTTCCCTAATGTTTAGAGATGATGAGCATCTTCTCATGTGCATATTGACCATTTATAGAGCTTCTTTGGAGACATGTTTATTCAAGTCCTTTGCCCTTTTTGAATTGGGTTTTTATTGGTGGTGGTGGTGGTGAGTTTTAGGAGTTTTTTGTATGTTCTAGATTTTAATCGCTTATCAGATATGTAATTTGCAAATATTTTCTCCCATTCTGTGGGAGGCTGCCATTTCAAATAAGAGTAGTCAGATTGAGCTTCATAGAGCATGTGCTACCACTTACTCCAAGCCTGGGTGGCATGCCTGCTGTACAACCCAAACTCTCCCTGGGCTGGACCGTCCCTCAGTCCAGAGGGGCAAAGAGTGTCAGCAGATCCTTGTCACCAGAAGTCTAAAGCCCTGATCTGCCATCCGTTTTCTCAGTCATAAAGATGATATTCTGGTTTCCATCTGTCTGTGTACCTCGTCTCTCCACTGGTTCTACAGTCAAGAGGGAAGAAAGGGGTTATTATTTCCTGACCCCCTAAGACCTCAGCGGCTGGTTTCAGTCATGAATGGGAAATAAGCAAAGCGTTGCCTTGCTGCTCCTTCCCCGGGACTGCCCACCTTGCTTTTGATTGTCCTCATATGCTTCATGCAACAGATGGTTAAGCAAACCGGAATCTAGCTCCACTGTCTGCTGCTCGAGGAGAAAGGGAAGAGAAGTAACATTTCTCCACTTGCCTAAGACAGGCAGGGCGTTGTGCTGGGTACTTTAATGATCTCATGTGTATCCTCATAATAAGTACATTTAATTATTCAGAAAGCAGAAGCTCAGAGGTGAAGCCACTTGCTCCAGGCCAGAGGTCTGCCTGTTACAAAACATAAGCCTCTTCCATTATGCCAATGGAAACCCCTTTTCAAAAGGAATTTCCTGGGTTCTGAAAAGGTGCCTTAGGAACGGCAGTGGGAAAGGCAAGTGTCGGCGGGGTGGGGGGTGACTTTTCAGGGTTCCAAGTCTGCCTCTGCTCTTCAACCTGAGCCAGAGCCCCTTTTATCTGTTTTATATGACTTATATAAAACTCTTATATATGAATCTAGAACTGTCTCAGTTCTAGAAAATGTATGTATTTTCCCTCATTTGAACATTTTTGTGTCATCAAAAGAAGCTCACCACTCAATTCTTTATTCTGGACCAAATGCACTAAATCAGCGGTAGATTTTTATAATCAATGGCATCTCAGGATCAAGGAATATGTTATCAGTGTTATGTAGAAAAACTCATTTGCTAAATGTTTTTATGTTTAAAGGAAACAAAACAAGGTGTGAACGGCAGGCACTGCATTACACCACTGACCCCTCTCCCGTCTCAGCCCCCTTCGTATTCCAGAACTATCCTTCTTGCCTCCCCTCATTGAAGCTCTCTAGCTTGTGGTCCAGCCCCTCAGAGTCCTGGGCTTGTGCTCTGGCCTCCTGTACTGTAAGCACATTTATGATGAGATCTCATTGACCGAGTATGACACCACAGATTCATAATTACCAGAGAATTTTGTTCAATTTCCTCCTTTACAGACAGGGAAACTGAGGTCCAAATTTATTAAGAAAAGGGCTTCGTTCCAACTGTACAACACAGGATGGTGAGCAAGGGTCAGGGCATAAAGGTGAGACACAAAGGTGAGACAGGAGAGAGGTGAGGAGTTCAACAGACGTGGGGCATCAGAGCGGAATCACAAGCTTGTGAGGGGTGGCATTCCGCTGACAAGGACAGCCTTCTCTGCCCCAGGGCTGCTTGGTGGGGCCAGAGATCTGGGCTGGAATGATTGAATACTCCCAGAATTGTACATGTGCAGGGAGTGATCCAAAGATATAGGGATAGGGGGCAATATCCACACTAGCTGCAGGAGATTCAAAAGTCCATCGATGAATATCTACTATAGTGAAATCTATGCCAACCTCATGACTCAGCAATTCCACTGGAATTGCTACGCTCAAGACAAATCAGTGCACATGTCCACCAAAAGACAGATACAGGCATCATTCATCATAGCCCCAAACTAGAAATAACCAAAATGTCCCTAACAAGTAGAATGGATAAAACATTTTGGTAAAATCATTCAACTGAGTATTTACACTGCAATAAAAAACAAACAAACCAAAAAAAAAAAAAAAACCCCAATGAACTATTACTGCAAAGAACCACATGGATAAATCTCAGAGATATAGTAAGAGAGAGAGGGGAAAAAAAACCCTTGGGCTTCCCTCGTGGCACAGTGGTTAAGAATCCGCCTACCAATGCAGGGCACACGGGTTCAAGCCCTGGTCCGGGAAGATCCCACATGCCGCGGAGCAACTAAGCCCATGAGCCACAACTACTGAGCCCGTGTGCCACAACTACTGAGCCTGCACTCTGGAGCCCACGAGCCACAACTACTGAAGCCCACGCGCCTAGCCTGTGCTCCGCAACAAGAGAAGCCACCACAATGAGGAGCCCATGCACCACAAGGAAGAGTAGCCCCCGCTCGCCGCAGCTAGAGAAGAGCCCACGCGCAGCAATGAAGATCCAACGCAGCCAAAAATAAAAATAAATAAAATAAATAAATTCATATATAAAAAAAAAAACCTTAAACGCAAAAGAGTAGATATAATATGGTTCCACCTTTAAGAAGCTCAAAACCAGGCAAAACTAATCTATAAGCAATAGAAGCCACAAAAGTGACTACATTTTAGAGAGGATTATGGATGCGCTGGAAGGGCACACGAGGAAGACGTCTGAACTGTTAGAAATATTCTGTATTTTGAACAGGATGGTGGCGATGCAGGTGCCTATTTATCCTTGAACAGCCTGCTCTCCTGCCAGTAAATTCTTTTTGCATTCGTGTTAGCCCGAGTTTCTCACTTTGTTGGTGACCTAAGTCCTTTCCTAGCATGTAACCTGGGTCTGGAAAAGAGGAACAAATAAAACAACAAATGGGATTGTATTCTGTCAGTTGTAAAGAACCAAGATACAGGAAAGGCATTACTATTAGTTTAAAAGAAAGCAAAGGAAATGACTAACTGAGCTTTAAAATGCTCAGTTAGTTTGAAACCTGAAAATCATTTAAAACCACGCTTTACAAGGCTGCCTAACTGCAAAAGCTATAAACTCTCTTCGGAAAACAACCATTAAAAAGAGCATGACATTTCAAAATATAATACCAGTCAGAAGGAACTAGCTCATGATGGTTAGTGTGGCAGAATTGTTATTTTAGTTTAATGGGACACTTTAAAAAAACAATTAGATCTTTAGACTCTGGCAGAATAAAAGTACATAATGAAATGAAGATATCACGTATATTGGAAGATAATGCTACATAAGGAAATTATGTTGGTGAACTTTATTTGAATCAGGATGATTCATAATTGTATAATTAGATACTTCAATTTAAACATGAAATGCAGTAAATTACTCAAGTAGCAAACAAAACATCTCTCCCTGGTATTTCTCAATGAAATATAGTAACAAGACACTGACATTGGGGTTTTTTCCCAGACGAGTTGTTATTATTACTTGATAGCCTGATGTGTGCAAACACTTCCTCTTAGTTTGGAACACGAACATTCAGGATTCCAGTTCTCCTGTATTAGCCCACACTTCCCTGAGGTCTGGGTCTCCTGGAGAGCTCGTGTCCCACGGTGGCCTTTGCACCTGGAGATTCCTGAGTGGCCACGTCCGCAGTGTATTGTGAGCGCTGCTCATAGAATTGCTGGGATGTATGGGAAGGGCCTTTGGCTGCAGGGCCGACTAGCTTCCATGTCAGAATCTCAGACTGAAGCTTCGTTGCTGGAATTGGATGGTTTTCCTCAAAGATCCTGGCCTCCTGTTATTCACACCCCTGTTTAATCTCACCTTGAGGATGGACTGGACTTAGTGACTGGCTTCCAAGGAATAGAAGTCATGAGATGCCCCTTCCATGGTTAGGTTACAAACGATTGTGACTTCTCTCTTCCTCTCACTTGATTGCTTTCACTTGATTGCTCTGATGTGAATTGCTTGATTGCTCTGATGAAGCCAGCTGCCATGTTATGGAGAGGCTCACAGAACAAGGAACTGAGGGCAGCCCCCACCAATGGACAGCAAGGAGATGAGGCTCTCACCTCAATGGCCTCCAGGGACTTGAATCCTGTCAACAGGCTCGTGGGTGAGCTTGGAAGCAGATCTGCCCCAGGTGAGACTTGAAGTGACAGGTTGATTGCCTCCCTGTGAGTAGCCCCTCCCCCGCCCCAGCTCCCTTCTCTCCCTCCCCTTCCCCCCCATCTTATTTACAGCCTCATCATGTTTCATGTAGATGAGTGATTTGCAATTTTTTTTTTAAACTAAATTTTTCGATTTTCAAATAACGTAATCCATGGGTGCAACTGCTCTTTGAAACTCACCTTCCCTCAGGTGTGGAGAAAAGGGAGAAGCAGGCAATAAACAACCCAAAAAAAGCAAAATACATATTGCTTTTGTATTTTGGTGAAATTATCTGGGTGGCAACTAAGTGCTATGAGGAAAGATAAATCAGGGAAGTGGGGACAAGGCATGTTGAAAGGTATTACTCTTTAAAATAGGATGGTTAGGGGAGGCCTCAGAGAAGAAGTGACACTTGGGAAAAGGCCAGATCTTATAGGGTCTTGTAGGCCCTTTTAAGGCCCTGGCTTGTTGAAGGAGAAGTGGTCTTGATCATTGAAATGGGGACATGCTTTCTCTGTTCTGGCAAACTGAGTAAGCTTTGGCAAGTCACATTGCCTCTGTAAGCGCCAGTTTCTTCATCTGAATAATAATGATTTTATGGGCTGAATTGTGTACCCCCCAAATTCATAGGTTGAAGCCCTAACCCCCAGAACGTCTGAATGTGACTGTATTCAGAGACAGATCTTTAAAGAGGGAATTAAGTTAAAGTATGGTCGTTAGCGAGGGCCTTAATCCAATCTGACTGGTGTCCTTATGAGAAGAGGGGCTTAGGACACAGACACACACAGAGTGGAGACCATGTGAAGACACAGGGAGAGGATGGTTATCTCTAAGCCAAAGAGACTCAGATGAAACCACCATCAAGGTGTCCACCTTGATCTCAGATTTCCGAGGGATTGTGAGGATATAAATTTCTGTGGTTTAAAACACCCAGTCTGTGGTACTTTGTTATGGCAGCCCTAGCAGACAAATACATTGATGTCTACCTCGAAGAGTCGTGTGCTTTAAAAGAGGTAATGTGTGTAGAAGAACA
The DNA here is from genome assembly GCF_949987535.1 of Balaenoptera acutorostrata. Taxonomy (NCBI): domain Eukaryota; kingdom Metazoa; phylum Chordata; class Mammalia; order Artiodactyla; family Balaenopteridae; genus Balaenoptera; species Balaenoptera acutorostrata. The sequence goes on along the minus strand of NC_080080.1, from coordinate 10,456,506 downwards.
TTCACTCTTTTATTCTGTCCATAAAAATGTATTGAGTGCCTGTAATGCCACAGACTGCAACGAACACATAGAAACACAAACACATGCTGGTGAGTAGTATGATTATTAAAAAGAGACGGGTTGGCAGGTGAATTTTGTCATACCTTTTTTTTTTTTTCAAAATGGCAATGACAGCATCTCATCCTTGGCCTGATACATTAGGGAGCATGGGGGTGACAGAGTTTCATGCATAATTACAGGTCTCTCTTCCCTCCGTTACCTCATAGACTTACTTTTCAGTCAAGAGGCCATAAATCTCACTCAGCGTGAGGTCATCTGGCTGAAGTCCCCAAAGATCTTACAGAAAACGTGATGCTAAATAATCAATGACAAAATTGCCAGCAAGGGCTCTATGATATAAGATCTTGTTCCTTCCAATTTCCAGTGTGAGTCACCCACTAGATTTCTCTACTCCAAGCTCGATGCAGGGGCCAGACAGAGCTCCAAGGAATCGGAGAAGGGATGTTTTGTGGTAGCACAACCCCAGGGTTGGAAGTTTCCCTGGAAATCCATCATCTGTGTGGGCTATCTCACTTCAAGACAGATGCATTGACCCCCTCCGGAGAGGGACATGGCCACCTCTACTGATTGGTGGGGGAAAAACTCCTCTAGATTCCAGGACTGATGTGTGTCCCCGAGATGAGTCATCTGAATTCAGTCTTCTTCCAATTTAACCAAATCAAATTTAGTGCCTACTAGGCGTTGGACACAGTGCTGGAATTGGAGTGTAAAAATGAATTAGACAGCCTTTTGCCCTTGAGGAGTTTGCTGTCTAGTGGTTAAGACACACACAAACAGTGATGATGCACCCTGATGAGGGTTATTAAGGAGGCAGACCTAAAGTGCTGCAGGAAAACAGCTAAGACGAAATAATTCTGTTTGGGTATGTGTGTTATGGGCTTGTGAGTTAAGGCTATAAATGTTTCCAAGACACCATTGATTGTCTCTAATTTAATGACAGCTTTGGGTACGCAATCAGAAGTACTGCAACATTAATTGGTCACATCGATTATCAGATGCATTACAGAAATGTTAACATTGGGAAAATAAGGCTGTTTGAACTCGCTATCTGCTAAACCCGGGATCCCCTACACCTGGGTGGAGACTCTGAAAGTCTGTCCTTAGCATAGGGGTGAGCGCGACTAGCTTAGTGACCAAGTTCAGACCTTAGAGAGATCTAAGGCAGGAGGGATCCACTAGCCAGGCACTAGGCAACAGCCAGGGCTGGAGGTGTAAGATGATGGAGGAAAGAATTATTCCATCCCTCCTCCCGAGAAGAAAACAGTGCAGGATTGTAAGAAGTGTTTCAACAAGATACTTATGGGGGGAGGTCTCCCCAAAGCTGCTCAGACTGCTAACTTCCCTCCAAGGAGGCTGTGCCTGGGTCATTTGTGGGGACTCTGGTTTTGCGCAGCGGGACCTGGGTGTCAATAATAAGCTGTGATAATAGGGGACAGGCTGGGGTGGCCACCAGCAGGCTTTCTTGTCATCCTGCCCCTTTCCTTTAAATAAATGTCGAATAAATATCCACTTGAAGGGACATGAGACGGTTTGCCTGCCTGGGGTCCCGCTGGTTTTCATCCTTCTCTGGCTGAAAGGCAGCATGCGAAAGCAACAGCCGAAGCAGGCTGCGTGGATGAAGTGTCAGCCCAGAGGCTGGGCGCGAGGTGGACAGTGGGGGGAGAGACTGTGAAATGCAGAGCGGAGTCAGTCACCAGAGCAGAGCAGTCTGGCTCTGAATGGAGGGGCGGGAGTGGGGGTTGCCCTGGAGATGCTCCCCGGGCTCTGGCGCTCACTGCAGGGGTTACAAGGCACTGGTGACATCCCAGGGGTGAGAAGGAGCTGTTCAGGGTGCTGAGACTATTAGGCTACATCCGTCTTCCGGTATTTTTTTTTTTAATTTATTATTATTATTTTTTTGGCTGCACCGTGTGGCTTGCGGAATCTTAGGGATGGAACTCGTGCCCCCTGCAGTGGAAGCCCAGAGTCTTAACCACCGGACTGCCAGATAAGTCCCGTTGTGACTTCATTTTTTAAATCTTTACTTATTTATTTAATTTATTTTTTATTTTTTCCTCTGTGGCTTCTTAATTACCAACTGGTGGATCATCTATTTTTCTACCACCAGCTACCTCTCTAAGTCACTGCCTTTACCAGGGGTGTGTGTGTGTGCGTGTTTGAGGGTGGAGGAATTGCGGATAAGGGGTAGAGAAGGGAGAAAAACACGGACCAGAAAGATCACCCTGGTTCACAGCATCCTGGAGATGACCCTGAGTGGTCCTGGGGATCTTGGGTTATGGACAGTAGTTGACCGTTGTGGCCAAGAACACAGCAGTGTGAATCCCATGGGCCTCTGTTTGAATCTTCACTGTGGCACTGACCCTATAGGATGCGGACAAGTTACTTAATCTCTCTGAAGTTTCAGTCTCCTTGTCTGTAATATCTGTCTTGCAGGACTGTTCAAAAAATTAAATGAGACTGTGCATCGTAGGGGGTATAGCACTGTGCCTGGCACATAGCACAGCCTTAGTGAATAGTAGCTATCATTTGCTTATATTAATATATTCATATTATGACTCAATTTTGGTCTTTGGGCTCAAGCCAAATCCTAAAATAACTGTACTGAGCAGTTGATAGGCCAAAAGCCTTGATCATGTATTTCCAAGCAAGATAATCTCTTCATTGAAACCTAAGGTAAAACACAAAGGCCCAGGATCCCATGTTTTCTTGCTGAAAGATCTTGAGTAATTTACTTGACTTCTCTGAGTTCAGTTTCCTATCTAACAAATGTAGATGGAGATTCTCAGCACTGGGATTTTTGCCTAAAACAGAATAAACCCACATGCCAGAGGGTTGGGAATGTATACTGTGACCCACTTCCCAGGAGAAGGGAAAGTTTGATGAGTGTACCTTATCACGTAGGATTTCCACCTGTTCCTCCTGTCAAGGTCTGTTCCCTGGTGCCTATAACTGGTTTACAGTAGGTACTCTCTAACATGTGTTGAATGGATAAATAAGTAGATTAGTCCATGTGTCCATGCCCTCATCCAATCAATAAACACATGTGGCCCAGACAAGATTTCCTAGCACGCGGATGCTCCCTGCCTCTGGCTCCTTGCATGGCCCCCAGATGCCTGTTCCTGTTGGAGAGAATGACTCCAACAGGAGAAATGACTTATTTCTCCTCCTTTCAAAGGAGGATTTTCCAACCTGTCTCCTAGACTCGGGGAAGGGTATAAAAATAGGAGACTGGTAGAGAGAGGCAGAATACCAAAGATACAGAGACAAGGGGAAAGAAAACAAAAAGCAGGCAGAAAAAGCTAAGCTGCCCTATGTCATAAAGAATAAGGAGAGGAAAACAGCGCAGAGAGAAGGGAGGGGATGCAAGGAGGGAGAACCAGCCGCATAGGCTGGTGTGAGAGAGTGTGCTTGCGCGTGTGAGGTGGGGGAAGGGAATGAGGGGTTGGCAGTCAAAGGCTCCAGAGCAGTTCCAGAGTATGAGAGGAGAGGGGTAGGGGTGGGGACGAGTGAGAGGAAAGGAGTTTGGGAAGCATCTTTACAAATTATATATTATATCCCCTTTCATGTCCTTGAAGATATTTGGGCAAAGAATGAGACTTCCTTTTCACTACATTTGTTGCTGGACTGTGGTCCTTTCCATTCAGTTGCACCCAGAAACCAGCCACCTGGGCCTTGGGATTTATTTGCCTTATACAAATAATGAACATTCACCATGTGCCAGGAACTGGGTGAGGAATATGGGATACAGAAATAAATCATAAAACGGTCATGCCCTTGAGGAGCTCATGACCTAGAGGAAGCACCAGGTTTACACACACACACACACACACACACACACACACACAGAGGTACTGAGGCTTAAATGCTATGGTGGAGAGTTGTACAAAGTGCTGTGGGGAAAATCAAGGGAGGCTTCACAGAGGAGGTGCCATTTGAGCTGGGCCTTGAAGGAGAAGTTTACCACAGAGACATGGGGTCCAAGTCACATGCATAGTTCACAACCTAAAAATAAATATGTGTATGTGTGTATAAATGTTAATATTCATATATACCATAGGAGCACAGAGGGGGAGGGCTGAATCTGCTTCTGAAAGTCAGGGAGAACTCATAAGGGTGATAAGCTTTAATCTGGGTTTTGAAAGATGTATAGGCATTTGCCAGGTAAAGACTGTGAGAAAAGGCAGCAGCATTTAGGCAGAAGGCCCCAGTCCCTTGGTCCCGGGGATGGGCTACATGGCACTCCTGAAGTTTATCCTGGCCTGGCCATGCCTAAGAAGTTGGTTCTCTGGTATTTCAAGGGTGGATGTGAACAGCCCAGAGTTTATTTGTCACAATGAGCAGCGTTCTCAGTGATGACTACACCCAATTCCTTTGTGGTAATGAACAATGTCAAGTAATGAAGTTACCTTTCCAAGATAGTAATACTACCTGAGTTTGGCTCTGCACACCCACCCAGATAAAGGATTGATTGTCTTTCAAAGAATGAAGACCCTGACGTTTAGGGGAACTGCAGGTCTGAAACCCTAAAGCCTCTTCCAGTTGCTGGGGATTTGGGGCCTGTGATAAGGAGCTATAGTTTTGGCCCAGACCTTGCGCCAGCACTTATAAGAAGAATTGCCTAATACGTTTTTGTGTTTCTCTGGTTTCAGATGCCTATCTCCTGATTGTTCAGACAACTGTCATTATCAGAGTCTAGAGGAGCCAGAGGTGGCCAGGCTGGGGAGGCCAGGAAGGCCTCTTAGGTGAGGTGTGATTTGAACTGGGCACTGGGGAATGGGGAGCATTTGGATTCATGGACTGGGGAGGGGCAAGGGACTTTACTCGGCCGTGCTTTGGTCTACTGTAAAATGGGCATCATCATATTATCTTACGGAGTCTGTCTAAGGATTTAATGAGACAATATGCTGCTACTCTATGCCATTAGGTAGGCAATACTAGTCCCATTTTATAGTTGAGCAGACTGAGGCCTGGTGCATAGTAGGTACGCAGTAAATAGTGGTAAGTCATGGTTGTCATCATCATCATCATCGTCATCATCCCAGGCATGTGGGATGCTAAGATAAAAAGCATGGACGGAGGAGGTTTCTGACTATCTTGTTCGCTGCTATTTCCTCAACCCCCAGAACAGCGCCTGCACATAAAAGGTCCTCAGTATAAATTTGCTCAATTAATGAAGTCCTAGCTCCTCCAGTTATCACTTCTGTGACTCTGGACAAGCTATTTAGCCTTTCCGTGTCTCAGTTTCCTCATCTGTAAAATGGGGGTAATAATGGTTCCCACCTCACTGAATTATTGACAATAATGGATAGCACCTGACTCAATAAATGCTCCCTGTTTTTATTATGTCTCGCAGTGGCAGGAAGTGTCTGATTCGAAAACTTTCAATCTGCTATGTTACACGTTTATGGACTTGGAGGATATTTTTCTATCCATATGTTAGAACCTCCACCCCCCGAAGACCATGGCCTGAGAGTTGTCATGTTGACCTCTTACCAGGAAGAGGGGGATGGGGGCTTGGAAAGGCTGGTGGTCAGGGTAGAACACGGGCACTGTGTGTAATGGTTAGGGACACTGGTTTTGGATGCTGTGAATGCAGGCTGTGCTGATTGCTGTGTGACCTTGGGCAAGTTACTTGACTTCTCTGAGCCTCAATTCCACAGTTGCAAAATGGGGATTACTAAAACATCCACTTTGTGGCCCTGGCACAGAGTACTCATGAAATAGTAGTGAAAAAATGCCTGGGTGGAGGCAGTAAAGGACAGGCCCTGGGCTGAACTTACTTTTAAGTAATGGCTTTCCCTCTGCAAGGTCCCCAAGGGCCAGCAGTCACTGACAAAGGTGATTTAATTATACTGTTGGCAGGGGAAGATGGTAGTAACCTGAAGTCATCGTTACACTGAATTCTTGGAGACGGAGATGAGGTTTGGGGAAGAGACACCTTTAACATGCCTGCTTAACCTCTCCCTACAAGTCACTTTCCAATTGGATTTGTTTTCTGCCAAGACTTTTTTTTTAGTCTGCACCTCCATGGAAAATGGCTGACAAGCTCTCCCAACAAGAAACAAATTATCCTGCTTGCAAACCACCCAGGGATATGTTCAGGCCTTGGATGTGTGACAAGGATCCTGTTGGCTTTGGCAGAGAAGGCCCTGACTGGGGACAGGTGAGGTGCAATCACAAAGCATCTGACTTCAGCAATTCAGTTCAGCCAGCATTCACTTGGCATCTCTGCAATGTGCTAAGCACTGGGGATGTAGAGACTGACTATGACATGGTCCCTGTCCTCAAGGAGCTCACAGTCTGGTGGGTGGTGGGGGGAAGGTACAGACACACTTCAAAGCCCTGAAGAACACAACACACACAAGGACATTGGAGCAGGGATCCCTTGAGTGACCAGGGAGGCGGAGGAGGCAGGGGTTCTTCCTCTGGTTGGGAAGGAACATTCCACCCTTTTCCCAGATTCTTCAGAGCTCCCCAGACCTCCAGCTTCACCTCTTGATCAGTGCATTTCTCCCTTTCTCTGAACTTTCAGACCTTATCCTCACTCCAGCTTGTCTCCGAGAAATGCCAACCACGCCTTAGAATGATGACTTACTTTTTGGGTCTTCAAAGATACAGGCTCATTCATTCAGTGGACATTTATTAGGCAGGCACATGGTGCATGGACCCAGAGTGGGAGAGGCCCGAGAGGACAGAGAGAGGTAGAGGAGGATATTGCACGAATCCAAGGGGACCTGAACCAAGAAGATGGTGCTGCCGATGGAGACGAGGAAGGATTCAAGAGATATGGGTCGCGGGCGGGCGGGGAGGACTCCATAGGACCTGATGCGGACGAGTGCAGAATGATGGAGAAGTTGGGGTCTAGACTGTGCTCAGGTTGGGCTATCTGTGGTCGGAGTTCCATGCTGTTTGGTCCACGAGAATGGTTTCCCAGTGGATGGGCAGGGTTTCTACAGGGCCACCTGGGTTCTATCAATAAAATATGCCTTTAAAGTGCTTTAGAGGCTGTTTTTCGATGGTCACTAATATGGGATTAAATAACTTTAAGACACAAAGTGAGAAAGATAGTAACTTTTCCCCCCTTGCATTCCTTCTTGTAACAAGGTGGAGAAAGTTTCAATTTGGGGTTAGTAATTATAACACCTTTCTGATTCTTCCTAATCTTCCTCTTGAATAAAGAGTAAGGAGAATATCAGGCCAAGAGCCTGATATTTAGCTGGAATTCAATAACAATGTTTTGTTTTCACTGTTGTCCTTTCTTGGGTTACTTTTTATTTACGGCAAACACTTTCCATTTTGGACATCAAGTTCTCTTTGTCAATACATGTATTTAAATTTTAAAAGTCAGTCAACCTAAAGGAAAAACATTAAGCGGATACGGCCAAAATTGTGCAGGTGTTAATTGACTCAAAGGTTGAAGAAACACGCACCCAGACCCTCCTCCTCTGCGGCTGTGATAGAGGGTGACTCGGGTGATGGTTCAAAGGGGACGAGAATGGAGCATAGTATTAGCAATAGCAACACCAGGTACCAAAGGCAGATCATCCCAGCCTTACCTCAAGGGATTAGATGAACAATTATTCCTGGTGTACTCAGCCTAATTTAGAAATGATCATTTTGTTTTTCACTCAAATGAGCTAACGTTTCCTCATCCTCTGACTTATTTGGAAGGCATAACAAAGTCACATCAATTTACAAATAAAGGAGAGAAGGAGGGCAGGAAGAGGCAGAGAGGGACTGGCATGATTTATCAGGACATGGGGATTCGCTGTGCTTGTATAATATTTTCCTTCTCATAAGCAATGCCGCACATCACACCATATGTTTGCAGCCTCTCAGCGATTGTCAGTTTGTTCCTGAGGAGGTGAGTAGAAATAACTGAGACTGGGTAAATGACTTATCATCAATAATAGCAACAGGCAGCGTGGGTCAGGCACTGTCTGAGCACTACATAGCACATTAATATCTCATCCCAGAAGCACCCCTATGAGATGGGGACCTATCATTGTCATCATCTCTAATTTAGGGAGGAGGAAATGACTTCCTGTAACTTAGTCAAGGTCATACTTCTAGCAAGTCAAGATCCAGGATTTGAACCCAGGCAGTCTGGAGAAAGAGTGCATGCACTGAATGATTCTGCTACCCCGGGGCTGCAGCTGAGACTTCGACCCGTGTCCTATATATCCTGTGCTTGGCACGAGGGCTACAGAGATAACTAAGACTCAGTACCTGCCTCTGGGGGAGGGGAACAGACACAGACAACTTGATGTGACAATTGCCATGATGAAGGCAATAACAAGATCTAGTGAAGCCACAAATGAAGGACTGATCACTTAGGGAAGGTCTTGCTGAGCAGGGGTGGTTGGAGTTGACCTTAAGCATGAAGTCACCCGGTGGATGGATGAGGGAAGTAGTGGTGGTGTGCGGAGGGGATCCCCAGGCAGAAGAAGCCTCGAGTACAGATGGCTGTAAAGCAAGATGGAAGTTTGGGAAACTATAATAAGGTCTGGCAGGAGTGTGTCTGTGAGGGTCAGGGAACTGGGACTTCAGTGTAGGTGCCAGCAGGAGTTTTGTTTGCAACATCTGGTAAAACACAAAGATTCCCCAAACCCATCCACTGCTAGGTAACAACTGGTGAGATCTCTGTATTGCAAGAAAACATAATAGAACACTCCAGCAAAACGCAGACCAGCTAAGACAGCCTCAAGTCTGGTGGTGCAAACCTGCAAGACAGGAAACAAAGTCACAGCCCTTAAAGCGTCTTAAACTCAAGTTCCCATCAGCCTTGAAAAGAGCACCTCTCTGCATTGCTTCCTTACAGAGACCCTGTGACACGTGTCATATTTCCATTCCCCTAATAAGATTGCTGCATTTCATTTTCACCTTCTCTGCATTTAATCACTCTCCTTTGAAGAGAGTTGGTGCAGAACAAGCCAGCAGCAACCATCCAATTACGCTGAATGTGGGGAGAAAATTATCATCAGACCAACCTGCCAGCACAGCTCCGTGTTTACTCAATTCTCTGGGCCCAGCAATATCCATCTCTGGGACTCGTATGCGCATACATTCATGGTCATTTAGGACAGAGTGATGAGCATGGTGCTTGGCATGCAGGGACACGGAATTCCAAGTTATTCTTGGGCAGGCATCTGTGACGACAGTCAACACCGCTCACTCAGCGTGTATGGGGCATTGATGGAGCACCAGCAATATACAAGGCACTTTGCTAAGGGCTGGGAGGAGACAGGAGATACAGAGATAGATAAATTAGGTATGGAGCTAGATCAAGAAGCCTAAGGTCTGGAAGGGGAGAGAGAAACCATAAATAATTGCAGCACAGGCAGATGGTACCCAGGACCTTAAGAGAGGCAGAGAAGGTGGCTTTGCCATTCAGAGGAGGAAGATTATTTCCAGCTCAGGGAATCAGTGAAGGCTTTGTAGAGGATTCCAGCTAACCGGAGTCTCTCAGCCATTTATTCAGCAAACATGTGCTTGCTCTGGGGACATGAATTCTGCCAGGTGTCAGAGACACACAGGTTAACACTGAATAAAGCAAAAAAGGCTGCCCTGGTGGATTATGTTCTCGTAGTGGGTGGAGGGGGGCGGGGTGGGGGGAGATAAAAATACAAATTAACCAGTAGTGAATAGGAAACTTTGAATAAAATAAGTGCTACAAAGAAAATGAAACAGATTGATACACCTGATCATGCCTAGGGCAGATGGGGCCACTCTAAATTGTGTGATCAGGACAGGCCTGAAGGTTAAGAAAAAGTCAACCTTGTATGGATTTGGAGGAACAGGGTTTGTGACAGAGGGAACTGTAAGTACAAAGGCCCTGAGGCGGGAATGAGCGTTGGGTGTGTGGCTGGAAGGCAGGGAAAGCAGCATGAAAGGAGATGGGCTGGAGAGGCAAGCCCATTATGGGCAGGAGTTTCGATTTTACTGCAAGTGCAACAGGAAATTGGGGGAGGGCTTAGCGGGGGGATGGGTGGCTTAGTTTTGTGAAGATGCGGGGAGTCTCCTTACAGGCAGGCGGCCGAGCATGATCACGTTTGGAACCTGTTTGGAGGCCGTTTTAGAGAAACACTGGGGGCCACACCAGGGTCAGATCAAGGAGACCCTTGAATGACTGCGGTTTGGCCTTTGGCCCTGAGAAACATAACCATAAAGGAATCCATTCTTTAGATTCTGCAGATCCTGTCTCTGACGCAAACAGCCATCTGTGAGTTATTTCATCTCCATAAGCATGTCTTCTACAGAAACGCTCAGCATCCCCAGAGCTTTTAGTTTCCCCCAAACCAATGAGAGATTCAGTGGATTTATACTGGCAGCCCTGAGACCACGGGAGAGAGTGAGCCATGGGCACATACTTCCTGCTTCTCTCACAATCACCACACATACACACACACACACACACACACACACACTAACACAAGCATAGTAATAAAAAAGCACATGTCTGTGAGCATACTTAAAACCATTAACTTTCACACTTGAAAGACGTGATTGCATGGCATGTTAATTACATCTCAAACTGTTTAAAAGAACTGGAATTTTCATGGCACTATAATGTGGTGATTAAGGGCGTAAGCTTTGGAGCTAGATGGATCTGGGTTCAGATTCCAGCTCTGGAGATGAAAATATTCTAAAATTAATTATGGTGATGGTTGCACACCTCTGGGTATATTAAAAACCATTAAATCATACATTTTAAGTGGGCAAATTCTATGGTGTCTGAATTGTATCTCAATAAATCTGTTACCAGAAATGTCAGCTCTGATTGTTCTAACTTGTGACCTCGCTAAATCTCTCTGCATCTTGGTTTTGCCTTCTCTAAAATGGGGGAACTAACACCTCACAGAATTGCTGTAAGATTTAAAGTGGATGATTCATGTAAAGATTTCAGCAGAGTGTCTGACACATAGTTAATGATGTTATTTTAATACTAACTATAAGGCTTACTTTCTTTTTTTTTTAAATTTTTATTTTATTTATTTATGGCTGTGTTGGGTCTTCGTTTCCATGCGAGGGCTTTCTCTAGTTGTGGCAAGCGGGGGCCACTCTTCATCGCGGTGCGCGGGCCTCTCACCATCGCGGCCTCTCTTCTTGCGGAGCACAGGCTCCAGACGCACAGGCTCAGTAACTGTGGCTCACGGGCCCAGTTTTCTCCGTAGCATGTGGGATCTTCCCAGACCAGGGCTCGAACCCGTGTCCCCTGCATTGGCAGGCAGATTCTCAACCACTGCGCCACCGGGAAAGCCCCAAGGCTTACTTTCTGGTACCAGCTCTGCTGCTTGCTAGCTTTTGGGATTTGGGGAAGTTTCCTAATGTTCTCTGGGTCTTAATTTCCGCACTTTTAAAATGAGATAACATTATGTTCCCCATGTGTGTATTGCAGGGCTGCTGTTTAGGCTCAGATAACAAGATCGATGTTTAAACCCTTCCTAAACTGATATATGGAAGTAATGCTCTGAGAGGCTCTGTTAGTGCTTAAGAAAACAGACTCTGCAGTGAGTTCCCAGATTCGAGTTCTAGATCTCCTGCTTACAAGCTGTGACATCTTGTGCAAATTCTTAAACCTCTTTGTGCCTCAGTTTCCTTATCTGCAAATGGGGGTCATACTTGTGCCTACCTTATGGGATTATTGTGCTGATTCCATGGGTTAAAATGTGCAAAGCACTAAGAACATTAATTAGAACAAAATAAGCAGTAAATGAATGTTGGCTATTATTATTACAAGAAACAGGCAAATTTTGATGGTGATAGCAGAGAGGAAAAGTCTCACTTTTTCATGAGGCACAGCAGAAACCTGCTAGCATTATGGACAAACACAGGAAGAGGCAATATTGCACTAGCCACTGCGAAGTGAAACTATTTGTTCAATTCAGGACAACCATGTAGGCTGTATTACAGGACCCTTCTGTCGACAGAAAAAAATTCACAAGCTAAAAGTTGAGAATTATGTTTCATTCAGTGGACTTGATGAGGACTTAAGCCTGGGATACAGCCTCGGATCCCTCAGAGGGAGTACTCGAGGGAAGGGAGGAGCCAGGATAGCTAGGAGTTTCTGCAACAAAAACTAGGTGGTCAGAACATCAAAAGATAACTGTTAATCAAAGCAAACCAGACATCTCAAGTTAATGAATTTAGTGCTTTCTATGTATGGGAAGATGAAAGAATTCTGGGTTCATTGAAATCATTCCTTCGATGTGCACCTTAACTACCTAGGGCCGGTATCCTGTTCTTTCCCATCCTGAGTCCCCTCAGGGTGTACAGTCGGTGGCCGCAGTGGCTGATGATTTCATGGCTGCAACATCCTTTGTTTACTGATATGGCAGTTCTTGGTCCACACCTCCCAGGGGCATAATTTATCCAGAGACTTGCACCCACTGAGTGCCCTATGGGGCACTAAGTCCACTGCACTTCAGTTCTGTGCTCATGTGGATGGGAACCCCGAGTGAGTGGATCCTCAGACAGAGCTAACAGAACCACAGAGGAGGCAAGAGGCACGTGGCCTGGGCTGGAGGGAATTGGAATTGGAAAATGTCTCCAAGTGTTAGGGGAATCACTGACTGCAACCGGTCGCCCTGGCCAGGCTGGATAGTAGCCACTTTCATGAGTTACTTACAACAGGAGGTCCTGGTAAGGAACGAGGAACTAGCAAGCTACCACCAACCGGAATAATTCGGGAAAGGTCAAAAGGAGAGAGGAGACGCCAGTCCATGGCCTACCAACCTCCCAGAATCCTCCTCGCTGGAATCCATCTTGGCTGAGTGATGCACGTGCCACCAGGAAGGACCCTGAGTCAGAGTGATTGGCCAGAGACAACCCGGAAACTAACCCGGTCACCATAAAACCCGAGACTGCGAGCCACGTGGCAGAGGGGTCCTCCTGGGTTCCCTTACCCTCCTGCTCTCCGCCCGGGTGCCCCTTCCCAATAAAGTCTCTTGCTCTGTCAGCACATGTGTCTCCTCGGACAATTCATTTCCGAGTGTTAGACAAGAGCCCACTCTTGGGCCCTGGAGGGGGTTCCCCTTCCTGCAACACAAGGAAAAGATGTCCAGAATGTGGGGGTCACTTCTCTGCAGTTATTTTTTTCTGCAGAGTATTAGCTCCTCAAACCCTGTTTACTTTGGTCGCCCTGCACTTCAGTTTTCTGTCTCCCAAGTGCCGTGACTCTGGTGAAAACTCAACAGCTGCATTCTACTTTGTCTGTCAGCTCCACAGAGCTTAAAAATTGGCAGATGCTTACAGTTAATCTTCGACAAAGGAGGCCAGAATATACAATGGGGAAAAGACAGTCTCTTAAGCAAATGGTGCTGGGAAAGTTGAACAGCCACATGTAAATAGATGAAGCTAGAATGTACCCTCACAGCATACACAAAAATAAACTCAAAATGGCTTAAAGGCTTAAATATAAAACAAGACACCATAAAACTCTTAGAAGAGAACACAGGCAAAACATTCTCTGACATAAATTGTACCAATGTTTGCTTAGGTCAGACTCCCAAGGCAATAGAGATAAAAGCAAAAATAAACAAATGGGACCTCATCAAACTTATAAGCTTTTGCACAGCAAAGGAAATCATAAACAAAACAAAAAGACAACCTACAGACTGGGAGAAAATATTTGCAAATGATGTGACTGACAAGGGCTTAATTTCCAAAATACACAAACAGCCCCTACAATTCAATGACCAAAAAACAAACAACCCAATTGAAAAATGGGCAGAAGAACTAAATAGACATTTCTCCAAAGAAGACATACAGATGGCCAATAGGCACATGAAAATATGCTCTTCATCACTAATTATTAGAGAAATGCAAATCAAAAAAACAATGAGGTACCACCTCACACCAGTCAGAATGGCCATAATTGAAAAGTCTACAAATAATAAATGCTGGAGAGGGTGTGGAGAAAAGGGAACCCTCTTGCACTGTTGGTGGGAATGTAAATTGGTGCAGCCACTGTGGGAAACAGTATGGAGGTTCCTCAAAAAACTAAAAATAGAGTTTCCATATGATCCAGCAATCCCATTCCTGGGCATATACCCAGACAAAACTATAATTTGAAAAGATACATGCAACCCCTATGTTCATAAAAGCACTATTTACAATAGCCAAGACATGGAAACAACCTAAATGTCCATCGACAGATAAATGTATAAGGAAGATGTGGTATATATATATATATACACACACACAATGGAATATTAGCCATAAAAAAGAATGAAACAATGCCATTTGCAGTAACAGTGATAGACCTAGAGATTATCATATTAAGTGAAGTAAGAAAGAGAAAGTCAAATACCATATGATATCACTTATATGTAGAATATAAAATATGACACAAATGAACATATCTATGAAATAATAACAGACTCACAGATATAGAGAACAGACTTGTGGTTGCCAAGGGGGAGGGAGGGTGGGGAAGAGGAAGATTGGGAGTTTGGGATTAGCAGTTGCAAACTATTACATATAATATGGATACACAATAAGGTCCTACTGTATAGCACAGGGAACTATATTCAATATCCTGTGATAAACCATAATGGAAAAGAATATGAAAAAGAATATGTATGTATAACTGAGTCACTTTACAGCAGAAATTAAACACAACATTGTAAGTCACCTATACTTCAATAAAAAAAAAAAAATTGGCAGATGCTTAATGAGACAGGAGGGGAGGGGGTAGGGCACAACCATTAAAACAATGACACAACCATTAAGAAGAACAGGATACCACAAAAACCGGTTAGAACCTACTTGGCCCAAGGTGGTGGAAGATTTGACTTCCAGTGACCTTGAGCCTCATTATATGTTCATTGTAATACATTAGCATATGCTAAATGACACACCCACAGGCGCCATGACAGTTCTGAGGCCAACCATAAAAAGCCAAAAAGTGGGCTGTGGCCCGGTTCCTAGAAATCTCTGCCCCTTCCCCAAAATAGCTGGAATAATCCTCCCACTCCTTAGCCTATGAAATTACCCAGCCCATAAAAAGTAACCACCCCCATCCCTCAGCTGCTCTTGCCTTTGGAGATGGTCCACATTGTCTCCATGGAATGTGTATCTCCCAGGGCCACACTCACTTTCCAAAGAGATGACCCCATGCCCTGAGGCCGCCTCTCACCTTCTGAGATGGTCCACACTCTATCTATGGAGTATGTATCTCTCTAAATACACCTGCTTTCGCTTTACTCTGGCTTCCTATTGAATTCTTTCCTGCGTGGAGCCAGGGATCCTCACTTGGTGGCCCGCCCCAGGGACTGACTCGAGACCTGGGACATGACCGTCCTCTCACCACATTTTTCCTACAACACAAGGGGAAGAGCAGTCTAGAACGTCAGGCTCACCACAGGGTGTTCCCCTCTCTCTAGCATCTTGACCTCTCAAATCCTGGGTACCGCGGTGACTCTCCTCTGGCCATGTAATTCAGAGCACTCTGAATGGATAAGCAGCATTTTCATCACCTGTGAACTTGTTAGAAAAGCAAATTCATGCACCTGAACTTGACCCAGTGAGTCAGAATCTCTGGGGATGAAGCCCAGGAAACTGATTTAACAAGCTCTCTTACATACATCAAAGGTGGAGAACCCTTGTCCAATGCTTTCAAATGATTTTTTTTGTAGTTTAATTCAGATTTTAAAGCTATTCTCTGAAGGAGGGTTGGTGTGTTACAAAATACCATAGCTAGAGATGGAAGTCTGCAAGATATTATACTTTTCAAGTGTCGTCTCTGTTAATTCTCAAGAATTGGGGTAATTTTGGCTCACTTTTGTATCTCTAGCACCTGGAATAATCTTAGCCCTTGAGTAAGCCCTGAGGAAACATTCATTGAATACGTAAAACTCTATGATGTAGTTTTTATTATCCCCATTTTACAGATGAGAAAATAGAGACTCAAATGAGTAAATGACTTGCCCAACATCATCCAGGTAGTATGTGGCAGAACTGGTATTTGAAGCAAAGAATCCAACGCCTGTGCTACCCTGATGGGAGCACGGTGGCCCTGGGCATCTGAGGGGGCCACACTTAGGGAGGGCCCAGCAGTGCAGGAAGGAGAAGCAGGAAGGGCATCCAACCAGATGACCCTGCTGATACAGCCTCTCCTAAGGTGGGCACTGCTTCTGAGGCTGGAGCATTGGAAATGGTGTCACAGGTGTGAGTCCCGTCTCGTCCAGGTGGATGTGTGAGACTAGTAGTCTGAGCTCTGCTAAGAGAAGAGACAATCTGTTCCAGGCCTTCTTGGTGAGGTTTTGTCCTCTGATGCTTGAGGGTTTGGCTCCCAGAGCAGGGATTGTGGCAAATTCCTCTTATATCCAAAGAGCAAGCAGGTACCTGCAGGAGGGGAGGGATGGGCAGCCAATCAGAAGACAACTGCCAGGGCGCAGGCAGAGCTGCTCTTGGGTTGGACTGGCTCCCCAGGGCGTCACCTCTACGGGGCCACCTGGCCTGGTTTCCTTTCCCCAGAATAGCCCAGAGGCCTGTGGGATGGGAAATCCTTTTGGTTTCAGTGGATGCAGGAAAGTGCGTCACTGCAATGTGGGCTCCCGGGGGAGGGGAGGAACCTTTTCCTGAAGGAAGGACTTTTCAATACCCTCCTGCTCTGTCTCTTGTCTCCATGGAAATGGCAGAGAAGCCCAAACAAGAAGTTGGCTTTCTTGGGGAAGGGAGGGCCGACCCATGCGCGAGCTTCCCACCATCAGAGTCTCCGGCTATGAACTACAGGATCTCCACAAGGTGCCATGGGATCCCATCTGGGTGAGGACAGTGACTGGGAAAGTGGGCTGGGATCCCACTGAACCCAAAGCAGGCCAATAGCGATGGTCTAAGAACAAGATTCAGAATGTCCGGGTTGGAAGAGGCTTCAGAGATCATCTGGGACCCAGGAGTGATGTGACTTGCCCAAGGTCACACAGTAAGTCCTATAGACGAGGACTAAAGTCCCATCTGATAGTGTTCCTTCCTACTCCAGAAGGAAGCCTTCTTCAGTTATAGCAACAGCACAAATTAAATCATACGTTTTTTGAATGTTTACCACGTGTAGGACACAGTGCTGATTCCCTTCCATACATCACCTCAGTGACTTCTCACAAGGTTGAAAGGCGCGTACACCTGCCCCCTATTTACAGGCAAGGTAATGAGTCTTAGAGCCTGAGCGTGCCAGTCAAGGTCACATAGTTGCTAAGCAGCAGAGCCGGTAGGTAAACCTAGGGCATCTGACAGTAGACCCTGAACCCATAACCGCTATTGTTTTCCTTCACAGTTCTGGGTCTTCTACTTCTCCTGGGCTTCCACTCACTGGCCCCCACTCTGTGCCCAGGGTGGCTCCCAATGTATGTGCCAAGTGTCTGTCAGCTTCTGATGCTTAAGTGCACATCGGGTGCTGTTTTGTTGCGGGACACGACAGCAAGCGAGAAGCCTTAGGCTTTTTTCGAAACAGCTGTCTAGATTAATAAAATAATTATTTTGTGATTGCCAAAGTAACATCCGTGCTCTTCACAGAAGGCTGAGAAACTATGAATAAGTAAAAAGGAGGCAGAAAAAAAAAAGAACTCATATGTTTCCTGGCTGTTTCTTCTGGAAATCGTCCACTTACCCATTGATGATCTTAATGATTGCCTCATCAGTTTGCTCTGGGACCACGTTCTTTACACTCACAATTGTGGTCGACATCTTTTTTTTCCCTTCCCAATTGGTTCTTTGTCAGTGTATTTTGAAAAATGCTTTTGGCTCTAGGACTTACCCAGCAGGCAATGCTTCTGTCTTGGGTCAAAATGGTGAGCAGGCCTGCCGTGGCAGCATCAAGCAAATGGCTGGAGGGTATTTGATGCTTCTGGGTTCAATAAACTGGGCTTAATGCAATATATAAGAATGACGATGTAAAATAGGCCATAAGAAGGCTTCCTGAGAACCTTTATAATGACAGGGTGTTTCGCATTAAGAGAGCCCTGGACCTGACCATACGGCAGCTGATCTTGCCTAAAGAGCAGTGGACAAAATATGAGGAGGATACATTCTACCTTGAACCATATCTGAAAGAGGTTATTTGGGAGAGAAAAGAGAGAGAAGATGGGCAAAGAAATAATCATGTAGTCTAAATCTGTGGCTGCAGCTGTCCTAAAGTAGTTTTATGAAGTTGGTTAAACCTGAAATGTACAATGTAGAACTATCTGGGCTGCAAATGTATTACTTTAAATAAATATCTATTATAATTATTGTTGGAAAAAAAAAAGAAAAATGTTTTTGGAAGTTGGAAGTGGCTGCCTAGATTGTAGTGGACTGATCCTTTGCCCTGCAGAGACCCCTTTGCTGCCCGACTGGCAGTGACAGGCAGACAGACGTTGACATTGGCCATAGCAAGTTTTCCCTCATGGCTGTCGAGGCTCTTCTTGACCAGCATGACCTGGAAAAAGCAGTTCTGCCCTTGGAGGTCCCAGTGAGCCAGTTGGCAATGCCATTGCCATCTATTATCTTTCCCTGGGAAGGGCAGGGTTCTGCTTGGGAGCTGAGAGCCAGGACTACAGAGCCTGGAGATTCACCCTGGTCCTCAGAGCCTGTTGTGTAAGCCCGGGATGGAGTTGAAAGGAAACGGTCCCGCAGCATCTCTCTCCATGCACGTAACTCTATTCAGGTTCCATTGGCTGGAGAGCTGAAGTCACCATCACAAGGACCATGTGTGTGGCTGGAGGGCCACCAGCTGCCTAAATTCCTCAGGGTTGCCTTTTTGCTTTCGTGTCCACCCTAGGAAGTAGGCAGAGCAGGTTAGTAGGAGTTTTACCTTACAGATGAGAAAACTGAGGCTCAGGTGGACAGCACCGGCTCTGGGACTAGAATCTGAGCTCCAGTGAGCTTTCATGATGGGGGGTGAGATATGGGGCGTGGGGAGCCACGGTGTGGGGAGGGGGCCGTCTGAGAGTTTGGAAGTGGAGGAGAGAGGAGACAGAGGCGTCTCTGTGGGCCCCTGGGCTGGAGACACGGACTCTACCTACTTTGCTCATTTTCTGCATCAGTTCTGGTCTCCCTCTGTTCCCTAGGGACACCCATTCCTCAGTCCCAGCTGTAAAAACAATGGGGGCACACACAGGACATTGTGGGGGTGTGAGGACACACACGCAACACATGCTTAACCATGAAACCCCAGAAGCAGGCCCATTACCTACGAACATAAGCCCACGATCTCTGTCACTGCCAGACAATAGTCCCAAGGCATAGCTGATGTGATCAGAAAGGAGAAAGAAATAAGAGCAGTAAACATTAAAGAGGAGGGTGACGTTACTTGTAGATATGACTTTATACTCACAGCACCCAGGATATTCTATTAGAAAACATTGCCAACAATAGAATTCAGTAAGGTGTCTGGGTAAAAAAGTCAGTACCTTCCAAAATAAGAAACAGACAGGAAAATGTAATGGAAGAAAGAAGTCCATTTTGAATAGCTACAAACAGATTACATATCCAGGAATATAGTTATCAGGTTATGTGTAAGATGTCAATAAATAAAATTTGAAGATGCTACTAAAGAACATACACAAACATGCGAATAAATGGAAAAATATCTGCAAGAGAGGAAGCTGCATACTACACATTTGCCAACTGTCTCTAGATTAATATTTAAATTTAACATAATCCCAGTTGAAAAATAGGATTTTTTTTCTGGAATTAAACATATTAAAGTTTATGTGGAAAAAGAAATAGATGAGAATAATCAAATTCTGAAAAATAAAAGGTGGTCTAATCCTGAAAGACATTAAAATATATTCTAAAGCTAACATAAATTAAGCAGTTTGGTAATGGTGCATGAATAGACAGACCAATAAAACAGTGTGAAAAGTACAGAAATAGATCCAAATACTCATAGAAATTTAGTTTATGATTAAGAGGACATTTCAAATCAGTGGGAGAAAAGGAGATTATTTAATAAATGGTGTTATGTTTAGACAAATGGTAGCCATCTTAAACAAAGTTTAGATTCCTTCTTAGATCCTCATACCCAAATAAATTCCAGATGGAGCAAAGATTTAAATGGAAAAAAAACCCTCACCATAAAAGTATTAAAAGAAAACATGGAGATTTTATTTAAATAATATCCAAATGGGGAAGGACTTTGTCTTTTTAAACATGACACAAAATCCAGAATCCATATAAGAAAAGAAGATTGACACATATGATATCATAAAATTAAAATTTTCTGCCTTGCAAAAATGACTATAAAGCCAAAAGATGAACAACACACTTGCTTGAAAAAAAATGTTTCCAACATGTGAGGCGCAGACAGAGAGCTAATTTCCTTAAGACCTATATAAATTCCCACAGATGAAAAAGGAAAAGGACTAACAACCCAAAAGGAAAAAGCAAAGGGCTTGAGCAGAGAGTTCCAAGTTCATAGAAAAATAGATAACAGCGGCCTTTAAACACAAGAAAGGGGGCTTACTCTCACTGCTAAAAAAAATGCAAACTAAAACTCCTACAAGGTGCCCTATTTACCTATTAAGCTGGCAAAATAAAAAAGACGTTTGCTCACACATTTAGGGTGAGAAACCAGTACTCTGTAGCATTGCTGGGGGAGTGCAACACAGGAAAACCTCTTTGCAAGACCATTTAGCGATGTCTTGCAAAATAAAAACCGCACTAACCATTGACCTAGCAATATCACGTTCCAGAGCTTATCCTACACATACATACACACATTTGCTTAGTGACATATGTATAAGGATATTATTAGTAGAAAAAGATTGGAAATAACTGCTGTGTATATCAACAGAGGACCAGTTAGAGAAGTACCGTGTACTCTTATAGTGAAATACTCTGCAGCCTTTAGAAGCAATGTGACAGCTCTAAAATGACATGGAACAAGTTTCCAAATGTACGGACTCTATGGCATCGTCTACAGCCGGGACTTCCAAACTTTTTTAAGCATAACTCACTGTAAGAACTATATTTTACATCACAAACTGGTTCGTTCATTCATTCATTGGTTTGTTCTTTCATTCATTTTCTTTCAACAAATATTTATTGAGTAACCACCACATTTTCAGACACTGAAATAGGCCTTGAAGAGACAGCAGTGAGTAAAACAGATAAAAAAAAAGATCTCTGCCATCGTGGAGTTTACAAATATATATAAGAACACAAACTGTTTAATGTGGAAACAAGCAAAATTCTCCTGACTGAAGGCAAACCAGTGGTTGCCAGGGCTGAAGATGGGGGAAGAGATTGATTTTAGAGAAACACCAGGGTACTTTCTGGGGTGGTGGAAATGCCCTATATCTTGATTGTGATTTGGTCACATGACTGAATGCATTTGGTAAAACACATCAAATTTTACACTTAAAAAGAGTGGATTTTTATTATATGCAAATTATACCTCCACAGGCTTGATTAAAAAAAAAAAACTGAAACAGAAGTGTCATGGAACAATACTTCATCTTTCCATATTAGATGTCCTAGCCTCTGTTCCATCCCATTTCATTCTTTTTCAGTAAACAAAACAAACAAGATCACACCTATGCTGACCTGATCAATTGATTTTATAACATTTTAATGCATCATTATCCATAGTTTGAAAAATTGTGGTCTATATTTGTTACTGTGAGTGTAAGTAAAAGTTGGTGAATCTCATATATGGGCATCTATATTAACAGAAAGTCTGATATATGTGTATATATATGTGTGTGTGTGTGCAAATATATACAAATATTAGCATAGCAATGAACTGCTGAATGGAAACTGAGAGCCTGAGGATCAGGGAAAGGAGCAAGAATTTGATTTTACTAGACACGCTTTTGGAGTATTTAACTTTTTAAAACCATGAGTATATGTAATTTTTTAGAATAGATTTGAAATGTTGAAAAGAAAAAGGAAAAATCCTGAGAGCAGAATTGGGTTTGAATTATAAACTACCTGTGTGACAGTGGGTAAGTTGCTTAACATCTCTGGGCTCTTTTCCCCTTATCTGTACTATAACAATGTTGGTCTATATGACCCTTAGGCCCTAGCCTCTTAGATATTCCATTTGTCCTTGAGTCATCCTTTGAGTCAACCCCGTCTACTGGGGCATATTGAATTATTCAGTAGAAGGAAAGGAAGTGATGGAGCCATTCTCCATATCAGCAAACACTGAGCACCCACAACATGCAAAGTACTAGGCTAGAATCTGGGGCTACAGTCTCTGCCTCAATAGTCTAGTGAAGAAACAGCCACATGTACGTAAAGGACACTGCCATACATCAGGTGGTATGGACCTGTTCACAAAATGCTCTTGGTCACAGAGGAGGGAGACGTCATCTTTACCTGGATGGATTAAGAAGAGCTTTAGAGAGGTGAGTACAGCAGGGCTGGATCTTAAGGATGTGGCCAAGCTTATCAGTTGGAAATAGAGAAGAAAGGGCATTCCAGCCAATGAGTACAGCACATCCAATGTGTTGGGCCCTGAATACACCCACCGTATTCCAAACTCATGCCTCTGCCACCTTTGTCCAGCCTGGAACATCTCCACTCTTCTCTGCTGTTCATATCCTATCCTTCCTTGGAAGTCCACAGCCCTGAGAGAGCAAATGGCTCCATGTAGCTGGCCTGAAATGTGTCAGGGAGGCTGTAGAGGGACAGAGGCTGCAGAGGTGGGTTGGAGTCAAGCTGTGAAGGAGCTGGTGGGCTAAGCTAAGGGCTTTGAACTTGATCTTGAGGGCAATGGGGAGTCACTGGAAGGGGAGGAGAAGCAGGGTCAACAGTCAGATTTGTTGCAGAAGGTTGACCCTGACGTCAGTGTGGAGAATGGACTGAAAGACTTGAGGACCAGTTAGGAGACTGATGCACCAGAGGGTTGGCCCCCTTCACTCCCAGCCTTTGTACCCAGAGAAGAACCGATTCTCCATGGACCATATGTGATCAGACTCCCAAAGAGAGCTAGCCATGCGCCTGCTTAGGGCTGTGTCTGTTCCAAGCAGACTGAGCTCTTTGAAACCCTCCACTGGGGTGACAGGTGAAGGCTTGTGGTGGTCTCAGCTTATGCAGCCCAAAGCCTTGCCAACCTGGAAGGGTCCTCCTGGAGGAATGCACGGATCTACGCTGCTCTTCTGTAGCACGGAGAAGTGAGGCAGGATGAGGAGCAACGTTGGGCATGAGGGCTGCTCTCTCCATCCATCTTCACCGTGCATGTGAATTGCCTGGAAATCTTGCTAGAATGCAGATTCTGATCAGTAGGTCTGGACTGTGGCCTGAGATTCTGCTTCCAGGGAAGCTCCTGGTCCACAGACCACACTGTCGAGTGTCAAGGGTTTAGACCACATGACACATCCATGGCAGGGCTGAGATTAGAATCCAGGTCTGCTGGGCTGCCTTCATTCTTTCATTGATTCATTCTTTTGCTAATTCAACAAAAATTCCTGCTTGCATTTTTTTGTTGTTCGTTGACTTAAATGAAGTGCTAAGTGAAGTGCTTACTACGTGCCAGGCATCACTCTAAATGCTTTACAAATACTAACTCATTCAGTCTCACTACAGCCCCACACGGTAGTTGCTGTTATGGTCCCCATCTCAAGCTTAGGGAAACCGAGGCACAGAGATGGGAAGTAACTTGCCCAAAGTCTCCCATCTGGTAGGTGGCCCGATGAATGCTGTCATGACCAGGTGAGCTGCAGTACCTGACCCCTTTCTGTAGCACCACGTGGAATGTGGGGCATTGGGTCCCCAAACCAAAGTGGAGGTGCTCGTAGAGCTGGGAGGGGGCTGCCTGGTGATGAGCCTGGAATCCCCTTCCCTTGCTGAACATGTGCTAATGGATCCCATCCAGCCTCTCTACCTATTTCAGTGGGGTTGGGAGCAGAGTAGAGCAGCCTTTCCGGTGCCAAGGTATATGAGTCTCCTATGAGCCAAATGGACACCCAGAAGACAGGAGAGCTTGAGCTGTCTTGTAAGTACCAGGGAACCCCAGAAGCAAGAGGCTGTGGAGGAGATAACGAGGGGCCAGGGGTTAAAAGCGGTTAAAGTGAAACAGGTGTTCCCAGGGAGGGAACCTCCCACAGGTGGAGATGACCATGGGCAGTTGGGTGTTCAGGATGGGAGCTCTGGGGGAATGATCTGGGTTTGTGATATGTATTGGGGAGATACAGGCACATAGATGGCAACCAAGGCCACAGGATTGGCTGAACCTACCAGGAAGAGCATGTGTGGGGAGGAGGCAAGAGGTTAGGACTGGAACCTCAGGAACATCAGCATTGGAGAAACAGGCAGATGAAGAAGGTTAACAATGAAGATTTAAAAAGGATGGTCAGGGCTTCCCTGGTGGCGCAGTGGTTAAGAATCTGCCTGCCAATGCAGGGGACATGGGTTCAAGCCCTGGTCCGGGAAGATCCCACATGCTGCAGAGCAGCTAAGCCCGTGCACCACAACTACTGAGCCTGCACTCTAGAGCCTGTGCTCCGCAACAAGAGAAGCCACCGCAATGAGAAGCCCGTGCGCTGCAACGAAGAGTAGCCCCCGCTCGCCGCAACTCGAGAGAGCCTGCGCACAGCAACGAAGACCCAACGCAGCCAAATAAATAAATAAATAAATAAAATGGATAAATTTATATAAAAGTAATAAAAAGGATGGTCAGAGAGGTAGGAAGAGAATGGAGAGAGTGTGTGAGAACTAGTTCCTGATGACTGCAAATGGAAACCCTGATGACATCCTCTTGGGATGTGGACAGTTTATTTTCCAAGTTTAATTGGAGGTAGAATTACTCTAACAATGGAGTGGTTTTCTGTTGCTCTTCCCTTGTTTTACATTCTTATGTGTATTACACAGTTCCCCATCTGCTGTTTTGGCAGGGATCTCCGCATAAATACATTTCAACATATATACACACATATATTTAAACCAACTAAACTAATATTTATTGAGTCTTGATTATGGGCAAAGCACAGCATATCCCAGGCGAGGAGGTTTGCCAGGATGTGATTGTCATATGCTAGATCATGAGATCTGGCGGTGAGCAGAAACGGCTGGTGCCCAGACAGGTGTCTCCCCTTAATGTAGGACTGTAGAAAAGCTTTTACTAAAGTGAACTTCACACCTGGTAGGTAATCTACCTGGATCAAATCGTGGAGCAGAGAAAACCAGCTTCCCTGAACACCTCCTGTTAAGGGGTAAACAAACAAGCTTTCGTCTTGTGTGTGTCACTCATATTTGGCCTCTGTGAACGAGTATTAGTCAGCGTCCTAATTAGTACTTACAGACACACGGCCAAGGGATCACTGCAGAGAAAGGGTGACAGTCTGTGAAGGATGTCCGTCATTAAGCTACATGGGATGCAATCTCATTTTTGTAACACTGTTTACTACATTTGTTTAATCTCATGCTTGTGTTCTGCATGTGACCCTCTCCCTGCCTTTGCAGGGTGTTCCAGACATGCAGATGGTACATGCAAGAGGCAAGAGAGGGCGGCACTGCTTGGGGAGATAAAATGGTTCAGTCCCTGGAAGTCCAGCTCAGGGGCTTGGGGGAGGGAATAGGGAGAAGATGAAACTGAAAGTCAAGACGCTTTTACACGGAGTTAGAAACAATCCTGGAGAAAAGTATCATAATTTTGGAAACAGTGAGGAATGATTCTCCTTTGGGGACTGATTTTTAGCGGGTCAAAGGAAAAGAGAGTCTTCTATTAAGTTTTATTTTGCCTTCACAAGACTGAAAAGGAGTTGGCAGGTTGGCGAGAAGAGCTATCCCTCAATGCTGTCCTGTTGCTGCCAGGGGTGGGACAGGGATATTATGATGGTGCGTCTATAGGGGACCCACATGGTCTAGCAAGATTATGCCTAAAATGTTTTTTATTTTGGGGGGCAGGTTAGTTTTGCTTAATTTAATTTTTAGTTTTATAATTATGGGGAAGTTCTAACATATGCAAAATATGGAATGGTCTCCCGAACCTGCATGAACCCACCCCAACCCCTGGCCATGAATGCCTGCCCAATCCTGTCTTATTTCCCCTGTCATCCATTTCCCCTCCCTTATTATTTTAAAGCAAACATGACACATCATTTTACATCATCCATAAACATTTCAGTATGTATCTGTTTGACATAAGAACTTTTAGTAAACACAACCACAAGGTCATGATCACACAAAAAAGGGATTAATTCATATTTCCTTAATATCATCAATTTATACAGGTGATGTTCAGATTTTTAATTAGTTAGTGAATGTCCTATTTTTATCTATAATTTTTTTGGTTTGAATTAGATCTAGACAAGACCCACACATTGTGATTGGTTAATCTGTCTTTTAAGTATCCTTTCATCTATGGCATCCCCCTCTACCTCTCTCATTTTTAACCCTTGCAATTTATTTGTGGAAGAAACTGCTTTTTGTTTTGGTCCTGGAGAATTTCTCCTGCCTGGATTTTGCTGGTTGTATGCCCATGGTACAGTTTATTTCCTCCATATTTCCTGTAAATTGGTAGTTTGATCTAGAGCTACATTGTCCAATATAGTAGCCACTAGTCACAAATGAATGAAATAAAATAAAATTTCAGGGGCTCAGCAGCCATATGAGGCTATTGCTGCTGTATCAGACAGTACAGATTATACAACTTGTCCATCATTGCAAAAAGGTCTCCTGGGTATTTAAAGTCTAGAAGCTTAACCAAATTTAATTTTTCAGGAGGAAGACTATTTTATAGGTGGTGTTGTAAATGTCCAACCGAGGCACATAGTACCTGGCTGCCTCCCTTTTAGGATATTAGCAGTCTTCAGTGTGGCCTCCATTAGTTCATACAGAGAAAAATATCTCTCTTAATGAAGTGGCCCCAAACTGGTATTCCCTCCCTCCATCTCTCCAGCTCTGCAAATCCAACATCTCAGAGTCCTCCTTGGGGCTTCCCTCTGCCTTAGATTTGTCCTGTCAATTTCATCTCCTAAATACCCCCTGAATCAGGCCCCTTGTCTCCATTTTGGGTGCTAAGACCCTAGTCCAAGTCACCTGCATCTCTGAGAAACCCAGAATGCCTGCTTACCATCATCACATCCTCCGGCTCCTACTGCCTTCTCTGCACTGCAGCCGGCGGGACCTCTCTGTTCAAAGCACCTCAATATTCCCTCCGTTCCTAGGTAAGGACCAGGCTCCCCGGGATCGTACCACACCCTGCAGGGTCTCCTCCTAGCCCCCTTCCAGTTCGTGAGTACCGCCAGGGATTAAACCGTTTAACTGCTGATTAGGCACGGTTAACACTTTAGGTGCTGGATCGTGGGGAGGTCCCTGGGGCTCTAGGGGTGAGGAGCTGGGCCACTGGGGGAGCACTCAGGGGGAAGAGGCAGTGGCTAAATTTACCAAATGGTACAGAAGTATTTCAGTGTTTTAATAACTGGCTTAGCACTAACAGTACATTTGGTGAATTATCATCTGTGTACCCACCTCCTTTATTCTACCATACTGGCTTTATTCTAGTTGCTGGAACTTTCTACACTCCCTCCAGTCAAAGGATACTCTTTCTTCCTCAACTCCTACTCATCCTTCAGGTCCCAATTCAAGATCCCCTTCCTCAGGGAAGCCCTCCCTGATCACCTCTGGGGCCACCAGTCTCCCCTTTCATCCTCCAGTGGAACAATGTTTGTTTCCTCCTTGCTTCATTTCTGATTCTATGTGTGTTTCTGGTTTTGCTCAACATTATATTCCCAGCACTTAGTGGTGGTACTGTAGTAGGTGTACAACAATCATTTTTGTTGAAGGAATAAAATGTGAACTGAGTTAATAGATTGAACTTTAAATATTTGACATCATTTCCTCTGCGGGGTGTTTCCTCTTTTTGTTTTGTAATGATTTGGCATTATTAACTTATGAATAATGGTTTATCTTTGCAGGCACACTGGGTCCGAGTCTAATTTGTTATCCGGAGGACTGGTTCATATCCATCCTACAGAGGCCATTTTGCTCATTTGTAGTGCCTCAAACATCTGGCACTCAATGGCAAACAAGGGTTATACAGATATTCCCAGCATGGCCTACCATGTGGATAAGAATCACGCTAACGCAGTCAACAGTGGTGCAGAGGAAGACACAGAGTGCTGGGACCAGCAGAGTAAAACTGAGGAGGTAGTCAAGAGGTTCATTTACTGAGCCCTCGTCTAGTTCCTGGGGTGTGGGAAAGAATAGGACAGAGCAGACCTCTGACTTCAAGGAGCTTATGTCCTGGTGGGGAGAGATATGTTCTAATCAGGTAGACGAATGAACAAACAACAGTACCAATCGTGTAAAGTTTTGAGAAGAAAATAGAGTGATTTGATAGAGAGAAACTCGGAGTTGTGGGGAAGCATGTGTTCTAATCAGGTAGACAAGTGAACAAACAACAGTACCAATTGTGTCAAGTTTTATCAGTTTTTTTTTTTTTAAGTTTTTAATTAATTATTTATTTATGGCTCTGTTGGGTCTTCGTTTCTGTGTGAGGGCTTTCTCTAGTTGTGGCAAGTGGGGGCCACTCTTCATCGCGGTGCGCGGGCCTCTCACTATCGCGGCCTCTCTTGTTGCGGAGCACAGGCTCCAGACGCGCAGGCTCAGTAATTGTGGCTCACAGGCCTAGTTGCTCCACGGCATGTGGGATCTTCCCAGACCAGGGCTTGAACCCGTGTCCCCTGCATTAGCAGGCAGGTTCTCAACCACTGCACCACCAGGGAAGCCCCTCGTGTCAAGTTTTGAGAAGAAAATAGAGTGATTTGATAGAGAGAAACTCGGAGTGGTGGGGAAGCATGTGTTCTAATCAGGTAGACAAATGAACAAACAACAGTACCAATCGAGTCAAGTTTTCTCAGTTTTCTTTTTTTAAAGTTTTTAATTAATTATTTATTTATGGCTGTGTTGGGTCTTCGTTTCTGTGCGAGGGCTTTCTCTAGTTGCAGCAAGTGGGGGCCACTCTTCATCATGGTGCACGGGCCTCTCACTATCGCCGCCTCTCTTGTTGCGGAGCACAGGCTCCAGACGCGCAGGCTCAGTAGTTGTGGCTCACGGGCCTAGTTGCTCCGCGGCATGTGGGATCTTCCCAGACCAGGGCTCGAACCCGTGTCCCCTGCATTGGCAGGCAGATTCTCAACCACTGCGCCACCAAGGAAGCCCCTCATGTCAAGTTTCGAGAAGAAAATAGAGTGATCTGATAGAGAGAAACTCGGAGTGGTGGGGAAGCTACTGTTGAGGGGGGTCAGGGAAAACTTCCTGACCAAGTTTTTATTGGTCAAGCTGTGAAGGATCAAAGGGATGAGGACTCAGCTGCAGAAGAGTCCGAGGAGGACAATTCCAGGCAGAAGAAACAGCCAAGTGCAAAGGACCAGAGCTCGAAAAGAGCCAGCTGGTGACACCACTAGACTCAGTTTTCTCATCTGTAAAATGGTGACAATGGTACCTACCGACAGCAGGGGGTGTGGTTATTATGGTCAAGATTATGATTATCCTTCAGCTCAGGAGTGGTTTCAACAAAGCAGATGCTTTCAGCCAGTCAGGGAAACAAATTTGTTAATTGTATGTTGTGACTTTCAGTGAAGGATACGGTTTAGACCCTAAGAACTGGTAATGGCGCCAGCCTCTTACACACACACACACACACGCACACACACACACACACACACACACACACGCACACACACGCACTGTACCCACACGGGATGATTTCGGCCGTGACTGTAGGATTTCGGCTCCCCAACTTCAGTGCAGGGAGAGTACAGATTTTGGCATTTCAGGCTTCGAGCAAGCTTTCGGCTCCCTTTCCCCGCAGTCTGTGGGAGGAGCCGGCTGTCAGTGGCACAGAAGGAGGGGGCGCGAGGCGGCTGTGGGTGGGGACTGAGCCTCTTGATTAGCATACTCTGCTCAGCGCTGGGAAGTTTCCTCCGAATTTCCTCTGCACTGTCCTTGCGGAGGTAAGAGAAGAGCTTGCAGCCAAGACTGGGTACTTTAAGGTAGCACAGGTACCAAGGCAGCGCGTGGGCAAGGAATCGTGTGGGAGGGAGAGAGCATCACCTGTGGAGTGAGGTGAAACAGGTGTTTCCTGGGGGAAACAGGAGCAGCAGGGGAAGGAAAGCCCGCAGAATTTAGAGGACTTCTCTATGTTATGCCGCTGCTAGGAGAGTGTATGGCACTGGACTTTTAAAGTCTGATTTATCTCAGTTCATGGCGACACCATCCTTCCAGCTGCTCAGACCAAAGACGTGCCGTCCTTGTTGGCTTTTTTCGTGGTTTCATGTCCCACATCCCATCCATCAGGAAATCCTATTGGTTCGACCCTCAGAACACATCCAGAACCTGACCAGACCACTTCCCCTGCACTGCATTACCTCTCTCAGGGGATAGTGAAAGGCTCTCCTTGCGTGTCGCCTGGTTCTGCCCCTGTCCCTCAACACGTGGCCAAAGGGACCCAGTTAGAAGTAAATCATGTGGAGGTGATTGCCCTGGAGCTGGGGAACCTAAGCTTCAGGACCCCTTCCTTGCAAGCGCCTCAGACAACGTTCTGGGAGGGACAGCACAATGTTCGGTATATTTTTGTAATATCTGTAAAAGTAAGCTTTCAACTGCAATTGGCTAAGACTGCTGTCTCTTTCCACTCTGGTTGCCTTCCCTGGCACTTCCCTCCTGATGGACAGTGTTGGAACGGCTGGGAGGATTTGGGAAAACTCACAAAGACATGGGCATCCATGAGCTGGGCATGCATTTTTGTTTGCTGGGATATAGTTTATGTGGTTCACCGTAACTTCCATATATAGGAAATGTATCGCCAGCCACCCCAGCGTAGGCATGGCTTTTACAAAGACTCCTTCCACCCCTGAGCCAAAACAGAGGCTGTATGGTGACAGGAGCGTGTCCTACGGTGCCCAGCCCCAGAAGTACACAGGCATTAGATGCTGCACCCGTCTCCTATGGCTGCTCTAACAGATGACCACGGTATCGGTGGCTTCAGACAACAGGAATTTATTCTCTCGTTATTCTGGAGGCCAGAAGTTTGAAATCAGTATTACTGGGTCAAAATCCAGGTCTTGGCAGGGCCACGCTTCCGCTGGAGGCCCTAGGGGAGAATCTGTTCATTGCTTCTTCCAGCTTCTGGTGGCTGCTGGCATTCTTTGGCTTGTGGCTGTGTAACTCCCACCTTTGCCTCCATGGTCACATTGCCTCCTCCTCTTCTGGGTGAGTCTAATCTTCCTCCACTGCTCTCTCATGAGGACACTTGTCATAGTGCAGGGCTCACCCAGATAATCCAGGACAATCTCCTCACCTCAGGATCCTTCACTTAATCACAGTGTGGTCCAGTGAGATGCAGACAGACTGTTGTTGGGCCTTATGCCGAAGACTATGTGTTTTTTCCCTGGAGAACAGTAAGGAATGAAGATTCATAATCAAGAACTTCTTTGGTCATTTTTGGCTCCTGTGAGGGGAGCCAGCTGGAGATAAAGCCAACACACAGAAGAAGGAAGGGCCTGGAGAAGCAGAGAGAAATGGAGCTAGAATCCTCAGGACATGTATGAGCTCCTGGATCACACACAGCCTGAAGCCCCCTCCCCTACCTCTGGTCTTTTCAGTTATGAAACCCAATAATTTCCTTTCTTTCAAGCCAGTTTGAACTGGATATCCTGTCACTTACATCAAAAAAGAGTTCTCATCG
Organism: Balaenoptera acutorostrata; assembly: GCF_949987535.1. NCBI lineage: Eukaryota > Metazoa > Chordata > Mammalia > Artiodactyla > Balaenopteridae > Balaenoptera > Balaenoptera acutorostrata. Next base: position 10,424,831 of record NC_080080.1, on the reverse strand, counting down.
ATATTCTCTTTAAGCCTCAGTTCCTCATCTAAAAAAGGAGGCTAAAATACCCTACAGAATTATGATAAAATTTTAAACAAGGTGACATATATGACACATGTATGTTGGTTCCTGGTACATAGAAATTCTCCTTGTGAATGATGACTGTTAATATTTAACAATTTATTATCATAAGCAAAGAACTAATAGAACTTATATAAGGCTGGGTATGTTTGGGTTATATTTATTAAAAACATAGAACTTTACTAGAACCCAATACCTCTCCTCAATCCTGAAACTCCACCGTAAGAACTCCTTTGAGCATTCGCCCATCCTGCGCGTGGCTGCTTCCTGGGATTTGGCCTCTTCACTGCCAAGAAAGCGATCCATTCCATTCTGTCCTCAGATTGAGCTGAAACCTGTCTCCACGGTTTCCACCCACTGAACCTGGTTCCACTTGTTTTGGGGGTGGAGCGGGGAGTAGAAAGAGTCTAATGCTCTGTTTTATACTATTCTTGATTCTCCAGCAGATTCACCTTTGGAAAACTTGTATATTTTCACAGTCTTCTCTGTCATATCCCCTGTCTTCTCAGGCCTTGAGGATCACACTGATTTAGGTGGGAGCCATGGGCACATGTACAAACATCAACAGAGCAAGTTACTTGTGCACACACATCCACATGCATACTTACATGCAGCCGTGTGCGAGATCAGGTCCTCCCAGCCTGGGCTCAGTTCCAGGAACTGTTGGTTTGCTTTCACACACTGCACATGTGTGCTGTGTACAGCTTCTGGGCAATGGAATTGCATCAGGAGGTATTTTTCTAATTCTCTCTTTTGGCAGCTTTGTATGAGATCCCCCGGGCAAAACTTTCCTGAGCAGACCCTCCGATGGACAGCTCGTCTCGGAACGTGGCAGCATGGCAGGGGGCAGATGGAGCGTGCCCGGGGGAGAGTGGCTTGTGTGTGCACGCATGTGTCAATGGTGTGTCAATGGTGAGCCCTTGGCTGCAGGATTACCTGTTGTGTCCATGGATCCACAACTTCAACGTCTCTTCAAGAAACCTCCTCCTTGGGACTTCTTTGGTGGCGCAGTGGTTAAGAATCTGCCTGCCAATGCAGGGGACACGGGTTCGAGCCCTGGTCCAGGAAGATCCCACATGCTGCGGAGCAACTAAGCCCATGCACCACAACTACTGAGCCCGCGTGCCACAACTACTGAAGCCTGTGCGCAGCAACAAAGACCCAACGCAGCGAAAAATAAATTAAAAAAAAAAGAAACCTCCTCCTTATTGGGGGTCTGGAGCAGTTTGTGGAGGGGGGAGAGCAGCTGAGTGTGGAGGGGGGTGTGATGGAGAGACCAAACCACTGGGGGAGGAATGTGGGAGAGATGGGAAGCACAGTTGGTGGTTGTCTTCATGGGTGATCATTGATCTAATCCCTACTCAATAATTGCTAAGTGCCTTGGCAGGCTGTGGGTGGATCCTCATCTCATCAGGGTAAGTTCAACTTCTATTAATCGAGCACCTTCCGTGTTCTGGTCACAGGGCTGGGAGCTGGAGATGCAACAGGAAGTAGAAGCATAAACCTCAGATGCAGCAGGGCCCATAGTCTGATGGAGGAGGTGCACACAAGTCCATTAATCACACATCCAGGTGAAGTGGTGACTGAGGTGCTAGAGTGGGGTGAGCTGTGGAGGATTTAGGGCAATTCGGGGAGACTTCTAGGAGGCGGTGATTGAAGGTGCTGAGACCTGAAAGATGCACAAGAGTTTATTAAATAAGGAGCATTTTAAGCAGAGGGAATTGCACCTGGAAAGGCCTGTGACCAGAGATTGTGTTATGGGCTGAATTGCCCAGCAGCATCCAAATTCCTGGTACCTCCTGAGGTGCCCAACCACAGTGCATGGTGAGGGAAGGTGGCACCCAGTGCAGTCTGGGTGGATGAGAGAGGCCTGCGGTGTGGCCTTGTGAGTGGGTGGGTGTGGAGGGTAAGTGGGGAGAGTGAATCCATCGTCTCATTTTCCAGATCCATGCACATCACCATTTTTTCTGGAGTGGCTACTGGATGGTGGACACTTTGTGAGGCTCTCTGTTGAGAGGAGGGAGAAAAAAGCTAGCTCCTGCCTTCACATTGCAGCTCTAGCATTAACTAGCTGTGTGACCTTGGGCAAGTTGCTGAACCTCTCTGAGCCTCAGTTTCCTGGTGTTTAAAAGGATAGATACCCCTCTGGTGGTAGGGTCGTTGGGGGAATTTAGCTGGGATTATGTCATGTGCCTCGCACATCATATGTCCCCCATGAACGGTGGTTAACACAATAACATGTCACGCACGTGCCAAGCTCAGGCACAGCTTTTGCCGAAGGCCTCTGAAAATCTGGTCTCAAGGGAAAAATCCTTTGCTACCAAATCTCAGGGTTAAATCTCTCCCTCCTTCTTGGCTTCCAGCCACTGGGGAAGGTTAACTTGGCAAATTCTCTTTGAGATGCAAAATCCAACCGGCTGTCTTTGGGTCTCCCTCCCCCACCCCATCCCTTGCTGGGGCAGACACAAGGAACTCATCAGACATTCAAAGGCGGGAACTGTACATTTTCAGCAGTTGAGATGCAAAGGGGGGGAAAAACGAAATTAAATCCAGCAATTAAGTTCTAATTGCGCAATTACTTCACTTTATGGCTCTGTGCCAGGGTTGGGAGTCTTGCTCTTATAAATGGTGTTTTTGTGCAAACTGAAGGAGGGGGAGGTGAGGGAGAGGGGGCTAAGGTGGTGATATCTGGGGCTAGGGAAACAAAGGCATTTATAAATTAAGGCATCTCATCAATGACCTGATGTCAATGTTCTGATTGTCAGGGTGTGAGGTGGGCTGGGGAATTGGGGGCCTTTGCAGAACTAAAATCCGTGACTATACTGAGCTCTGGGCTTTCTTTAAGCAACTGCCACCTGAAGCAAGTCTGTCTTCTAGTGAGAAGCCTGGGGTGGACATGTTTCTGTTCACATCTGGGGTGGGGACCCTCTCTGCAGCTTGGCAAGTTAGACCCTTGGGGTTGACGCCAGGGCAAGGAACCGTGGCAGTGCCCAGGCCAGGCCACCCTGTAAGGCTTCCAAAGAGCCAGGAGGGGCTTGTAGGGGTCTGCCCACCCACTGGATCCATACTTGTGCCCTGAGAAGATTTGGGGGAAAGAGAATCTGCTGCTTCAATTAGTGGATTCCATGGGCTATTTCTTTGCTTCTCATTCATTCACTCATTCATTCATTCATTTACTCACCTGCACATTTTCCTCATTCGCTAATTCTGTAACTATTTATGGGGCATCTAATTTGCACAAGGCACTCTTCTTGGCACGATGGGGGAAACAAAAATGGTTTAAGATGGGTCCTGCCCTCAAGGAAGAGGGAGATAAGACTCGTGTAAGATGATCTGGTATTTACTGAGTACCTGCTATCTTAGGCAGCTCAGGCAGCTGTAACAAAATGCCACAGACTGGGTGGTTAAACAACAGAAATGTATTTCTCACCGTTCTGGAGGCTGGGAAGTCCAAGGTCAAGGTGCCAGCTGATTCAGTTTCTGGTGAAGACTCTCTTCCTGCCTTGCAGAAGTCTGCTTTCTTGCTGTGTCCTTGCATGGTGGAGAGAGAGAGTGAGCAAGCCCTCTGGTGTCTGGTCTTATAAGGGCACTAATCCCATCACGGGGGCCCAACTCTCAAAACCTTATCTAACCCTAATCACCTCCCAAAGGCCCTGTCTCTAAATACTATCACATTGGGGGTTAGGGCTTCAACAAAGGAATTTGGAGGAGACATAAACATTCAGTCCACAACACCTACTATGTGCCAAGGGTTACCTCTGGTGCTTTACACAGGTTATTGGGTTATTGTTAAACCTCATGACATCTCTCTGAGGTACGTATCACTACCATTTTCATTTTGCAGATGAGGCAATTGGTACTTAAGAGAGGTTAAAATGCTCCCCTCCCCAAGGTCCTATAGTAAGTCAGTCTGCGAGATCTGGGACTGGATCCCAGCTGAGTTCTGATTCAGAAGGCTGTGACCTTTTCTTGAGCTCGAGGTAGGTGATATGTGTTCCGAGAGGGATGAAGCCACACCAGGAATGATGAAAACACAGACACAAACAAGAACATGGCCGTCCCCGCTCTCTCCCTCCTCTCCACGGAAGAAACTACAAGCGAAATGGGGAGAATGAAGAGGATCCGTCCCTGAGGGAGGATGGCGGGCTTCGCCCCTCTGGCAGGAGCCCCGGCACCCTGGCTGAGCAGCTGGCATGGCAGCCGTGGGGTGTCCTGGGCTTCCACCAGCTGAGCCCCTGCCACGTCACATAGGGGTGCCAAAATCATGCTCCAGTGGGTTGCCAGAGATGAAGAATTGCTCGGGAGGGAAATTCGTATTATATGTTGCAGCCAACACAAAAGCTCCGGAACTCCAGCTATAAAATAAATCAAACGCAGGCATAAGAACCACCTGCATCGTTCAGAGGAAGCTTCCAGATCAGAGCCACAGAAAGGAAGCGGAGGGGGGAAAGATGAACATCTCAGTCCCGCCCCCCCGCCCCTCTCCCCCGCCCCCCTCCCCCGCCCCCCCGCATCATCTGGCCTCCCGCTGCATTTCCAGCCTTATCTGCTGCTGCCGCATCTCCAGATGGAACTGATGTTCAGCCACATGGGACTGCATCCCCCACCTCGCCCTCCAGATGCTCTTGCTCTGCTGGCCCACCTGGCAAGCTCATTCTTCAAGGGCCTGCTCCAGAATCACCTCTCTTGGAAAGCTTTCATCAACCACATCCTTCCCCAAGACAATTTATTGCTTCCTTTCCTATGACCAGCCCTAGGGCACTGCAGTCAGGATCACGGGCTGAGCCAGACCTGGTGTGACTGCCACATCTGCTACTTGCTCTGTGACCTCGGACCAGGGGCCTCAGTTCTCTGAACCCCAGTCTCCTCACCTGTGCTCAGGAGACAATACGGAGACCAGTCTCCAAGGGCTGTTTTTCTCAGGCGAATATTTCTCGTGTGCCCGCTGGGTGCCAGGCGTTGTGCTCAGTGCCGAAGACACAGTGGCAAACATGGCGGACAGAGTTTTCTGAGGCTTTGACGCAGTAATTTATGTAAAGAACTTAGCACCATTCCTGGAACTTAGTAAGAGCTCAATCAGTCACTCGTTATAATGGTTGTCCTGCAGGATTCTGTACGAATGTCTGCGATAAGATTTATTGCACTGTCTTGGCATTCTTTCTGTCCATGGGTTCTTCTGCACAGGCTGTGAGTACCCTGATGTGGGTATAGTGTCTTATTTGGCCCTTTATGCCCAGCGCCTACCCAGTTCCTGACTTGTTTGCAAGCTTCCCATCACGTTTTGTTGCCAGAAGGTATGCTATCAGCTCTTTGGCTACCGAAGTGCCTGCAAAATGATATCTAAAGGCAGTGGGTGGAGGGAAAATCATCATGAGTTGAGGGCTGCTAACTTTTCCCATGGGATTTGTCCTGGTGCCAGAAAGGAATTTCTTGTTTAGAAATATTGGAACTGGAGTGAATCTTCATGCCCTCTTTCTTCTCTTTCTCCTGCTCCAGCCTCCCGAGATGGAGCACATCTGGATCAAACCAGAGCCGCGGTTTTCAGTTCCCTGCCCCAAGCAAAGCTCCAAGCGAGAGAGAAGAAAGGAAAAAAGGATAAGCTTAGACCTTAATTTATCTTATACTCTGATTTCCTGGTAGCACTCTTTTACAATGGTGTTTCAATGAAATAAATATATTTGGCTATGATAGAAACTGCAAAAAAAAAAAAAAAGGATAAGCTGGTGAGAGAAGGGATGAGGTGGTGTGGGAGGGGAGGAAAGGGAGACGCTGGAAGGTGACAAGAAGGAAGAAAGGATGACAATGCATCCTGGTGCATGGGAAGCACACGTGCCTTCACAGGCCGAGCTCACCTGGAAGGATGATCCACAGGGCTTCTCTCCACTCTTGCTGCTGCTGCCCTGGTGAAGCCCTTCCTTGTCTCTCCTGGGGCAGTTGGGACATCAACTCACTGGGTTCCCCGCCTCCAGGCCACCCTCCACCCCGCAGTCCATGGATATGATAGATCAGAGTCCTTTCTATGATAATCTGACAGCATCATGTCTCCGCTCTAAAGAGCCCACCATGGTTCCCCAGTCCCCTTAGACTAAAGCTCCTTGGAATTTCACGTAAGACTCTCTGTGCTCTGGCTCCCGTCAACTTCTGGCTCTGGCCACCTTTTACCTCTATTGCTGCCCCCAACCCCAGCCCTGACAACTACCTGGCTTTGTGCCCTGGGCTCCTGTCATTCTGATCTTCCTGTAGCTCCCTGAATGCATTACTTGGTTCTCCCTTCCCTTCTTGGCAGACATCTACTTATTTGTTAAGACTCTGTCCAGACATCACAGTTCCCTTGAATTCTTTCCTGACTTCCACCCGCATCCCTGGCCCCCTGTATAGTTATCCACTGGAACCATTACAACCTCCCTGCATGGCGCTGGCAACATCTGAGTGCACTTCATCATAGCAGCTAACACTTGCTGGTGTCTACTCTGTGCCAGCGTTGAACTAAAGGCTTTATAGCATGATTTACTCGAGGCCTCAAAAGCAACCATGAGGTAGGTGCTGTTATTACCATCTCCATTTTGAGATGGGGCAACTAAGGATCAGCAAAGGTGATTAACTTGCCCAAGATCACACAGCTAGTGAATTCAGAGTACACATTTGAACCCAGGTCTGTCTAATTCCAAAGCCCGTGCTCTTAATCACTGTTCTCTGGAGTAGAGAATTTCAGATGGTGATCTTTTTCAAGTTAGGGATGAATTTCCTCTGTTCTTGAATCCCCAGCACAGTATCTAGCACCTAAGAAAACAATTAAAATTAGTTGAATGAGTTGGTGATTATTATGCCTGTTTTACAGATGAGGAAACTGAGGCTCAGAATAACTAAACAATTTGCCTAGGGCCACCCCACTGGCAAGTGATTGATCTGGAACTGGGGCCCAGGATTGTCTGGGTCCACATGATGTTCATTTCACCACCCCATACTGCCCACGAGGGGCCTCTCCCTCATACAGGAAAGCTGTCATTTGGAATTTAAAGACAACAACATCAACAATACAATAACCACAACCATAACCACAGAAAACCTTTTTTCATGGCTAACCCCAATGCTGTGAAAGCATCACAGAAACAGATGCAAGGCTATGGGAGCAGAGCAGAGGAAGGAACCAGCCTCAGCATCATCAGAGTCAGGCACCATCAGCAGCAACATGGTCCCCAGCATTGATGGCTCGGTACATGAGAGGCTTGGTGCTAAATGCTCCATCACTGTGAGTCTGTTGAATCTTCATAACCAGAGGTACTGTTTGAATCATTATTAGAAGAAGGGGTAACTGAGGCTTAGACAGGGGGAGTAACTTGTCAGGAGCTGGCGGAAGCCCAAGTGTATCTCTCTGGCCTCCGAGCCTGTGTTCTCAGGCCTGTGTACACAGTCTTCCTTCTGTTTTTGCCTCTGCTGGAATTGGCCATCAGCTGGACAGAGCCAAAGTGTCAGAGTTTTGCCACTGGCATAAAATGAGGGCACTATTGTTTTTTGTTTTGTTTTGTAAATGATCTCTTTTTCTTTTTTAAAAATTTTATTGACGTATAGTTGATTTACAACGTAGTGTTATTTTCTGCTGTATAGCAAAATGAATCAGTTATACATATACATATACCCACTCTTTTTTAGATTCTTTTCCCATGTATGTCATTACAGAGTATTGAGCAGAGTTCCTTGTGCTATACGGTAGGTCCTTATCTCCCAATTTATCCCCACCCCCGCCAGGGCACCTTGTTGAAAGGAGAAATGCTGGGCCAGCTGGTGCCTTAGTGACTGACCTTGATTCTCCTAAGGCACCAAGAAGAGTGACAATTCATGGGGACACTGCTGTGGTTTTGAATCCACCAAAAGACTTTATGGAGACAAAACTTGACAGCCGTGGGTAAGAGGTGACAGCATGTGGGTCTTTTGTGGCCAGGGAGCTACTTGGACAGTAAGGAGAGGGGACAATTAGGAAACAAATAATTAGCAATCTCTAATTATGTATAATTTCCAAAATCTGTAAAAAACACAATAACAACTAACAAACAGAGCAAAGAAGAGAAAGAAAATGTGGCCGTTGATGTCCATCCAGTTAGACAGACTTTCCAGGGATGACCTTCTGGGTAGGTGGAAATAACTCAGGGCTGAGGAATCCCTGGTCTCGCTCGCCCTCTCCCTCAATTAAATGAAAGCAAAGTAAATAAATACACCCTCCCAGCTACTCACTGATTCCTGAAATTCCCTTTCCCTGAAACATAGTCTATCTTTTCACAGTTAGAGATAGTTTATTTTTTAAACTAGTGTTGGTGTTAAAAAAAAAAAAAAGAAGTAATGTGTGTCCCTTGTAAAAGAAATTCAAATAGCACAGAGGGATACAAGGAAAAATAAGTCTCCCTCCTAGCCCAGATCCCTGTTTATTAAGCCCAACAGTCTTCCCTAGAGCCTTTGGAGGGAGCATGGCCCTGATGACACCTTGATTTCAGACTTTTAGCCTCCGGAATTGTGAGAGAATAAATTTCTGTTGTCTTAAGACACCTGGTTTGTGGTAATTTGTTACAAGTAGCCCTCAGAAACCAAAACAAGGATTGAATATGTTAACATTGATAAAGGACTTAGCACGGAGCCTGGCCATGGTAAGTACTATATGTGTTTGTTAAATAAATTACCTTTTCTTTTCTTAAAGAATTTTATTATTATTATTTTTTATTGAAGTATAGTTGATTTACAGTGTTGTGTAAATGAATTCTTTTTTTTAAAAACCTCGTGGCAATTCCCTGAGGTAGGTGTTATTTTTATTCCCATCTTACAGAGGAGAAAACTGAGGTTTGGGTCAAGCATGTAAATGAATGAAGTAACCTCCCTGTTCAGTATCTCATTTTCCCCATTTATTTGGACTATGTAATTTTAAAATGTCTCATTCAAGTAAGGCTTCTTCTTTTTTTTAATTAAATTATTTATTTATTATGGCTGTGTTGGGTCTTCGTTTCTGTGCGAGGGCTTTCTCTAGTTGTGGCAAGCGGGGGCCACTCTCCATCGCGGTGCGCGGGCCTCTCTTGTTGCGGAGCACAGGCTCCAGACGCGCAGGCTCAGTAATTGTAGCTCACGGGCCCAGTTGCTCCGCGGCATGTGGGATCTTCCCAGACCAGGGCTCGAGCCTGTGTGCCCTGCACTGGCAGGCGGATTCTCAACCACTGCGCCACCAGGGAAGCCCCAAGTAAGGCTTCTTAAACGTTTTATGATGCCCTTTAAATATGGACCGAGAAGTAACAAAAAGCCTGTTTTGTTCAGAACGGGCAAGGCTTACGCTGCAGGCCCAGCAGCTCAGTCTGTGCCTCACGCCACACCTGGTGACTCTCCAGGGCATCTGTCCTCTCTGCAGTGATGCCCTGATCCAGGCTACCCCAGTTGGAGATGCCACCACCATCTCAACCCATGGGGCGGGGTAGAGTGGGAAAAGAGCATGACGCAGCTATAATTTCCCCTCGTACCCCATTGGCCTGAGCTGGTCACATGGGCATCAGCTTGAACTGCAAAGGTTGCTGGGAACTGTAGTCTTTCCACGTATCTAGGAAGTGGAAAAGGAAGTAGGAGTCGGAGGATGTTTGGCTTTGGCTCCGCCCCAGCCTCCAGACGTTCAAGTCATGTTTTCTGAGGTACTTTTGCTTTATAAGTCTCCATTGTGGACTTGCTTTTTACACTTGGTTTATTGTTTTTGTTTTTTTTCCTTTTCTTTAGTCGTGTCCCCTCCTCTTTCCCTCTCCCTACACCCCCGAAGCCTCACTGGTTAGGAGAGTCAGCATTACTCCTTACCCTTGGGTTTCACCGGATGTGAGACGGTAGGGTGGGAAAGCCGGGAGAAGAAAGGTACTGGCTTCCCATGCAGCCAAAGGAATTGCTCTTCTGTAGTTACAGCTAGAAGGCCAGTCTTGTAGAGACGAATGCTGTGAAGAGTCATAGGGTGTGGATAATTAAGGGTCTTGGTTAGGGGTGGAAACCTGTTGCCTCAGTTAGAGAGATAAATTAAGGAAAGCTCGTCGATACAAGTAGCAGATGACCCTTTTTATGTCCCTGAGTAAGTGCAGTCTCATTGGTGTTTCGGGGAACGTGGCGGTGTAAGCATTTTCTCAGGGGCTGGTCCTTTGTGGGTACTGGGGTGGCGGTCGACCGTCCTGGATCCTTTCCATGGAGCTTGGAGCGTGTTGGTTTAGCATTTACTAGCACTTGCTGTGTGCACAATGAAATAGGATAAGAGAGAAACTACATTTACCCGAGCATCTTTTATGGGCTGCAAATAAACACCCCGAGCTGTTCTGTTCCCTTTGAGGACCATCGGCTGAAAGAGGAGACGAAGTTTCTTGCTGAGGAAACTCATATTCCACGTTCTAACCCCGTCTGCCATCTTAGGTCTTGTGGAGGAAGGTGCAGAAAAGACTGGTCTCCATGACATCCACCTAGGAGAAGGTTGAGGTGTTTGATATAATTGTTTATTAAGAAGCGAGAAGAACAATTTCTGGTCAGAAAAGCTAGTGAAATTTGAGGGCAGGAATTCTGTTATTTACTGAGCATTTGTAAACTGAGCCCATAGTAGCTATTCAATGTGTATGTGTTTATTTGAACGCATATATTTACTTTTTTTTTTTTTCAGAATTATTTATTGAACATCTACTATGTTACAGGCACTGTGCTAGGTTTTGGGGATGAAAAGCTGAACTAGAGAATTGCGCCGTCATGTCCCCTTGGTCCACTTCTGATTTCAGCTGTACGTGTGGTGGACAGTCTCTTGCAAGTCCAGGCTTTCCTCAGACTGCCAGTGTGCTTCCTATGACTCCAGTTGTGGGGTTTTCTGGTTTTTTTCCAGTATAGCGGGAACTTCTTTGTCCCACAAACAGGTGCAGCCAGAAGTGTTAATACCCCTGGGAGCAGCCCTCAACAGTGGGGTGGGAGCTGGTGGATAAAGCCTGCAGCTTCCTGTCTCTCAGGAGATGATTCTGGGAGGCCTTCTGTAAGTTTTCAGGAAGTGCTCGTGAAGTGGAGTTCTTGTTATCAACATCGACCTTGGTAATGCGTGCTTATATTGACATTTTTTTCTTTCTCACTATCCCCCGTCTCTTGCTTCTGCTTCCTGGTATCACATTGTAGAATAAACGATAGGCTCGCCACCCTGGTCTCAGCTCTGCTTTTAGGGGAACCAAGCCCTGAAGGAGCCTACATTCTAGGGCAGCGCTGTCCAAAAGAAATACAGTGTGAGCCACATACACAATCAAAAAACTTCTAGTAGCCACATTAATAAAAGTAAAGAGAAACAGATAAAGTTAATTCTAATAGTATATTTAATCTAATATACTCACAAAACTATCATTTCAACATGTAATCAATATAAAAAATTATATTTATTAATAAGATACTGTGTATTTTTTTCTGTAGTAAATCTTTAAAATTCAATGTGTAATTTACACTTATGGTGCATCTCATAACGGTGAATGCTGAAGTTTCATTGGAAATACATGATCTGTATTTCGATTTCATAAAGTTTATAGTTGAAAAGTATTTTTCCTTATGCTAGTTTTTCTAAACACACTTAAAGTTGTCCAATAACTAAATCAAGTTTCCACTTCTAAATTGAAATTAATTGAAATAAAATAAAATATTCAGCTCCTCAGTAGTACTAGCCTCATTTCAAATGCCCAATAGCCACATGTAGCTACTGTATAGACAGACAATACACAAAATAAATGAGTAACACATATGCTAGGGTAGGTGGTGATAAATGCTAGGGAGAAAAATAAATGCAGGGAAGGGGCTTACTAGTATTGGGATGATGATGGTTACCATTTTTAGTTAGGGTTACCAGACTTAGCAAATAAAAATACAGGACATCTAATTAGATTGGCATTTCAGATAAACAACAGATAATTTTATTTAATTGTATTTTTTTATTGAAGTATAGTTGATTTACAATATTATATTAGTTTCAGATGTACAACATATTGATTCAATATTTTTATAAATTATACTCCATTTAAAGTTACTGTAAAATAATGGCTATATTCCCTGTGCTGTACAATACATCCTTGTAGCTTATTTTATACACAGTAGTTTTTACCTTTTTAATCCCCTACCCCTATATTGCTCCTCCCCCTCCCCTCTCCCTACTGGTAACCACTAGTTTGTTCTCTATATCTGTGAGTCTGCTTCTGTTTTTGTTATACTCACTAGTTTTATTTTTTAGATTCCACATGTAAGTGATAACATACAGTATTTGTCTTTCTCTATCTGACTTGCTTCACTAAGTGTAATACCCTCCAGACCCATCCATGTGGTTGTAAATGGCAAAATTTCATTCTTTTTTATGGCTGAGTAATATTCCATTGTGTGTGTGTGTGTGTGTGTGTGTGTGTGTGTGTGTGTATATATACCGTATCTTCTTTATCCATTCATCTAGCAACAGAACATTTTAAAGTATAAGTCTGCCCTATGCAAAAATGTCCCAGATATTGCATGGGACATTGTCATACTAAAAAGTTACTTTTTGTTTATCTGAGATGCACATTTAGCTGGGCATCCTGTACTTTATCTGGCAACCCTAAATAGGTGGCCAGCAGATACCTCGCTGAGAAGGTCTCTTTGAATGTAGACACGGGGGAGGCAAGGGCGTGAGTCACATGGGTATCTGGGAGAGCAGGTGGAAGGGACAAATGCAAGGGTCTTCAGTGGGAACATTTTTGGTTGAGCAGAGGATTGACATGGTACCACTTATATTTGAACAGGATTTCTGGAGCTGCCATGTTGAGAACAGCATGAAGGGGCCAACAGCATAAGCTGGGAGAGACAGGAGGCTACTGCAATAATCCAGGCTAGAGGTGATGGTGGCTTGGACCAGAAGGGGGTCGGATTCTGGATGTATTCTGAAGGCAGAGTCGGCTGCATTTACTGATTGGAAAAGCATGAGAGGTAAGTCAAGGACTCCTAGATACGTGCCCTCCACCTGGAAAGATGGAGTTTTCATGTACAGAGATAGGGAGCAAGGTTGAACATTAGGGGAGGGGCAGAGCTCAACAGTTTGTTTTGGACACGGTAAGCTGGAGGTGCCTGTTAGACACTCAAGTGGAGGTGCTGAGTCAGCCAGCTGGAGCTCAGGTGAGACAGCTGGCTGGAGTTAAGTTGAGAGACGGAATTCAAAGCCATGAACCTGGATGAGATCTCCAGGGGAGTGAGTCTGAGTCACAAAGAGGAAAGATCCATGGGCTGAGCCCTGGGTCACTTCAAAAGTATTCTAATCCTCTCACCAAGCCCAGGAGTTGGGGCCTGTGAGAATTTCCATTTTCTTTTCTTTTCTTTTTTTTTTTTTTTTAAACTTTTTCTTTTATATCGGAGTATAGCCGATTAACAATGTTGTGATAGTTTCAAGTGCACAGCAAAGCGACTCAGCCATACATATACATGTACCCAGAGAATTTCCATTTTCATGGATGAAGGATTTGAGGCTTGGAGAAGGGAAGGAATCTGCCAAAGCTGGAGGCAGAGCTGGATGAACTTTCCTATTGGTCTCTGTTTCCTTCTTTCCCCATCCCTTCTCTGCGTACATAAGCCAGAATGAGCTTTTTATTTTTCAATTATTTTTAGATTGTTTAAAGTATTTAAATACACAGAGTGTGAAAGTCGCCATTTTAATGATTTTAAAGTGTCTAATTTAGTGGCATTTAGTCCATTCACAGTGTTGTGTGACCATCATCACTCTATAGTTCCAGAACATTTTCATCACTCCAAAAAGGAAACTCTGTATCTCCAGTCACTCCCCATCCCCTCTCCCCCTGGCAACCACTAATCTGCTTTCTGTCTCTATGGACTTGCCTATTCGGGGTCTTTCCTGTAAATGAAATCATACAGTATGTGTTTCTTGGTGTGTGTCTGGCATGTATTAGTACTTCATTCTTGTTTACGGCCAAACAATATCCCATTGTATGGATATACCACATTTTGTTTTGCCATCATGCCGTGATGGACACCTGGGTTGTTTCTACCAGCCAGAATGACTTTTTCAAACAGAAGTCAGATGATGTTATTGTCTTCTCTCCCCTCCCCCAGCCCCCCAGCCCTCCCATAGCTCCCGATCACACTTGGGACCAAATGCAAGTCCTTACCGAAACCCTAGTGGTCTTACCTCCTCTGGCCTCTACCTGCCTCCCCACCCCCGGTCACTGTTACCCCCATCAGGGCAGCACTGGCCTCTGGGAAGCTCCTTGCACACACCAGAAGCCCCTTCTGTACCTTTGTGCTTGCTTGGTTTGCACACTCTTCCCCAGATAGTCCCCCGCTCCAATCTCTACTAAAATGTACTCCCCTGCCCCCCATGTAAAACTCCACCTCCAAATTTATTCATTTATTTTTGGCTGTGTTGGGTCTTTGTTGCCGCGCGCAGGCTTTCTCTAGTTGCAGTGAGCGGGGGCTACTCTTCGTTGTGGTGCGCGGGCCTCTCATTGCAGTGGCTTCGCTTGTTGTGGAGCACGGGCTCTAGGTGCTCGGGCTTCAGTAATTGTGGCACGTGGGCTCGAGCGCAGGCTCAGTAGTTGTGGCACGTGGGCTCAGTAGTTGTGGCTCGCAGGGCTCTAGGCATGCGGGCTTCAGTAGTTGTGGCGCACGGGCTTAGCTGCTCTGCGGCATGTGGGATCTTCCCGGACCAGGGCTCGAACCCGTGTCCCTTGCAGTGGCAGGCGGATTCTTTTTTTTTTTTTTTAAACATCTTTATTGAAGTATAATTGCCTTACAATGGTGTGTTAGCTTCTGCTTTATAACAAAGTGAATCAGTTATACATATACAATATGTTCCCATTTCTCTTCCCTCTTGCATCTCCCTCCCTCCCACCCTCCCCATCCCACCCCTCTAGGTGGTCACAAAGCACCGAGCTGATCTCCCTGTGCTATGCGGCTGCTTCCCACTAGTTATCTATCTTACATTTGGTAGTGTATATATGTCCATGACACTCTCTTACCCTGTGACATCTCACCCCACCCCCTCCCCATATCCTCAAGTCCATTCTCTAGTAGGTCTGTGTCTTTATTCCCATCTTGCCACTAGGTTCTTCATGGCCTTTTTTTTTTTTTTTTCCCTTAGATTCCGTATATATGTGTTAGCATACTGTATTTGTTTTTCTCTTTCTGACTTACTTCACTCTGTGTGACAGACTCTAACTCCATCCACCTCATTACAAATACCTCCATTTCATTTCTTTTGATGGCTGAGTAATATTCCATTGTGTATATGTGCCACATCTTCTTTATCCATTCATCTGTCGATGGACATTTAGGTTGCTTCCATGTCCTGGCTATTGTAAATAGAGCTGCAATGAACATTTTGGTACATGACTCTTTTTGACCTATGGTTTTCTCAGGGTATATGCCCAGTAGTGGGATTGCTGGGTCGTATGGTAGTTCTATTTGTAGTTTTTTAAGGAACCTCCATACTGTTCTCCATAGTGGCTGTATCAATTTACATTCCCACCAACAGTGCAAGAGTGTTCCCTTTCCTCCACACCCTCTCCAGCATTTATTGTTTCTAGATTTTTTGATGATGGCCATTCTGACCGGTGTGAGATGATATCTCATTGTAGTTTTGATTTGCATTTCTCTAATGATTAATGATGTTGAGCATTCTTTCATGTGTCTGTAGGCCATCTGTATATCTTCTTTGGAGAAATGTCTATTTAGATCTTCTGCCCATTTTTGGATTGGGTTGTTCGTTTTTTTGTTATTGAGCTGCATGAGCTGCTTGTAAATCTTGGAGATTAATCCTTTGTCAGTTGCTTCATTTGCAAATATTTTCTCCCATTCTGAGGGTTGTCTTTTGGTCTTGTTTATGGTTTCCTTTGCTGTGCAAAAGCTTTTAAGTTTCATTAGGTCCCATTTGTTTATTTGTGTTCTTATTTCCATTTCTCTGGGAGCTGGGTCAAAAAGAATCTTGCTGTGATGTATGTCATAGAGTGTTCTGCCTATGTTTTCCTCTAAGAGTTTGATAGTGTCTGCCCTTACACGTAGGTCTTTAATCCATTTTGAGTTTATTTTTGTGCATGGTGTCAGGGAGTGTTCTAATTTCATACTTTTACATGTTCCTGTCCAATTTTCCCAGCACCACTTAAGGCGGATTCTTAACCACTGCATCACCAAGGAAGTCCCCACCTCCGGCTCTTTATTTTGCTTTTTCTCTTCAGGGCATGTATCACTACCTGGTATTATATTACCATCATCCCTAGGTGTCATGGGGATTGGTTCCAGGACCAGTTGCAGACACCAAAATCCACAGATTCTCAAATCCCATCGTTGGCCTTTCGAGTCTGCGGACTTCGCATCAGCAGATACAGAGGGCCAGCTTTATTTATTGAAAAAAATCTGTGGCCCTGTGCAGTTCAAACCCATGTTGTTCAAGGGTCAACTGTATATATAAATACATATAATTGTATATTGTAGATATATTATTATATTGTTTGTTCTTCTGTAGAATATTTTTTTCACTAGGATGTAAGCTTTTGTTCCATGTCCTGCACCACTGTACCCTGGGGACTTAGGATAGATGTTTCCGGCATGAATACTGCCGAGGCCTGAGGTTTGCTCATTTGCTGACTCCACTTTTCATGAGAGGTTCTAGCATCGAAAACTTGCATGGGGCCTGGACACTTAGATTCTTCGTGGAGCCCTGGCCCTGAAAAGGAGGAGCAGGAGAAAGAGCTTCTTCCTGTCCTTGAGGAATTTGTAAACTAGCTACACACAACTTGCAAGTAGAGAAAAATTCAAAGCCAGAGAAGGACTGACTAGGATGGGGAGGGGTGATGCAACAGAGGTTCCCATCCAGGCTGCAGAGCTCCTGGTCCAGGAGGCTCACGAGCTGGGCTGAGGCCAAATTTCGGTCACTTGCTAGCTGTGTGGCCTAGAGGAAGGCATTGAACCTCTCTGAGCTGCTGGTTTGCGGTAAGTGCAAAAGAGACAATAGGTGGGCAAATTGTTTATTAATAGTAAGCAGATCAATGCTAATTATTTTCATTGTTTATATCTGAGTTTCTTCTTGATGCTGAATAGCAAAGTTTGGGTTCTTTGGGTGCAAGCAACAGAAACAGGACTCTGGCTTCCTTAAATAAAAAAGGGCTTTATGGCAAGGATATTGAGGAGTTCTCAGAAGTGGAGAAAGGCTGCAGAACCAGGACTCTAAAAGACTGTTTAGGACGATAAAGACTGTTTCAGCTCCAGGGATGTGGGTAACATTTGAGCCCATGAAAAGGCTTGTTGGTGGAATCTACTCCGCCTCTATTCAAGGAAGAGAGCATCTGACTGGCTTGGCTTAGGCTCAGTGCCTACCTGCTGGGCAGGGGGAGGAAGGTCACCTTGATTGACAGGCCCACCAAGAGCCGTGAAAGGGATGTCTCCTCAAATGGAAACTGAGGCTTTTTACCAGGAAAAGGAGCAATAGATGTTGGGTAGGGAAAACAAGAGATATCGATTAAAATAATCAAAGCACAGCATTTCCTGTGTACCTGGCCTTGTGCAGGGCTCTGTGGGGAGCTGAAGCAAAACAAGTCTTGATGCTGAGGGTTTTTGATTTTTCTTGCACGTAGAGGGAGTCAGACTGGGGGTTTCTAAACTTGGATATTCTTTAATTCCACAGTGTGTTAGGTCTGCCTGTTTGCTTAAAGTTCCCTCTTTGCAATTCGCGTGATTAATTAGGCGAGTCTGGCCTTGTGTGGTTCAGGGTAAGAGCATGCTGTTAGCTCTCCCGACCCTGCCCCCCCCCGCCCCCCCCCCCCCAGTCCCTTCAGGGAGCGAGGATTCTCCGCAGGGCCGGCTGGCTGATGCCTGCTCTCCCGCTCTCTCCCGGCTCAGGAGCTGCCCGGTGTCAGAAGCCGCTGCTGGGTCATCCGCGTGTGCTCTCACCTGGGACGGTGGTGAATAGTTGGCGCCTTTTCATGTTGCAGGGCACATGCTGAGATGACAGCAAAGGGAAAGGACGTGGGTGCATTCCTGTGTCCTTTGGGCTCACAGATCCTTTGCCCAGCTATTAAAACGTTAACAAATAGCGTTTATGGTTGCTTTTATGGTTAGGAAATGAATCCAGTCTCATTATGGTGAACTTACAAAAAAAAAAAAAAAAGAGATCAAGTATTATCCTTCATCCCATCACGGTCCTACCGCGCAGTGACATCATTTTGGGGCCTGTCTTTTGTCATTCTACTTCAGTGCACATATATGCCAAGACACATATAACATATGGCATTTTTTCTAATTAATTGCCACATTGCAATTTTTCTAATTTATAGATATTAGTTAATATTTATTATTATTACTATTATTAATAAATTCTGGTGTTTATAGAGTCAGTTGCCATTGGACCCTCAACACTGCTTTCTCAGTTTGGTTGAACAAAGGAAGAAATGCACTGTTAATTTGCATCGTCAGGATGGGAAATGAAAACTGAGGCCCGACAGCGTGATGGTTAAGAGCTTGACCTCTGCAGTAATAACCACTAACGTTTATAAAGCCTGTCCTCTGTGCCAGGTGCTATTCTAAGCACTTTTTTATACTAAGTCATCTATTCACAGTGAGCAGTGAGGGAGAGAGGATGAGGAGGAGGAAAAACCACCCCTGTGTTTCTCCTTTACTCTCTCACTCACTGGTACTCCTGACGCCAGATGTGTGGGTTTTCCACACCCAGCAATCCTCTGACGCCCGCTGGGTGTCCTCTAGTTCAGGGCAGTTCTGACACTAACCGGAGTTAGCGCAGACCCCACAGGTTAAGGGCTCAGTCCCACCAGACTGTCCCCACCCCACTCAATGCCTGTTGCGAACCCAGGCTGTCATCTGTGCTTCTGACCAACTGGCTATAAATCAGAGGTTCCCATGACCCCCTCTTTGGGTTCAGTCATTTGTTAGAGCAGCTCTCAGAGCTCAAGGAAACACTTATGTTTACTGGTTTATTATAGAATAAAGGATATGATCAAGGACACAGGTGAACAGCCAGATGAAGAGGTACATAGGCAAGGTCTGGAAGGGTCCCAGGCCCGGGAGCTTCTATCTTGGTGGAGTTGAGGTGTCCTACCCACCCAGCACATGGGTTCACTAACCAGGAAACTCCTCGAATCCCATATTTTGGGGATTTTTGTGGAGGCTTCATCACATAAGCATGACTGATCATTAAGTCAATCTCCAGGCCCTCTCCCCTTCCTTGGAGAAAGGGCTGAAAGTTCCAAACTTCTAGTCATGACTTTGTCTTTCTGGTGACCAGCCCCCGTCCTGAAGTTATCCAAGAGCCCACCAAGAGTCACCCCGTTAAACAGAAGACATTCCTATCACCCAGGAAATTCCAAGGGATTTAGGAGCTCTGTGTCAGGAACTAGGGTCAAAGATCAAATATTAGAACGAAAGATGCTCCTACTGTTCTTATCACTTAGGAAATTACAAGGGTCTGAGCTCTGTGCCAGGAACCAGGGACAGAGATCAGTATATATATTTTCTGTTATTTCACATTGAAGCCTACAGAGGTCGCATAGCTTGCCCAGGGTCACGCAGCTGCGGGGCAGCAGACCCGGGATGTGAGCCCGGCCGCCTGGCTTAGGTTGCCGAGCCGTGGTGTGCTGGCTCTCCAGAGAGTGGGCTTCCTGAGGGTGGGCCTGTGTCTCATCCACTGTTCCGTCCCCCAGTGTCTCCCACAGATGCCCATTCAACATTTGTTGAATAGATGAGTTGGGTTTGAATCCTGGCTCTATCTCTTCCAGCCTATGTGAGTTTGGGGTCTTTTCTTAACCACTCTGAGAAATTGGCAGAATCCAGGGGCAAGTTCTGTCCTCTTTCCCTTCAAAATGTGTTCTGAATCCAATCCCTTCTCACCACTCCCATCTTGCCCTCTTGGACCAAGTCATGGTCTTCCTCACCAGGACTTTTTTTTTTTTTTTTTTGAATTTTATTTTATTTATTTTTTATACAGCAGGTTCTTATTAGTTATCTATTTTATCCATATTAGTGTATACATGTCAATCCCAATCTCCCAATTCATCCCACCACCACTACCACCTCCCGCTGCTTTCCCCTCTTGGTGTCCATACGTTTGTTCTCTACATCTGTGTCTCTGTTTCTGCCCTACAAACTGGTTCATCTGTACCATTTTTCTAGGTTCCACATATATGCGTGAATATACGATACTTGTTTTTCTCTTTCTGACTTACTTCACTCTGTATGACAGTCTCTAGATCCATCCACGTCTCTACAAATGACCCAATTTCGCTCCTTTTTATGGCTGAGTAATATTCCATTGTATATATGTACCACATCTTCTTTATCCATTCATCTGTTGATGGGCATTTAGGTTGCTTCCATGACCTGGCTATTGTAAATAGTGCTGCAATGAACATTGGGGTGCATGTGTCTTTTTGAAGTATGGTCTTCTCTGGGTATATGTCCAGTAGTGGGATTGCTGGGTCATATGGTAGTTCTATTTTTAGTTTTGTAAGGAACCTCCATACTGTTCTCCATAGTGGCTGTATCAATTTACATTCCCACCCACAGTGCAAGAGGGCTCCCTTTTCTCCACACCCTCTCCAGCACTTGCTGTCTGTAGCTTTTCTGCTGATGCCCATGCTGACTGTCACCAGGACCTTTGCTAGGCCTCCTAGTTAACCTCCCTACTTCAGCCCTTGCCATAGTCTACTCTTTACCCAGCAGTCCGAGTAATTTCTGAGACCACAACAAAGATCCTATCTCCCCCTTCCCCAGTCCTCTCATAACTTCTTATCACGCTTGGAATAAAGTACAGGCCCATAGGGTCTTTCATGACCTCACTTCTCCCTCCCCAAGCTACCCCATCTTCCTTGCTCACGTTCTCTGATGGCATAGACTTTTCCTTGGACACAGCCTGCTTCTGTTTCAGAGCCTTTGCACATACTGCACATTAACTCATGTCAGCGCAAGCGTGGAGCACCACGGGGCTGTTAACACAGGTAACCTGGGTGGAGTGGAGGGGGGAGGGAGGATCACTGATGTTTCTCTGTGGGTCGATGTGTTGTGTAAGTGGTTTTGGTGAGCATGCCTTAATTTTGCAGTTTCAAAGAGGAATTTAATAAAGAGGGAAGAAGTCCCTTTTCACAGCCCCCATCCTCTCTTGGCTGTGGACACATGTTTTAGACCCCGTTACAGGCAAGCTTCTTGGCTTTCTGTTTCCTCCTCATCTCCCTCTCCCTCCAAAAACCACTACAGTCATGTTTCTCAACCGCATTGCTGCTCTCGAAGCCTTACCAGCTACTGCCTTTTGATTAGGCCGAGGGCCCTTTTCTGGTTCTGATCTCTCGACTTCTCAGCAGAATTCAGTACTGTCGACCACTCCCTCATTAAAATTAAAAAAAATTTAATTGTGGCAAAATATACCATATGAACCATTTTTATGTGTATAGTTCAGTAATGTTACATATATTCTCATTGTTGGATAACCAATCTCCAGAGCTTTCTTCATCTTGCAAAACTGAAACTCTATATCCATTAAATAACAACTACTCATTCCCTTCCCTTGCTGCCCCAGGTAACCATCATTCTGCTTTCTGTCTCTCTAGAATTTGACTACTACTCTAGTGACCTCATATAAGTGGAATCATATAACATTTGTCATTTTGTGACTGGCTTATTTCACTTAGCGTAATGTCCTCAAGGATCATCCATGTAGCAGTATGTGTCAGAATTTTCTTCCTTTGTAGTGCTGAGTATTATTCTAGTGTATGTATACACCACATTTTGTTTATGCATCCATGCGTCGATGGATGACACTTGGGTTGCTTCCACCTTTTGGCTATTGTGAACGCTGCTGCTATGAACACGGGTGCACAAATATCTCTGAGCACTGCCTTCTTAGGGATGTGGTTTCTTGCCCTTAGAGACAAGACGGTGGAGTAGGAGGACCTGAGCTCACCTCCTCTCATGAAAACACCAAAACTCACAACTAACTGCTGAACAGCTGTTGACTAAGCAGATTGGAACCTGCTGAAAAAGATATTCTACATCCAAAGACAAAGAAGAAGCCACAGTAAGACAGTAGGAGGGGCGCTTTCGCGATATAATCAAATCCCGTACGCGCCAGGTGGGCGACCCACAAACTGGAAAATAATTATATCGCAGAGGTTCTCCCACAGGAGTGAGAGCTCTGAGCCCCACACCAGGCTCCCCAGCCTGGGGGTCTGGCATGGGGAGGAGGAGCCCCAGAGCACCTGGCTTTGAAGGCCGGTGGGGCTCGAGTGCAGGAGCTCCACAGGACTGGGGGAAACAGTCTCCACTCTTGGAGGGCGCACACAAGGTTTCGCCTGCATTGGAACCCAGGGCAAAGCGGTGACTCCATAGGACCCTGGGCCAGACCTACCTGCGGGTTTTGGAGGGTCTCCTAGGGAGGCGGGGGTCAGCTGTGGCTGACTGTCGGGGCAGGGACACTGCTGGCAGAGGCCCCAGAGGCTATTCATTGGTGTGAGCTCTCCTGGAGGCCACCATTTTGGCACTGAGACCTGGCCTCACCCAACGGTCGGCTGGTCGGTCGGCCAGACAACCAACAAGGTGGGAACACAGCCCCAGCCATCAGCAGACAGGCTGCCTAATGTTGTCCTGAGTGTGCAGCTGCCTCTAAACATACCCTGTGACACGGCCGAGCCCACCACAGGGACAAGACCCAGCTCCACCTGCCAGGGGACAGATACCAGAAGTAAGAAAAACTACAGACCTGCAGCCTGAGAAATAGAGACCACAGACACAGAAAGTCAGACGAAATGAGACGGCAGAGATATGTTCCAGACAAAGGAACAAGGTAAAACTCCAGAAGAACTGCTAAGTGAAGTGGAGATAGGCAATCTGCCTGAAAAAGAATTCAGAGGAATGATAGTAAAGATGATCCAAGATCTCCGAAAAAGAAGGGAGGCACAGACCGAGAAGATACAAGAAATGTTTAACAAAGAGCTAGAAGATTTAAAGAACGAACAAAGAGAGATGAACGATACAATAATTGGAATGAAAAATACACTAGAAGGAATCAGTAGAAGAAAAAATGAGGCAGAAGAACGAATAAGTGAGCTGAAAGACATATTGGTGGAAATCATTGTTGCGGATCAGAATAATGAAATGCGGTTTCATCTGTTCCTTCTTTGTCTCTGCCTCTTCCTCCTCCTCTTTTTTCTGACAAGTTTGGTATCATTATTACCCTCTTTTACATACAAGGAAACTGAGGCACAGCATGATTAGGTAACTTGCTCCAAGTCACACAGCTTGAAAGTAGGAGCTGGGACATACAACTCAACATCAAAAAAACAAATAACCTGATTTTAAAAATGGGCAGAAGACCGGAATAGACATTTTTCCAAAGAAGAAATGCAGATGGCCAACAGGCACATGAAAAGATGCTCAACATCGCTGATCATCAGGGAAATGCAAATCAAAACAACAATGAGATATCACCTCACACCTGTCAGAATGGCCATCATCAAAAAGAACACATATAACAAATGCTGGAGAGGGTGTGGAGAAATGGGAACTCTCACATCCTGTTGGTGGGAATGTACATTGGTGCAGCCACTGTGGCAAACAGTATGGAGGTTTCTCAAAAAACTAAAAATAGAGCTGCTATATGACCCAACAATTCCACTCCTGGGTATATGTTTGAAAAAAAACAAAAACACTAATTTGAAAAGATACATGCGCCGCAGTGTTCATAGCAGCATTATTTACAATTGCCAAGATATGGAAGCAACCTAAGTGTCCACCAATAGATGAATGGATAAAAAGGATGTGGTATATATATACAACAGAATACTACTCAGCCATAAAAAAGAATGAAATTTTGCCATTTGCAGCAACATGGTTGGATTTGGAGGGTGTTATGCTAAGTGAAATAAGTCAGAGGAAGACAAATACTGTATGATACCACTTACATGTGGAATCTAAAAAATATAACAGACTAGTGAATACAGCAAAAAAGAAGCAGATTCGCAGATACAGAGAACAAATCAGTCATTACTAGTGGGAAGAGGGAAAGGGGGAGGGACAGTATAGAGGTAGGAGAGTAAGAGGTACAAAGTATTATGTATAAAATAAGCTACAAGGATATATTGTACACAGAATCTAGCCAATATTTTATAATAGCTATAAATGGAGCATAATCTTTAAAAATTGTGAATCACTATACTGTACACCTGTAACTTATATAAAGTTGTACATCAACTATACTTCAATTAAAAAAAAAACTCTTAAAAAAATCTCTTAATAAAAAAAGAAAGTGGGAGCTGGGATTTAAAGTCAGGTAGTCTGTCTACAGAGCCCCTGTTCCTAACCATTAAGTTCTCCTTTCTCTCAAAATCTGTATCTCCTACCCAGTTCTCTCCCTGAATTGCTGTTGTTTAAGCCACCCAATCTATGGTATTTTGTTATGGCAGCCTGAGCTGATTAATACACATGGATATGTCCAGGTGGCTTATTTATGACTTGGGGTGTGTTCTGAATAGTTGAACATCCGTTCTGATTGGTTGGCTTCTGTGCTCTTCCAGTTGTAAAATATTCTGAGTATTACCCCTGCATGTAATTATAGGCTAACTGGCCTTACCCACCCCACCCCTGTGACAGTGATCTTATTGAGGACAAAAACTATGTCTTACTCATGTATGCTTCCCAAGGCCCCAATAAATGGTTATTGAATGACTGAATCCATCTTATTCTTCCTCCACAAACAAAAAGGTCTTTCTTTTGAAGGACATAAAGCCCTAGGTATCCCTATGTGGTTTAATCTCCCTGTCCTCATCCTTGCCTTGATTTTCTGGGTGTGTTCCTTGATATGATTATGGGTAGGGCTAGCCCTGGGCAGAGGGTCCTGCCCCACATTGAAAATGTGACCTGAGGAGCAGTTAAGCCACAGGATCTGGATGGAGGAAACTCAGATGTCATCATGCATGCAAGTGCCTGCGCTGTGTGCATTGCAATCGGCTTCTGTGTAATGGTGAGAGAACTGGGAGCTTTAGAAGGTAGAAAAACATTTAAATATGAAAGAAAACCTTATTCTTTTAGAGTAGTGGGGTGGAATAATAGAGGGACTACAGACTCTAGCATCAGAAGATCTGAGTTTGGGTCCGGGTTCTGTTACTTAAAAGTCTAAGTTAGTTATTATCAATACTTACTAAACTGCATTGTTTACATGAGCGTCCACTTTTTGTGTTGTAGGTTCTACGGGTTTTGACAAATATGTAATGACTTGTACCCACCATTGCAGTATCATACAGAATAATTTCTCTGCCCTAAAAATCACCGATTCTTCACCTATTCATCCCCGTCGCTCCCCAAACCCCTGACAACCACTGATCTTTGTGCATACACTTTAAATGCAGTGTCCCTGCCAACTAGCAAATGTCTCCTTCTCGGTGCTGGAAATCTTATTTCCTTCTAATCGCCCCACCCTGGGTGAGAATATGCAATAAGGCCCGGAGAGTTTGTTCTTCTCCCAGGGGCATTCATTGCTTTGCCTCCCCATTATAAGACTACAGTAGAATGATAATGTCGATCCTGCAGGGTTGTTATAAGGATTACATATATGAAAAATGAAAACCTCTCCAGATGTTAACTATCACTGGTGTCTCTAATTTTGATTTTGGGTAGCTCCATCAGAGAGAAGTTAGTATTTATTTTAATATGCAAAAGGGTTTGCTAAGCAAATGTAGGGACTGCAAGGGAATGTTTAACTTAGAGAATGAGCTTTTAAAAAGCAATTAGCAGCTGCCACTTGTGAATTAATTTGCCACCCAACTGGGCTGTTCCCCCAGGCTTAGTCCTCATCTCCTGTTCTCCTCCTGCTGTGTCATCAGCAAACACATTTATCTTTTATGGCTTCTCTCATTTCTTGTTGGATACATTCCAAATCTGTCTGGAGTACTATCCTGTCACCTGAGTCCTGGTCAGTATCTTTGACTATTTCCTGGAAAGTTGCACTCAATGTCCTGCCTTCACATCAGATTCAGAAAGGTGGGCTCCTCTGAGGATGTAGAGAAATTGAAACACTTGTGCATTGTTGGTGGGAATGCAAAATAGTGCAGCTGCTATGGAAAACAGTATGACAGTTCCTCAAAAAATTAAAAAAATAGAGTTACCATATGATCCAGTAATTCCACTTCTGGGCATATACCCAAAAGAGTTGCAAGAGGGTCTTGAAGAGATATTTGCACAACCATATTCATTGCAGCATTATTCACAATAGCCAAAAGGTGGAAGCAACCCATATGTCCATTGGCTGGTGAAGGATAAACAAATTGTGGTATACAAATACAACAGAATATTATTCAGCCTTAAAAAGGAAGGAAATTCTGACACACACTACAACATAGATAAACCTTGAAGACATCATGCTAAGTGAAAAAAGCCAGACACAAAAGGATAAATACTGTATGACGCAACTTGTATGATATTTACAGAGTAGGCAAACTCATAGAAACGGAAAGCAGAATGGTGGTTCCCAGGGGCTTCTTGGGGGAGGGGGAAATAGGGAATTGTTGTTTAATGGGTATAGAGTTTCAGTTTTGTGAGATGAAGAATTTCTGGAGACTGGTTAGACAGCAGTGTGAATATGCTTAACACTACTGAACTGAACTTACAGATGGTTAAGATGGTAAATTTTATGTTACGTGTATTTTATCACAATTAGAACAGCTAAAAACCTAGCTCCTGGGACGTCCCTGGCGGTCCAGTGGTTAAGACTCCATGCTTCCGGTGCAGGGGGTGCGGTTTCAGTCCCTGGTCGGGGAGCTAAGACCCCACATGCCGTGTGGCACAGCCAAAAAAACAAAAAGCAAAATATGAAAAACAAACAAACAAACAAAAAACCTAGCTCCTGATCTCAGCTCAAAAGAGACACATCCTAGCTTAGGGAGAGGGGTGGAGTGTAGTGGTTATTGGTGTAGGACCTGGTGTTGGACTGCTGAGTTTTAATCCCAGCTCCATGGAACCTTGGCCAAGTTCCTTAAACTTCTCTATGTCTGTTTCCTTGTCTGTAAAGTATAAATAATATGCATATTTCACAAAGTTACTGTGAGTATTAGGTGAGTTAATCCACGTACAGGGTTTAGAAGAATGGTTGGCGTGTAGTATGTGTTCACTAAATTGTCAGCTATTATTACGTGGCCCATGTCCTGGAAGCACCTGCCTTCTCTTCTCCACCTGTCTGAATCTTCCACATCTTACAAGTCCCAGATAAAATTTCCTCTTCTTATTAAAAGCTTTTCTGACCATCCTCTTCTCCAAACAGTCATAGTATTTAGACTGTAGCACTCACTTATTTAATACTGCTTTGTATTATATATTACAGTTATGCTACATGTATGTATTCAAGTGCTTTTGAAAGCCACTGGAAAGAAGTGGGAAATGATTAAAATAGTGAGACGTCTGAGGAGTTGGAGCTGGGGAAAATGACCACTTATGTTATATGTGGTGGATGCTGGGCTCCCCTGAAAGCAGAGCCTGAGACAAGGACTTGAATGCAGCTTGGGAAGTGATTTCAGGGAGTAGGAGTGAGGGAGCGGGGAGAATGAAGGAGGAAAAGCTGATGTAAGAGCATCGAGATGGTCAGTTTTATGAGTCAGCTTGGCTAGGCTATAGTGCCCAATCGCTTGTTCAAACACCAGTCTAGATGTTGCTGTAAAGGTATCCTTTAGATGTGATTAACATTTAAATCAGTTGACTTTAAGTAAAGCAGATTACCCTCCATCGTGTGGGTGGGCCTCATGCAATCCGTTGACGGCCTAAGAATAAAGACTGAAGTTTCCCAAAGCAGTGGCAACTCTGCCTCTAGCCTGCAATACAGAACCCCTGGCTGGGTTTCAGTCTATGAATTTCAGACTCAAAACTGCAATATCAGCCTTTATCTGAATCTCCAGCCTGTCTGGCTCAACAGATTTTGGACTTGCCAGCCCCTACAATTGCATCAGCCAATTACTTCAATGAGATCTCCCTCACTATGTATATATTCTGTTGGTCCTGTTTCTGTAGAGAATCCTGACTAATACAGGTATGCTATCAAAGTCACTGCTGTGGGCAACTGTGGCTTGATTCTGACCCAGCCCTTCTGAGGACAGTCAAAAAGCCTTTCACATTTGTCTGCTGAGAATTTACACCTAGAAGGATTGACATTTACCCCTGGCTTCTGCCCCCAGTGGTTGAGGGTGCACCTGGGGGTATTACCTCCTTGGCATTTCTGGGCTGTCATGCAAGTTTGATGAGATGCTTCCTGTTGGTGTTTGTTGGTGTCAGAGAAGCTCTGGGGACAAATGCTTTGGGCTCTCAGCAGAGACCTCATGGGACCATCCAGCAAAGCTTTCCCCATGAGGTGGCAGAGATGGCCATTAGCCATTCCAAACTTATAGTTTGCCAGTGAGGTAAACTCACTGGGAAGAGATTGTTTACTTTCTGATAATCTTGGCCTGAGTCCCAGAATTGCCTCTAGTTGTCCGTGTTTGGGTCCTGTGCCCACTCTGAATAATCCCTTTGGCCAAGGAATTGAAATTGTCTCATTAAACAGGTGTGGGTCAGATGTCTCCCCAGATCCAAGGACTGAAGGTGGGTGGGAAGCGGTTTCCCAAGAAGATGGTGAGCAGGCAGAAGCCATGTCTATTACATCTATCTGTTTTTTAAAGTGAATATGTAGGAAATTACAGTAACTATTAAATAACAAATTTGATTTTCTTCTTATTTTCATTATATAATCATTTCTCCAATAAATAACTGGAGTTGATATATGATCAAATAAATGGCAGGAGGTATCTTGTTGGACAGTACTCCTGTTAGGTTTGCTGGGAGTTTTTTTGGTTCCTAAGAGTTTGCTCTTCTGCAATATTTTGAACATTTCACCAAAACCAGATTTTCTAATCTACCGCTGGTTATTTAATCCATCCTCCCTGATCAACGAGTGCAGGAGGAGAATCTCAACAATGTTTTGGTGTTTCTTCCCTTAGTAATCTGTTCCTTCTTCCTGTGTTGTTCGCTTGTGCTATCGGGTGTACGTGTCAGATAGAGGCAGCTACAATGCCATTATTATTTAGTCTCAAAACGCCTTTCCTCTATGGTTTTGATTAAAATTGTCTATTTTAGGAGTAGTAAAATCTGCATTTATTAACCATTTGTTATGCACCAGTCCCTGTGCTAAGTGCTTTGAGCATTACCTCATTTAACTTTCACAGTGTCCTCCAAATGGTATCATTATGTTCCTTTGAGGAAACTGGCATTTAGAGGAATAAGTCTAGCCAAGGTCCACCTGCGTTTTCTCCACCACATCAAAAAAAAAAAAAAAATCTGGGTAACCCCCATGTGGTTTATCTGTGACCTTTTAAAAAAACTTTTATTCATAATTAAGGGAAGATATATGAAATAAGCATTACTTAACTTGCATGTAACAGTCTGTGTAGTTAGAATTTTTTTTTTTTTTTTTTTGGTCGCGCTGCCCAGCGTGCGAGATCTTAGTTCCCCGACCAGGGGTCGAACCCACACCACCTGCAGTGGAAACACAGAGTCTTAACCACTGGACCGCCAGGGAAGTCCCTGTGTAGTTAGAATTTAAACCCAGGCCCATCAGACTTCACACACTAAAGGTTTTCCTTTTTTTATATATTTTCAAACAATATACAAGAGTAAATAGTGCAAAGTTTCACTCCCACCCCATCTCCCAGCCACCCAGCTCACCCATCTCCAAACAGCCATCATCACTTTTATTGGTTTCCTTTTAGGGTTTATGCAAATATATTATGTATTCATAACACATAATATTTTCTTTCCTTTACTGAAAGCTAATATATTTTATTTATTTATTAAAAATTTTATTGGAGTATAGTTGATTTACAATGTTGTGTTAGTTTCAGGTGTACAGCAAAGTGATTCAGTTATGGATATAATGTATCCACTGTTTTTAGATTCTTTTCCCATATAGGCCATTACAAGTATTGAGTAGAGTTCCCTGTGCTATACAGTAGGTCCTTATTAGTTGTCTATTTTATATATAGTAGTGTGTATATGTCAATTCCAATCTCCTAATTTATCCCTCCCTGCCCCTTACCCCCAGTAACCATAAGTTTGTTTTCTACATCTGTGACTCTATTTCTGTTTTGTAGGTAAGTTCATTTGTACCCTTTTTTTTTTTATATTGAAAGCTAATATATTTTACATGCTATTATGCATTTTCCTCTTTCCAGGAATTTCTCACCTTAACAACATAAGTTCTTTCCGGAGCGATTCATAGAGGGTCCTCATTTTTTCCCCTCATGGTTGCATAGTATTCCATCGTATTGATGATTCATAGTATTTACCCAGTCCTCTATTGTGGACATATAGGACTTTTTTATCTTTTGTTATTCCAATGCAATGATTATATTTGTATACACATCATTTCATACACATGCGAGTATGTCTGTAGGATAAAGTGGGATTGCTAAGTTACAGGCTATGAGCATTTATAATTTTGACAGGTGCCACTAAACCATCTTCCACAGCGCTCATACCAATAGACGCTCCACCAGCAAGGCTGAGAGTGTCTCTTTCTACTCAGCCTCACCAGCTGAACAGCTTGTCTGATAGATGAAAAGAAAAGTGGTACCTTAGTGCAGTTTCTATAGGCCTTTCTCTTATTATGCCTGAGATGAACATCTTTTCATAGGTCTAAGGGCTAGTCCTTTACCCTGTGCCAGTTCCCTTAGCCATGACACTAGGTTGCCTCCCATTACCTTGATAGTCCCGCCCCAGGCGTCATTAGGGGAACTAGGGTGACATGGTAGGCAGAGCTCTGGACCAGGAGTCAGATTCAGCGTGCCGATCCTAGTTCTGCAGACACTCTGCAAGTTGAAAGGACTCTTGGGCGCTAACACGGTAGCTTCTTGAATCCCTTCCAGCCCTGCAGTTAGGGGCGTTTAGAACAGCCATCTCCGGGAGACCTAATCTCCCTCTGCGGTTCTGCCACTGCGTCTTTGTGTCCTTTCTGCTTGAACACTTGCTGACGGGGGGTGCAGCTTCCTCAACGGCACCGTATTTTTTTTCTGGATAGCTCCAATTTGGGAGCTTCGTTCCCCATGGAAAATCAGTGACAGGAGTCCATTTTCAGTGAAATTTGAAACTATGATAGAATCCTATTCTTCCTTCTGGAGTCTTCCGGAAAGAGTTTGACCCCTCCCTCCCCTGGATGTGTGACCTTGAGCATAACATTGGACCTTTCTGGGCCTCAGTTTCTTCCTGTAAGAGGACAGGTTTGGCCTCCTATCGGCCCCTGCTCCTCTGTGACGTTAACTGCACTCAGATAGGCTTAACCCGTAACGGGGTGGGGGGGTGGGGGTGGGATTTATTGGAAAATGCAAAGTAAGGGGGGGCTCCCAGCTTGGTTTGACGCAGTGGCTCAGTGATGGGCTCAAGACTCAGTTTCTCCCAGGCTGTCTGCTTTGCCTTCCGCAGGGCTTCAGCTTCAAGGCAAAGCGCAGACACTCTCAGAAGAGCAAGGATGCTTTTTTCCAGAAGCTCAGTGACCTCTGCCTGCCACTCATCACACAACACTGGCCCATCCACAGCAAGCCCATCTCTGAATTGGTACCTGGGGCCAGGGAATGGGATGCCTGACTGGAGCCGGCACGGCACCGGCTTTTCTGCAGTAAAGCGGCTGCAAGAGGGAGGTGTGGCTGTCCTTGTGAAAATGGGGGGTTCTTACCCAGAGAAGCGGTGAATGCAGGGCGGGGGCTGGGCATCCACAGGGTGCACTCTAGGGGTGGATGAGTTCCCTTTCTGGTTCTAACACTGTGATTCTGGGTGGATGAAATCCTAGATGTGATTCTGATCAAACGCGGAGAATTACTTAATGCTTTTGTGCCTCAGTTTATCTCTTATTCCCATGTCCGCTTTTTAAAAAAAATTTATTAATTAATTTATTTTTGGCTGTGTTGGGTCTTCGTTTCTGTGCGAGGGCTTTCTCTAGTTGCAGCGAGCGGGGGCCACTCTTCATCGCGGTGCGCGGGCCTCTCACTGTCGCGGCCTCTCTTGTTGCGGAGCACAGGCTCCAGACGCGCAGGCTCAGTAATTGTGGCTCACGGGCCCAGTCGCTCCGCGGCATGTGGGATCTTCCCAGACCAGGGCTCGAACCCGTGTCCCCTGCATTGGCAGGCAGACTCTCAACCACTGCGCCACCAGGGAAGCCCCATGTCCGCTTTTATTCCCATCTATTTCCCTAGATGCTGAGGTGGACTGCTTACATTTGCTCTGTAAGACTCTTGCTCAGAAAACTTGCGGACTAGCTTACTTATGAAGTAACAGACAAATCATTGCTTGTTTAACAAGAGAACCTGTCCTCAAGATAGAAAAGATGTTCAATTTCTTGCTGAAAGAAAATAACTTCCTGTAAAGGCTTGTACTTGGGGTGCTGTCTGCTAGTTGTTGAACATTTCCACTTTTCAATATGCAGCCTCAGGTGTGTGTGTGTGGGGTTTGTGGTGGTGCCTTCATTAACTGGCTGAAGTATATGGGAGCACTTTGATCGAAACTTGCTTTACTTCTCTGAGCCTCAGTTTCCTTATCTGTAGAATGGGATAGTAACTCCTCCATGGTTGTAAATTCATTATGATCTTGCCAGCACCTGTAGCACAGTTTGTGGCACACAGAATGCATTCGATAGGTAAATACTTGCTAAGTAAGTGAATGTTTCTTTTGCAGGGTTGCTATGAGGATTAAAATGGGATAATATAATACATATATACACTATAGTGCTCAGAGCAGTGTCTGACACACAGAAGGCACACAACAGATGGCTGCCCTTATTTTTACCATTATTATTATTTATTATTACTTTTGATTACCATTATTTATTTATTATTATTACTTGTTATTACCATTATTATTCATTATTACTTATAATTACCACTGCGAGGAACAGCATGAGGGAGGGCTGATGGAATTGTCCTTGGTCACTAAAATCACTCTGCCTGGCCTCTTGGGCGAATCTGGTCGCTTTCCCTTTGTCCTGCTGCTAGGGGACCGACCAGTGATTTCTCACCCCCCCAAGTGGGGAATCCCTGAGCTTGGAGGCTGAGCCTGCAGGCAGGGCTATAAAATGAGCAGAAATCACAGTGGAGTCATCCCCACCCTCGCTTCTCCAACCATGCCACCAAGTCTCAGAGGCATGGGCTCCTCTGGGTTTGACTCACTTTAAATTCATTTCAAATTGGTTGGAGTTTTCCAACTAATCTGAGCTGCCTGCTCAGTCTGCAACCCGTGACCCAAATCCCTCCAGCCGAGACTAAGCTGAACCAAGAGAGAGAAGCTCTTTGCCCCAATGTGGAAAACAGCATCAGGGAAGGGGGGGCACTCCTGCCCTCCCCTTGCTATATTGCCCAACTCCTTAAGATCAAAATGAGGAGCTTATCATTTTCTGCAAGCCATGCTAATTGCCTTCCACTTTTTTTTTTTTCCTTTTCTTTTGGCTTCTTAAATCAAATCCAACTTGTCACCCAGGTGCTGGGCCCAGGCAGAACCAGTTTCAGGAGGAAAGAAAAGGCCACAGAGTTCCACAAAGCTAATTGCTTTCAGGCGGGCTGACCCGCTCATTTGTACTCTCTGCACGGTCCTAAGGGGGGGCTCAGTTTGGAAGCTGGCTGCAGCAGGAGCTGGCTCCCTGAGGAGAGAAGATGGGAGTGTTGGAGGCAAGGAGAGAGGGAAGGAGAGGGGGAATCGGGGAGAGAGGAGAGAGAGAAAAACGAATAAGGCGCCCCGGTGTGATCTCATTTAACCTGCTCCACACTGCTGAGAATTCATCATGTTTGCCCCATTTTTTGCAGATGAAAGGAGCTTGCCCAAGTCTCCTAGCTAGGCAGGGGTGGGGCCTCCAACCCGGTTCTGCTCATCTTTCAAAACTCTTGGATGAACTCTAGTCCCGTGTCATGCCCCAAGGGAAAGGGTTCCGTGGTCAAATAATTTTGGAAACCGTGGAGTATTCTATTGTCCTGCTGGAGATTCAGAGTTTGCATTAAGGAATTAAGGACCCTGAGGAACACTGCAGTAAGGAAATTGATTTGATTTGGTTTAATCTAGGAAGTCCCAAAGAATACAATCCCCTGCTTTTTTGTATATGTATATATATGTCTCTATATGTATGTATGTATCTCTTCCTCTCTATTAAAACTACAACTTCACACTTGTACCTCCAATTGTAATC
Source organism: Balaenoptera acutorostrata (assembly GCF_949987535.1). NCBI lineage: Eukaryota > Metazoa > Chordata > Mammalia > Artiodactyla > Balaenopteridae > Balaenoptera > Balaenoptera acutorostrata. The sequence continues at coordinate 10,390,567 of NC_080080.1, read as the reverse complement.
CAGCAGCAGTGGTTTCATCCCAGGCTTCCCCATTCTATATTTGAACCTCTCTTCTCTGACAGTGAGCATATTGAGTCTTATTTATTTAATCCCAGAATACACATTATATCACTGTAGAATTGCTAACCTATACCACTGTGAAAAACAAACCCACTACTTGAGTTTCAATATGTGTTTATAGTTCTTTTTGTCTTTAGCCTGAGGATATTTGGTCAAAATAATGTATCCAAGATTTACCCGGGTTCTTTTTGTTGCCCTTCTTAAGTTTGGTTATGTTATTTATTTGAAATACAGCTAGGTTCATTGATTTCTATTTGTATTCCATTTTGCATTTTCTCCCTTGACCTTGTTGATTTTTTTTTTTCCTTGAGTATTCCCCATCTCTTTGACTCTATTTCCCATCCTTCCATCCTTTCCATCCCATTTCCACCACCCCTGGGTGTAACTAATTTCATCATCAGTATCTGGTGTATTCTAGTGATACTTTTCTCTCGAGTTAGCAGATACATGTGTGGTTTTTTTTTTAATTTCCCTTTCTTACATTAAAGGTAGCATACTATACATAATCTTTTTCATTTTCTGGAAATCATTTTAATTTTTTAAACTTTTAATTTTTTAACAGCTGCCTAGCTCTCCATTTTGTGCATGTACTGTAATTTCAACCTTTTTTTTTTTTTTTAAACACTTGTGCAACCCAGGTAGTTTGCTTCCAACATTTAGCAATTATAAATGCTGCTGCAATGAATAACCTTGTGCATATGTATTTTTGCAGTTTTGGATTGCAGTGTTGGAGATACCCTCAGGGTAAATTCCTAGACCCGGGGTTGCTGGGTCAAAAAGTAAATAAATGCATATGTACTTTCATCAGCTATTGCCCAAATCCTCCTCAATGGTGCTGTGATAGTTTGCATTCTCACCAGTAGTGTATTAGATTGTGTGTTTCCCCACAGCTTTGCCCAAAGTATATGTTGTCATCCTCTTTAATTTTGCCATTCCAATGGGAGGGACATGGTTATCTCACTGTGGTTTTAATTTGCATTTTCCCAATCTTGAGTGAGGCTGAATATCTTTTCCTATGGTTAAGGGCCATTTTTATATATTTCTTTGTGAACTGTCTATTCAAGTTTGTCCATTTTTCTATCAGGCTTTTGTTCTCTCCCCTGCCCTTTTTCAAGAGTATGTATCAGGGAAATTAACCCTTTATCTGTGATAAAGTTTGCAAATGTTTCCTACTACTTTGTCAGTAGCATTTTGACTTTCTTTATGGTGTTTCTGTCACACAAAAGTTAAAAAAAATTCTTTTGTGGTCAAATTGCTCAATCTTTTTTTTTTTTTTTTTTTTTTGCTGTGCTGCGCAGCTTTCAGGATCAGGATCTTAGTTCCCCGACCAGAGATTGAACCTGGACCCTCGGCAGTGAGAGCGCCAAGTCCTAACTACTGGACTGTTAGGGAATTCCCTCAATCTTTTCTTTTGTTGCACTTGGATTTTGAGTCACAATTTGAAAACCTTTACCTACTCCCAGGTTGTAAAGGAACTCACCCATATTTTTTTATAGTACTTGTGAGATTTTATTTATTTTTTACATTTAGATCTCTGATCCATTTGGAATTTATTTTTGTGTATGGTATGAGGTATGGATCTAATTTTATTTTTTTCCAGATGGTTACCTGATTATCTCAGCACCATTTATTAAAAGGTCAATTTTTGCCTTTCAGTGTTTTTAAAAAACACTCTAATAATCCATTTTAGGATAATTATTCTATCTAGATAAAAAATACTTGGCCAAAGTTTCTGGCTAGAATCTACCCTCCAGATTTATTTCATTCCTGGTTGACGTTATTACTCTGACCAATGGCTGGCTAGCTTAGCACCTGGCGTCAGGCTAAGCTGGCTTTGTGATGACAAGTCTGTAGCAGGACATGGCCCTGTGGCCAATTTCAGCATCAGGAGTCTGCCCTCTGGCCTTGTGGATTGGTTCCCATGGTAGCTTTCCAATCTCCTGCCTCTAGTTATTCCCACAATTTGAAACTTTAACCGCTTCTCTTAGCCCTTGATTGCTGTGGTCTGTTTTCCTCTTTGGTCTCTAAAAACTCAGGGCATTCTTTTAAACACTAGTTTCAAAGTTTGCTGTGCATTATTCTTGTTTTAAATTTGTATGACCCAATGAAATGGAGAAGAGATGAAGGGACCAAGAGAGAGAAGAATATTTCTTCTTTGTCTTTCCCTTGGAGTTCCTCTCATCTGTCTAAAGTCATGTTACGTTAGAGAATCTGGAGGCACATTCATTTCTTTGTACAGTGAGCACTTACTGAGTACCTACTGTATGCTAGTCCTTGGGCTAGCCCTGGACGTAACGGTGACAAGGTACAGTCCTGGCCTTCTGGTGCTCGTGGTCCAATAGGGAGGGCTCAGATGGCAATAGATAATGAAGCTATTATATAAATAGATAATAACAATGCAATGTGTTCAGCTGTTTGGTAGAAGTATAAAATACTGTGGAAATAATAAGAATAGAGAAACCTGTGGTTTGAGAGTTTACAGGATGGGAATGGAAGCTGGAGAGAAGCTTTCAAGATACCCTCTTCAATAATAATAATAAAAGTAGGTGCTGTTCTATGGTTAGAAGGTCCTTTCACCTCTAGTGTGTCATTTGAGCCTCCGAGGACTACCATCTGTTAGGTAGTAATGTTCCTTCCATTTTGCAGATGAGGAAACTGAGGTTTGAAGAGAAAGAAGCAAAACTGGTATGTGAGTCTAGAGCTTCTGATCCCACTGTCTGTTATTCCTTTTCCATAGCCCACCCCCTCTGGGTATGTTTTTCTGGCTTGTTTTTCCCGGGATCGGACAGACGTTGGCACATACAGCCTGAATTCTTTGAGGATGCGGTTCACTCTCCGTGGCCCACCCCTGAGTAGGTGGAAACCAATTAGCCATGTGTGTCCCATCCCTCTCCTCACCCCTCCCCGTCTCCACTTCTCTCTCTCTTCTCAGTTTTCTCTTTAATAAAGAGGGAACAGTAATAGCAATAAAATCTCCTTCAGAGGGCTCAGAACCAAGGGAGGAAATGTATGTGACCTGGGTTGGAAATTATAAAATCCTACCCCAGTGTGGGAGATTATTGTAATTATCTCCGCTGGCACATGCTCACAAAGAACAGGCAACAATAGCCAATAACAGCTACTATGCACCTGCTGCTGTGTCAAGCACTTTGTGTACAATATCTAATTTAGGCCTTGTAACAACCCAGCAAGGGAGGAACCCTCGTCCTCATTTTACGCATAAGGAAACCTAGACTTGGACAGGTGAAATCACGCAATCAGGATTTGAATTCAATGCGATATTAAAATCTGCTTTCCAGTGGTGAGGAGAAAAGCCTTCTGGTTCCTTCCACTCCATGCCCTGTCCCATGAGCCTCACCTCCTTACTACCAGCCTTTCCCTGACTCTACCTGTTTTACACACCCAGCCCCCTGCCTCGCGCCTCTGCTGCCAGCAGGAACACAGGATGGACCTGAGGTCAGGAGGAGGGAATTTGGTTCCTCCCAGGTCTGGGGAACAGCTCAGAGGCTGGCCTGACTGCCATCCCTTTTGGGGTGTGTGCTGGCCCCTCAAACTGGAGAGAGAATGCTGTCAGCTCCGAGGACCTGGGCTGAGGAAAGACGAGGACAAAGGATGCACGGGCGGCAGCTTCCTGGATGAGCGACCAGGCATGTTTGGGGCTGGGTTGTCTCCGTCTTGAGGAGCCTGGTGCTTCTGCCCCCGCCCAGTGCCATGTCGCGATTGTCTGCAGCTATGTCTGAAAGCCCCAGAGACATCCTTAAAGATACTTGGAATATTTTGGTTGCTCTTCAGGTATTTTTGTTTTTTTCTTGGAAAGCTTTGGCTGCCTGATTCTCAGGGGCACATGGGCCGCTTTCCAACATGGTTGGCCAGGGCTGTAGGGGAAGGAAGAGCACTGGCTTGGGGTGTCAGTCAGAGCTGTTTGGGTGCAGAAGACAGAAGTCAGACTGGCTCCAGCTTAGCGTAAAGGGGGGATCTGTTGACAGTGTAGGTGACTGAAGGAGGTGTGGTAGAATGAGTTGGGTGAGATCACCTGTCAATAGTTTTCTGAGCAAGGAGCCTCATATACTCTCCATCCTTCCCTTATTCTCTTTCTACACATCTTCGTGGAGTTCTCTTAAGGTATATGTAGATCAGTGTGCCCATGATTGAGCCCCTAGGGTGGTGTGAAGAGAAGGCTGCTTAGAGGAACTTTTCTTTGACTTTGCAGCTTGGTGAATCCCCACTGAAAGAACTTGGCCAGTGCTGGTTCACTGGGAATGATTGTTGGTTTTGTGGGGATGGGGTGGGGAGTCAGAGCAGGAGAAAGCTGAAGGAGAGAGTTTTCAAGTCCATTACCTGGGCCCGAGAGGAGCCCAGAGTCCTTATCGCCTCATCTAGAAGAGAATATGCGAGGAGCAAGGGCAAGAGATAAGGGGAGACCTGCCCCTCTTGTTTCCAGCTGGCCAGGAAAAGACACCACTTAATTCCTCAGGCAGAAAGGCCATGTGAGTCTGGCTGGCAGCAACCGTCCAGCTCACCATGCGTCTCCCTCCTCGGTAATCACCATCTAAAGAGAGTCAATGTAGAAAACAAACAACCCAATCAAGAAACGGGCAGAAGACCTAAATAGACATTTCTGCAAAGAAGGCATACAGATGGCCAAGAGGCACATGAAAAGCTGCTCAACATCGCTAATTATTAGAGAAATGCAAATCAAAACTACAATGAGGTATCACCTCACACCGGTTAGAATGGGCGTCATCAGAAAATCTACAAACAACAAATGCTGGAGAGGGTGTGGAGAAAAGGGAACCCTCTTGTACTGTTGGTGGGAATGTAAATTGATACAGCCACTATGGAGAACAGTATGGAGGTTCCTTAAAAAACTAAAAATAGAATTACCATAGGACCCAGCAATCCCACTACTGGGCATATACCCAGAGAAAACCATAATTCAGAAAGACACATGCGGGATTTCCCTGGTGGCACAGTGGATAAGACTCTGCACTCCCAATGCAGGGGGCCTAGGATCAATCCCTGGTCAGGGTACCAGATCCCACATGCATGCTGCAAATAAGGGTTCGCATGCTGTAACTAAGGAGCCCAGGAGCCCCAGCTAAGACCTGGTGCAACCAAATAAAGAAAGAAAGAAAAGAAAATCAATGTAATACACCATACTAATAGATTAAAGGACAAAAACCACATGATCATCTCAACAGACAGAAAAAACAAAAAAGGACACATGCACCCCAAAGTTCATTGCAGCACTATTTACAATAGCCAGGTCATGGAAGCAACCTAAATGCCCATCAACAGGCAAATGGATAAAGAAGATGTGGTACATATATACAATGGAATATTACTCAGCCATAAAAAGGAACGAAATTGGGTCCTTTGTAGAGACGTGGATGGACAGAGTGAAGTTAAGTCAGAAAGAGAAAAACAAGTATCGTATATTAACGCATATATGTGGAATCTAGAAAAATGGTACAGATGAACCAGTTTGCAGGGCAGAAACGGAGACACAGATGTAGAGAACAAACGTATGGACACCAAGGGGGGAAAGTGGCGGGGGGTGGTGGTGGTGGGATGAATTGGGAGATTGGGATTGACATGTAGACACTGATGTGTATAAAATAGATGACTAATAAGAGCCTGCTATATAAAAAAATAAAATTCAAAAAAAGTGAAAAAAAAATAGAGATGGTATTTAAAACACATTGGTGGCAAGAAGATTTACTTCCATTGCTCATGGCCTCAGGATTTTCCTAAAGATGCTTTTTAGTTTTCATTGTGAAAAATCTCCCCCTCCCCATGACATCTTCTCCAGAAGCTCAATGTATCAGTGACCCGTTGCTGTGTGACAAATTACCCCCCAAACTTAGTATTTTACTTTTTTTTTTTTTTTTTTTAGTATATGTGCTGCCGAAGCAAGCACTTTTTTTTTTTTAATATTTATTGCTGCGCCAGGTCTTAGTTGCGGCACGTGGGATCTTCGTTGCGGCATGCGGGATCTTAGTTGCAGCATGCGAGATCTAGTTCCCTGACCAGGGATCGAACCCGGGCCCCTTGCATTGGGAGTGCAGAGTCTTAACCACTGGGCCACCAGGGAAGTCCCAGCACTTTACATCTTAAGACAACAGTTTATGTGGGTCAGGAATCTGGGAGCTGCAGGCTGGTGCCTCTGGATCAAGGTGTCCCATGAGAGTCAAGCAGTGAAGCTGTCACATGGGGCTACAGTCGTCTCAAGACGGACTCACACCCTTGGCCTTATCTTTAGACCGTGTTTTCCTGGAAATGCTCTGGATTCGATCCTTGCTTAGAAGACATTTCTAAATGTTAGCATCCTTTACCACCTATAAAGGCTGAGAAGTTGCCAAACCATCAAGTCCTTTCTCCCTTTTGTTTTCAGCCCTTCCCTCAGTTTATCTCTCTCTCTCTCTCACATTTTACCATATGCAGCAAGAGGAAACCTGGCAGTATCTTCAACACTTTTCTTGGAAACATTCTTAGCTAGATACCCCAGTTCATTAGGCATATTTTCTACTTGCCACACAGCTGCAGGTGTGAGTGTTGCTAAGCTTTCTGCTACTACATAACAAGTATCCACTTCATTTCAGTGTCCAATAAGATTTTCTTCAGTTTCCTGCAGGCTCTCACCGTAGTATCCTCAAAGACCAAAATTCTATGAACAGGTGTGAATTGAAGATGCTTCAAGCTTTCATTAACAGTGCTCAAAGCTCATTGTTTGGTTCCAGAGCCACACCCACATTCTAGGTTTTTGTTACATTCAGTACTCCACTTTGAGTACCAAAGTCTGTATTAGTTTTCTGTTTTTGCATAACTTGAAACAAAAGGTTATCTCACAGTTTCTGTGGGTCCAGAAAGCAGGAGGGGCTTAGTTGGATGTTTCTGGCTCAAAATCTTTCATGAGTTTACGGTCAAGCTGTCAGCCAGGCCTGAGGTCTCATCTCAAAGGCAACTGGGGCTGAAGGATGGGCTTCCAAGTTCATTAATGTGGTGGGTGTCAGGCATCATCCCTTCACAGGTTGTTGGACTGAGAGCCTTAATTCCTCACGGGCTGCTGGACTGAGGGTCTCAGTCTGTCACTGTGTCATGTGGCCCTCTTCACGAGGCCGTTCACAACATGGCAGCTTCTTTATTCTGGTATAAGTGATCTGAGAGAGTGAAAGAGAGAGAGAGGGTCCCTAATGGAAGCTAGTCTTGGAAGTGACATGTCACCACTTCTGTCACATTCAGTTACTTAGTCATGAGGCGCTAAATCCAGCTCACACTCAAGTGGAGGGGTTACACAAGGGCTTGAATTGCAGAGGTGGATATTCCTGGAAGCCATTTTAGAAGCTGTTTACTCGAGATAAAATATTTTCAGGCACAACTACTTACTGAGCAACTGCTTTATGTCAGTGACTCTTCTAGCTGTTTGGGACGCATTAATGAGAAAAACAGACAAAAATGCCTGTTCTCAAGGAGCTTCCAGAGGGAAAAGCCCCTGCAAAGTTCCAGAGGCATGTGAGAACATGGTGCCTTTGAGGAACCATGAGAGATTCAGAAGGATGGAGACCAAGCTGGAACTTGGATGTGAGGTTGAGGACATGCGTCTAGATCACAAAGTGCCTTCCCTGCCGGGTTGAGCATTTGGATTAATACCCAAAGCAATGGGGAGCCCTGAGTGGATTTTAAGTGTTAGGGTCATATTATGGGAAGGGCAGACTGGATGCAGGGAGATGGATTAGGAGGCAGGGGCCTTAGTTCACTCAGGGGATGCTGGTGCCCGTCAACTGGTGAAGAGACAAAATGTGATGTATCCATGAAGGGAATATTATTCAGCAGTAAAAAGGTATGACTTGGGGCTTCCCTGGTGGCGCAGTGGTTGAGAATCTGCCTGCCAATGCAGGGGACACGGGTTCGAGCCCTGGTCTGGGAAGATCCCACATGCCGCGGAGCAACTGGGCCCGTGAGCCACAATTACTGAGCCTGCGCGTCTGGAGCCTGTGCTCCGCAACAAGAGGGGCCGCGATAGTGAGAGGCCCGCGCACCGCGATCAAGAGTGGCCCCCGCTTGCCACAACTAGAGAAAGCCCTCGCACAGAAACGAAGACCCAACACAGCCAAAAATAAAATAAATAAATAAATTAAAAAAAAAAAAGTATGACTTACTGGTCCATGCTACAACATGGATGAACCTTGAAAACATGCTAAGTGAAAGAAGCCAGTCACCAGTGACCACATATTGTATGATTCCATTTCTATGAAATGTCCAGAATAGGCAAATCATCCACAGAGATAGAAAGTAGATTTGGTGTTGCCTAGGTTTGGGTGAGATGGGGATTTGAGGTATGGCGTTTCTTTTTAGGGAGATGAAAAAATATTCTGAAGTTTATTGTGGTGGTTGTTACAGAGCTCTGTGAATATACTAAACACCACTGAATTGTACACTTTAAGTGGATGCACTGTATGGTATATGAATTGTGTCTCAGTAAAGTTGTTACAAAAATACAGGCAACAACAAATGAGAGGTGTCTGTGGCTTGACCTCAGAAAGTTCTTGTGACTTTGATCCATTCTTGGACTAATCACCTTCCCTCCCGCTGTCCATGTTCAGTTCCTCAGACCTTATTGCAGCTTGTCCTTTGACACCAGTCTGCTTTCCTTCCTGTTTTCACAGGCACCTCCTTATCTCTAGCCTCTTATCTCTCTGCCCTTTCCTTGCCCTCTCTTTAATTCTGCCCCCTGGGGTTCCCAGACTCCAGCTCTAACAATCACCTCTGCCCAGATTTGCAGGGTCGGCTGATGTGCTCTAGGTCTGCCTTTTGGGTTTTTCCCTTGTTCTGTTTACCGGGCCCTGGGCTGCCCCGGCTCTCCCAGAGCCTGACCTCAGAGCAAGGCCTCACTTTGCACTCTGCATCTCCATCTTGGAGCCAAACTTCCCGAAAAAGGTGATGCGTCTGCATCTTAGCTCTGCCCCCTGAAAAGACCTAGCCCCACTGTGGGCCCGGACATGACCACAGCCACGGGGCTGGGAAGTGGTCAAGTTGAAAGGTCCTACCAAATGCCGTTGATGGCTCCTCGTTGCTCAGGGGGTGGAGTCCAAAATCCTTAATAAAGCCCTGCATAATCTGGTCCCTGTTTTCCTCTCATTTCTCACTGCTCTACCCATTTCTCTATGTTCTGCAAACTCCTTTCTGTTTCTCAAAGGTACCATGTTCTCTCTTGCCTCTGGGCCATCCCATGTGCTTTCCTCTTTGCTAAGAATATTCTTCTTGACATTTGTCTGGCTTTTTCATCCAATCTTAGGTCTTAGGCATTGCTCATTCTGGGAAGTCTTCCCCCGCCGTACCCTCCAGGGCTCTCTCAGGTGTATCTCCATGTACATCCTTCATCTCATTAATCTTCATCCTACGCTCTAAATTATTATTCAGTTATTTGTTTCTCCCACTAGATTGCAAAAGTGTGGAACTTGTTTTACCCACTGTGCTATCTACCAATATCTAAGACAATAGATGCTTACTTAATGCAGGAATGGAAAAAAGCTGTGTCCAACACAATGTCATACTGCCTGCAGATGCTATAATTTAACTAGGATATCAATATTACTAGAACATAGAATTTCCTCACTGTGGTTTGGTCCTCCTTATGACCTGACTTTATTGGGGGATCCTGGTGACAATGTTACTTACTGATATTAAACAGTACAACATATTATTATTGCTCTTTTAAATTTATGCCCTGAGAAGGATGTTGAACTTTGGAATGAGACAAAACTAGTTTCCAGCGCTGGCTACTCCCCTTCCTGGTTGTACTGATGATCTCATTTGAGCTTCAAATTCTTCAGTGGGAAATGGAAATAATATTACCTGCTCACAGGTTTGATGTGAGGAGAGAATGAAATAATACGTTAGAAGGACTTAAGACAGGACCTAGCACAAAATAAGCACTTTCAAAATGTTAGCCATTGTTAGAATTACAATGAGGATAATAAAAACTACCTTGCTTGTCAATTAGATGCTTGATAGATGGAAGCTGTATTATTATTGCTATGATTATGAAGGAATGTTTGTGGTTTTATTGTGATGACTCTGAGATGGGTTGACAGGAAGCTGCTCTCTGACAACGTAGGGGAGCGGGAGCTGTTGCTGGGAAGGTCCTTCCTCTGGTTTTTCTGGCGGGAGACATTGAGGTGGCCAGTGCTGGTTGAACTCAGATAGTAGAGGGTTGAAAGGGAGCCCTTTAAAGGTCAGGACCTTCTCCTGGCAACTTGCTTCTTTGGGCAAAGCACAGCACGGTACTTTGGAGAGGCCCTTATCCAGGAGCTTGGGGATTTTTCTCCTCTCAGCTGGTAGGGGTGAAAAGACAGCCCAGGGCAGCATTTGGAATTGCAGGGGGTGGAGTGAGGGTGCTTAAAAGAAAACTTTGTACGTGGGAAATACCACATCTGTGAAGCTCTATTGAGACCTCGAAGACATACCTTCTTAACAGCATTAGAACTGCCAGGCAGCTCAGCTGCTAGTCTGATGGCGTTTTGGCTCTGGCCTGAGACTTTTAGGGGCTGCTGTGTTTACAACATGCTCCTGGGACTGAGCCCTCCTTCTCCCCCTTCCAAAGGCTGGCCTTCAGGGGCGTGGATGTTGCTGTTTCCTTTCTCAATTAAGAACTGGGAGGTGAGGGGGACTTCCCTGGCGGTCCGGTGGTTAAGACTCCACGCTTCCAATGCAGGGGGCTCGGGTTCGATCCCTGGTCAAGGAACTAAGATCCCACATGACGTGCAGCATGGCCAAAAAAGAAAATTAAAAATAAATAAATAAATAAATAAAGATTAAAGAAAAAGAAAAGAAGTGGGAGGTGATCTGGGTTACGGACGCCCAGGGATTTGGAGCAGCAAGTCTGATGGCAATCTGGTTTCTGCCCCTGTCTTCTGACTAAGGGCACTAGCATCTTTCATGCTGAGGTCTGTGGCTCATGACTTCTTGGAGGTGTGGTGAAACTGTTGAAGCTTAGAGTGTCAGAAGAGGGTGGGTTTCGGGGCCTGGGCAGAGCCAAGCTGGAACTTTGTCTTTGCCCCTTATACCTGTGCACCTTTGGTCAAGTTACTGCACTTCTCTGAGCCTGTGTTTCCTCATCTCTAAAATAGGGATCACATCTTCATTTAAAGTAACTGTTAATATGTTTGGATGTAGTTCTGCCATTTTATCATTTGTTTTCTGTTTGTTCCCTCTGCTTTTGTTCTTCTGTTTCCTATTTCCTGCCTTCTTTTGAATTATTTGAATATCTTTTAGTATTTCATTTCAGCTTATCTGTGGAGTTTTGATTAGATCTGCAGTGGACTGAATTTTGTTCCCCCAAATTAATATGTTGAAGCCCTAAGCCCCAATGTGATGGTATTTGCAGGTGGGACCTTCGGGAGGTAATTGGGGTTAGATAGATGAAGTCATGAGGGTGAGGCCCTCTGGATGAGATTAATGCCCTTGTAAGAAGAGACACCAGAGTGCTTGCTTCTTCTCTCCCTCTGCACCCTGTGCACTGAGGAAAGGCCATGTGAGGACACAGCAAGAAGGCTGCTGTCTGCAACCCAAAGAGAGTCCTCACCAGACACTCACCCTGCTGGCACTCTGATCTCAGATTTCCAGGCTCCAGAATCATGGGAAATAAATTTCTGTCGTTTAAGCCACCTAGTCTATGGTATTTTGTTAGGACAGCCTGAGCAGACTCAGACAATATTTTTGGGGTGTTTTTATTTAGTGGTTATTGAAAGGATTACAGTATGCATACTTAACTTTTCACAGTCTATTTAGAATCAATATTCTATCATTTCTGTTGGAATATAGAAATCTTCCCATCTTGTAGGTCCCTATACCCTTCCCCCCTTTATGTTATAGTTGGTGTATGTATCTCATGTACATACATTGAAAATCCCACCAGACAATATTATCATTTTTGCTTTTAACTGTCATACATACTTTAAAGAACCTAAGAGGAGAAAAACAGACATGAAGGTAATGTGTCATTTTTCTCTGGCTGTTTTCAAGACTTTTCTTTGTTTTGGCACTTTGATTATGATGTATCTGGGCATGGAAATCATAGATCTGAAAGCATTTTTTGGCACAAGGGGAATAACTCTATGCATTGTGATTACAAGTTAGACAAAGCCACATAAAATATCAAAAACTCAATTGGATGTAATTTTAAGTAACTTCTGAGAGTTTGTTTGGTCCCAAGAATACAAAAGAATGAAAAATTCCATCAGACCTCAAAGTTTTAGAAATTACGTTTCTTAGGTTTATCATTGTCTTATCCATTTGGACTGCTGTAACAAAGTATCAGGGTCACTTTTACACAACAGGCATTTATTTCTTACAGTTTTAGAGGCTGGAAGTCCAAGATCAGGGTGCCAGCATCGTTGGGTGAGAGGACTGTCTTCAGGTTGCAGACTTCTTTTTTGGGGGGAGCTTTGGGGAGGCTTTATTAAGTGATGCTTTAGTCTCAGTCTCTGTCAGCAGACTTCTTGTTATATCTTCACATGGTGGAAGGGGCAAGGGAGTCCTCTGGAGCCTCTTTTATAAGGGCATAAATCTCATCCATTAGAGCTCTGCCCTCATGACCTAATCACCTCCCAAACGCCCCACCTCCTAATACCATCACATTGGGCTTTAGGATATCAACATAGGAATTTGGGGAGCACGCAAACATTCAGATCAAATCAATCATTGATTTCAAAAATCTAAGGCTATAGGGAGAAAGACATTTATACATTGGGGAGCTTATCAACTAGGGTGGGAGCCTCAGACTTTTGTAGTAAAAGAATTAGGTAATGACCCCCCAAGAATGTGGGCTAACTGATTGCTCTCCTCTTGAAGTTATGGAAGAAATGATATTAACATTCAGGGGAATTCCCTGACAGTCCAGTGGTTAGGGCTTTGCACTTTCACTGCTGAGGGCACGGGTTCAATCCCTGGTCTGGGAACTAAGATCCCTCAAGCCATGCCGTGCGGCCAAAAAGCAAAACAAAACAAAACAAAAAGACATGATGTTAACATTCATAAACAAGAATCAAAGCAGCCTGCGCCGTTCCACATCTCTATTAGTAGATGAAGTCAACTGTAACAACAAAACAGGCTTCAAGTGGCCTGAGGCCCTTCCAATTGTCATGATGAATATGAGGGCTGCAGTTCAAAGGACTGTGGGACTGCAAACCAGATGACACCGTCAGGGGACAGCCTGCGATGGCTCCAGCCCCTGGAGGACATATTACTGTCTTTGTCCAAGACACATTTCTATTCCAATTCCTTTTCATCCTAAGTGTGAGCTGCCAGCACAACACTGGACTCTATACCAGCCCGGGCCTCCAGCCAGGAGACTATGTACATGAAGAAATTCTGGATAAGGAACTGGCTCACAAGTGGACGCTCACAGCAGAAATTAACACAACACTGTAAATCAACGATACTTCAATAAAATAAACTTTTAAAATAACATCCCATCGCCTTTGCCATATTCTAAGCAAGTCATGGGGGAGGGGATTGTACAAGAGCATGAATCATTGGGGGTCACCTTAAGGGTATATTTGCCATACTGGGTTATGAGCTAGATAACCCGAATTTTGCTCTGACTCCACCATTTATTGGATGTGTATCTTTCAGTGAGCCATTTCACTTTTCTTGATATGTCATTTCATCTCTAAATTAGAGCTAATAATTTGCTCCCTGCCCATGTCACAGTTTCTGAGAAGATTAAGTGAGATAATGCATGTGCAGAAGCTACAAAAGTATGAGATTATAATGTACTAATAAATGGATTATCCAGATGAACCTTTTATTAGAACTAGTTATCTTCCTTGGAACTGAACAAATGTTGGGTTGCATAAATTTCTGATCTTTCTGTTGTCAGGGGCTTAAATATACTTGGATAACAAAAGACTATGTTTAACTTTATAGAGACATTTATAGTGTAATCAATTATGCTAATGGAAAATGTATATGTGAAAATCTTGACAACTAAGAGACTCTTGAGGGTATTTTTTCAGAATTATTTAAAACATCATAAATATAGATTATATGACTTTTGCATAATATCCTGCCAGCCACAGATGCCTGCCAAATAAATGCAGGGCCGGAGTCATGCAGTGAATTATGAGTCAAAAGAGCAAACTTCTGAATCTGGCACTACCAGAGCCACAAAATGAGTCTGTGACCTTGGGAAAGTGAATTTACTACACTAGAAGCTTCATTTCCCTCATCTGTGAAAATGAGAAGGGTGAGCTCCAGAGTCTCTGAGGTGCCTTCCAGCTCAAAGATTCTAAGAACCAAAGTGACAATACCATTTCCTGATCCAACATATTTATAATTTTTGGTTATAGGAAGCAGATCCAACTATCGTGCACCTCTTTTGTGAGAGTCTGTCTGTTTACACCGCAACTTGAATCGGAGGTTGAGTGTAGGTGGTGGGCGCTCTGGGGTGTTGCCCCATCTCCCTTTCAGGACCAATGCATTCATTCCTCCCGCAGCTGCTGATGTTGTCTGCTGATGGCTCACAGCTGGGTTTCTTCCCAGGAGTTACCCTCAGCTGAAGAGAGCTGCTCAAACCATTCCCCCTCCCTGGGGACAACTCAAACCCAATGAGTGGTCATTGCAAGTGTCATAAAGTAGGAGTATAGAGGCCTGGCCCCATTGCCTTCACTTGGGGTAGCTCTGATGGTCTATCCAGGCCCCAGATTTCCCCATGAGGTTGGTTGAGAACTCTTTTGAAACATTGACATCGCACTTCTGTCCAGTATGTTGTCGTCACTGTCTCCATGGGTATTGATCCTGAGTTGCTTTTACCCACTAGACTAAGGTTTCCCCAAGTTGAATGTACGTGCCTCAGGGAATGTACACAGTAACCCACTGGAGACCAAAGAAGAAATGAGAACTTCTCTTTATATGTTTATATCTGGAGAATGGGAGTTACCAAAGTAAAGTGGTAATTTGTTCACTTTCAGCATCCTGGGACCTTTTGCTCTGAATATGTGCCCAGGTAAGTGGCTCTACAGAGTATATTAAATTAAAATTAGAATCTTTCCAATATCTCATAATGTGACGGTGACTCAGTGGTTCACCAGTCATCCTGTGGCAAATCATGAACAGTCAAAGACCAAGAAGAGTTGTGTATTTCTCCTTTATGAAAAGCAAGTGTGCTGTGTTTACTGATGTTCCTGGGATAACGTGTCTGTCAGCAGCGTACTGCTCACGCAGTCTTAAAAAACAAAAACTGAAACATGTTCAATCTACACGTTGATTACAAAGGTGAAAATTTAACAATAATTGAGAAAATAACTCCCTGTTTTAAAATTTAATTTAATTTAATTTTTTTAACATCTTTATTGGAGTATAATTGCTTTACAATGGTGTGTTAGTTTCTGCTTTATAACAAAGTGAATCAGTTATACATATACATATGTTCCCATATCTCTTCCCTCTTGCATCTCCCTCCCTCCCACCCTCCCTATCCCACCCCTCTAGGTGGTCACAAACCACCAAGCTGATCTCCCTGTGCTATGAGGCTGCTTCCCACTAGCTATCTATTTTATGTTTGGTAGTGTAATAACTCCCTTTTTCAAAAGAACTCATGCTTTGGGGAAGTATTTTGAAAATGGGTGTTTAGAGGTAATGCCATCAGTATATGATTTTTTTGGTTACTGTGTATAAAGTGTGATACCTATAAAAAAATTCTCTTATCTGTGCACTTAAGCTTGGAAACAATATTTCCTAATCTGTTTAATAATCTTTAAAATAAAGAGGTTCAGTGGATTTTAAATCCATTTTTTGCCTCCAAATATAAAAAAATAGAACATCTTCTGGTTAGTTTGCTGCAATAACCACTGATTGATCAGGAAAGATGAAATTTTACTAGTCAAATTTTACTAGATCAAAAATCCTTGCAAAATTGGAGGCAGAATTGAAAATGAATATCATAATGTAGCTAGCATAGCAACATTGTAGTCCTTTAATTGGACTGATGAATCTTTAGGAGCTATCTTGGTTACTTATGAGGGTCATTAAAACCAAATATTAAAACAGTTGAACTTAAAACCAAAGTTTTCATGTGCCATGTTACAAAATGAAGCAGCATTTTAAAAATAAGAAAGTAGATTCAATCACATCCCTCTAACTAAAAATACATTATTATTATTATTATTGAAAATTTTATTTTGGTGAGATTGAAGTCTTTGTATCATTAATAAGAAGTAAAGATCACTTATTCATAACCTATATATAATATAAATAAAAACATATGTATTGAAGATAGATGCTCAAACATATATAGTTTTTCCTGTACACAAACAAGAAAATTTGGAACCTGCTATGCTCTACTAAGAGCTTCTCAAATCTTATTCAACATTCCATCTTCAGTGCTTAACAGATAGGAGATGTCATTGAAATGATTAATTAAAAAGAGTGGAAGGTTGAAGCAATTGATGGATCAATAGCTACTGGGTGGATAGATGGACATAAGATGCAAGGATGCATTGACTGATAGATGCCAGCACAGTGCTAGGTATTAGGAAGGGACAGAAAAGCAATGCAAGTCTTGGTACCTCTGTCCAGGAGCTTACTATCTAGCCTGGGAGACAAGTACACATGCAGGAAATAGTTTTACAGAAGCATGAGGCACTTGTTGATTAAATGCTCAGATAACTAGAACCAGCATAAATGCAGTAAGTTTTGCTGTTTCATTCCATGAACCTGGAGCAAGCAGATCAGGGTTGAAGACTGTCATCTTCCACTCTCCAACTCTGCATACTAAAGACTACATAACCCCATAAGCATTAGTGGCATTAATCAACCCCCCAGCTGAGAAAGTAACTTTCCCGCTTAAGGAATGTTTTCTAGTTGCAGCTTTCATCAGTTCAGTGTTTTTGGTGAAAGAGTTTCCCTTCTAAAACTATAATTACACCTTCAAGTCTGGGAATGCCTACAGATGATCCCTGGTATTTCTTATTGAGACATTGTAACACAAGGGAGGAAAATGCAAAAAAAAAAAAAACAACTCTAACTTAATTACTAGCATCCTTATAAATTTACCTACCTAGGAAACCCAAAGGGAACATGGACATTCCCTTGGAGATTCCCTACTTCACTAAATGCCATTTTTTATGTAGCAGGGACATGCTTAATGCTGGGGAGATTATGATGATTAAACAAACCATTAGGATAAAAAATGACTTCTATAAAAGCAAGAAAAGGATTTAGCGTTTTTGTGTCAGGCATTGTTCAGACAGTCAGTCATGCAGCATGCATTCATCGGCACCTATTGTGTACTAGGCTTAGTCCTAAGTGTTGATGATACAAAGATAATTATCAAACACAAAAATCAAGAAGGTACATGAAGCAAATGTATCTATTTGCCCACCCATTGAAAAATCCTTTAAATGACAGAAAGTACACTTTTCAGAAAGACAAATTTGGTACCAATAACCAACCGTTCTACTGAAAACAACTAGAAAAGCTGGATAAAATATTTTTTAAGAACTTCTTAAAGGCACTAGAGAGCTGACAAGATAGCAAAATTTACCATACTGATACCTGGAAAAGGATAGAGGCCCAGGGAGATGATCTCAGTTTTGGAATATTTTTTCCTCTAGGAAAATATTTTTCCACATATATGCGCTAATATACGATATTTGTTTTTCTCTTTCTGACTTACTTCACTCTGTATGACAGTCTCTAGGTCCATGCACGTCTCTAAAAAGGACCCAATTTTGTTCCTTTTTATGGCTAATATTCCATTGTATATATGTACCACATCTTCTTTATCCATTTGTCTGTTGATGGGCATTTAGGTTGCTTCCATGACCTGGCTATCGTAAATAGTGCTGCAATGAACATTGGGGTGCATGTGTCTTTTTTTGTTTTTTCTGTCTGTTGAGATGATCATGTGGTTTTTGCCCTTTAATCTATTAGTATGGTGTATTACATTGATTTTCTTTTCTTTCTTTATTTATTTGGTTGCACCAGGTCTTAGTTGGGGCTCCTGGGCTCCTTAGTTGTGGCATGCGGGCTCTTAGTTGCGGCATGTGGAATCTAGTTCCCTGACCAGGGATTGAACCCAGGCTCCCTGCATTGGGAGTGTGGAGTCTTAACCACTGGACCACCAGGGAAGTCCCTATATACATATTTAAAATACACAATAACAATGGTATATAAGTTAGAAAGATGTTAAAGTGTTCTAAGAATTTTTCATTGTCTAGGAAGCAGGTAATATTAGACTTAGGTAAATCAAGGATGCATATTGTAATCACTAGAATAACTACTGAAATACCTGTAAAAGAGTATATGATGTCCATGCTAATAGAAGAAGATATGAAGGATATGAGATAATAAAAAATTTTCCATTAATCTTAATGAAGGCAAGAAAGCAAAAAAAAAAAAAAAAAAAAAGAGGAATATACTAGGTAAATGAATAGAAAGTACTTAGTAAGATGACAAGTTAAAACCCAAGACATCAGTAATCACATTAAATGTTAATAGAATAAATGTTCCTTCAAAAAACAGATCGTCAGAATGGATTTTCAAAAACTCTGGCATATGATCTTTAGAAGAGGCACATCTAAAACGTAAGACAAAAGAGCAATTATGACAGAAGAATGGAAAATGAAAAGAAAGGTGGTATGTCATATTTATATCAGACCAAACAGGCTTAAAGGCAAAGAATTGCAAGATACAAAAGAGAACATTTTGTAATAAAAACAGGTTCAATTTGCCAGGAAGATATAACAGTTCTAAATTTGTGTACACTTAATAACATAGTCTCAAATATACATGAAGTTAAATTTTTTTTAATTAATTAATTTATTTTTTTGGCTGCATTGGGTCTTTGTTGCTGTGCGCAGGCTTTTCTCTAGTTGTGGTGAGCCGGGGCTACTCTTCATTGCACTGTGCAAGCTTCTCATTGGGTGGCTTCTCTTGTTGCAAAGCACGGGCTCTAGGCGCGCGGGCTTCAGTAGTTGTGGCACTCGGGCTCAGTAGTTGTGGCTCGTGGGCTCTAGAGCGCAGGCTCAGTAGTTGTGGCGCAGGGGCTTCATTGCTCCGTGGCATGTGAGATCTTCCTGGACCAGGGCTTGAACCCATGTCCCCTGCATTGGCAGGCGGATTCCTAACCACTGCGCCACCAGGGAAGCCCATAAAATTAAATTTGACGGAACTGCAAGGAAAAATACACAGATTTGCTGCCGGAGTGAGAGACTTCTACATATTTCTCAGTAATTAATAGAATAAGAAGAAAAAATTATAATATTTTCTATGGAAAGGATATAAAAACAATTCAGTCTTTTCTCTAGTATTGTTGATTGGAATTTGCTTGTTTTTAATCGATGGTATTTCAGGAAGGTCTCTTTCAACTTCACAGTCTGCTCTTGGTAATGTCTAAGTTGGGAAGACCTCTATCAAACTTCTTTCATGTGTGAGTTATAAAATTAGGAAGGATTTTCCACACACTTGCTTTTGCACCTCATTTTTTCTCCACCGCCCCATATTTTTGATGCCAGGCACCATAGAAACCATTCATATCTCGATAAACAATGTCTGGCCCTGGATATTATTTGTATCCTGACTCCAGGCAGTAAGAATATTTCTGAAAGTCATTCCTTTCTGCCGTAGATACCAATAATGTAACCGTACATGGAAATGGTTGTAACCACATAAATATATCCCATTAAACTCACACTGGATGAATCCACTTCTTCAGCTGGATTCCCCAAATGATGCAACTACTCCCACATCAATCAACGTGAGGGGAAGTATGATCAAGAGAAGGCTAGAGTGGAGACAGTGGTCCTAACCAATTATGGGGAAAACATTTTACTTGGTACACTTCATAAACGCCCATGACTCTATGGATCCTTGGAAGGGGTGTATGTTCGTGAGAGGCCCCGAAGGTTCTCTGCTTGATTAGCTTCATAGCAAATCTGCCCTCGCCTGGCAACTGGTAGGAGCTCAATCAATGTTTATTGAATGAATTAATAAAACCTGTGTGATTCAGATTCTTACCAACTGGAACACATGCTCACCATAAACAACCAGTACAGCCATCCTGGTGAGTACTGGGTGACCATTGGCGTGGTCCTACTCCCCAGTGGCTGTTTCAGTGCAGTCTCACTATTGAGTTACTTTGACCCAAGAAACTAACTCAGGGTAGGTTTATCCCTCACATATGCTTCAACAGTCTGGGTCCAACTTGGGACCACATCACAGAGCATGACTCTTGACTCTGTGAACAAGTCACATGGATCCAAATTTAGCCCCTCCAAAATTGCCATCTTGGTCCTGAACAAGCATAAAGTTTGGGACAATCAATTTAACATTGCCAGGATTTAACGATTTAAAGCCAGTTCCTCACCAGTGCTCGAAACACAGAAAACTCAGCTACCTCGCAGATAAAAGTTTTTGTATTCTGTTCCTTTGAAATCTGTTGGTCTGTCTTGCACCTTGAATGGCTCTTTTACCCATCAGTGGTTTTAAACAACATGCATTGGTCATTGGGAAAATATTTGCTCACTGGGTTATACAGATCTCCCAGTTGTTGACATTTTTTATGATACAGTATCAAAAAATCACATTTATGATTATCCCCAGCATTGGGAAGCTGTTTGAAATTCTAACCTTCACTTTGAAAATGGAATTTTATCATAGGCAACAAACAGTTTTTCTTGAAGTGACTGCCTCGCTTCATTCATTTTATTTTATTTTCTTCAGCTTTATTGAGATATAACTGGCAAGTAAAATTGTAATACGTTGAAAGTTCACAACGTGATGACTTGATACATGTATATATTGTGAAAAGGTTCTCACAAGCCAGTTAGTTAACACATCTGTCATCACACATATTAACCCTGTTTTTTGTGTGTGTGTGTGTGTATATGAGAACACATGTTCTACTCTTAGCAAATTTCAATTATGCAACGCAGTGTTGTCATCTGTAGTCACCAGGTTTTACAGTACATCCTCAGACCTTATTCATCTCATAGCTGAAAGTTTTACCAACCTCTGTTTCCCCCACCTTCCAGCCCCTGGAAAACCTTTTTTCTACTCTCTGTTTCTATGAGTTTGACCTCTCTCTCTCTTTTTTTTTTTTTAAGATTCCACATCTAAGTGATAGTATGCAGTGTTTGTGTTTCTGTCTGGCTTATTTCAGTTAGTATAGTACCTTCCGTGTTGATTCATGTTGTTGCAAATGGCAGAATTTCCTTCTTTTTTAAGGCTGAGTAATGTTCCATTGTGTGTGTGTGTGTGTGTGTGTGTATACACACACTTGCCTTCCACAAGTCTAAGATATTTTCTTATGTTTTCGTTAAGAAGCTTTATAGTGTAGTTTTCACATCTAGGTCTGTGATTCATTTTGAATTGATGTCTATTTATGTTATAAGACAGAGAACAAGGTTTATTTTTTACATGCATATATTCAGTTGTTCCAGCACCATTTATTGAAAAGACTTTCCTTCCCTCTTGATTTGTACTTGTACCTTTGTCAAAACACACATGATATATATATGCCTATTTCTGGACTCCATTTGTTTTTATTGATTTATTTATTTACTTGTAATTAACCATAATTTAATTACTACAGCTTTACAGTAAATCTTGAAATATGTTAATGTAAATCCTCCAACTTTGTTCTTCTTAAAATTATCTTAGGTATTCTAGGTTCTTTCCATTTCCACATATATTTTAGAATCAGCTTATTAATGTTTATAAAGAAAGTCTTTCAGGATTTTGACTGGAATGTCATTGAATCTATAGATCAATTTGGGGAGAATTTCCATCTTAACAAAATTAAATATTTGAGTCTATTAATACAGTATGTCTTTCTTTTTTTAATCTCTTTGTTATCTTCTTTAATTTATCTTAGCAATGTTTTGTAGTTTTCAGCATAGCGGTCTTCACATCTGTTGTTAATTTATTCCTAGATATTTGTGGTATTTTTTAGTTTCTTATTGTTACAGCTAATACAATGGTTTTTCATTACCTTCTACACCCTAAATATAAGCAGAACCCAGCTGCCATATGGTTTTAACACACTATACAATTCATTGTAAGTGCATTTATAATTTACTTAAAGAATCCCTTACTGTTGGGAATTTAGGTTATTTAAATTCTATTCGCTTATAAGTAAAACTGAACTGAGCATTTAAATGGAATATATTGAACCAGATGCTGTTCTTAGCACCTTGTATTAGCTTATTTAACCCTCAGAAAAGCCATTTTGTTAATGTCTGATTCTCTTTTTAGAATAAATCCCTAGACATGAAATTGATAGAGAAAAGGGTGCACATGTTTGCAAAGCTCTAGCAGACAAATAAGAGCTTCTTGCCACGTCATTTCAGAGCAGCCCGGCTAACAGTGTTGTACAGTCCGCACCTTGGCGTCCAGTATGTAGGCTTAAAAACCCAGCCCATGGGAAGCACGACAATAAATCTTTGTCTATGGGATAGAAGGATGAAGGAATGTTTAGATGAACCACGGAAACGAGAGGTCAGCTCAACTGGTGTGAACTTTCCTGGATTTGAGCCAGCTCTGTGTTTGTCCACCTGTCTTCATAAACTTCAAGTGGAAAACACAACCATCAAGAGAATCCACGCTGGTTAAGTAATCATACGCAGTTAATTGCCTTTCATCATTAGAGAAATGGGTTATGACATTATTATATGATTCATGCCAGAGTCTTCCCTCACCTATCTCAGATTTCATACTCGTGTCCATACTGGTTTCGAAACCCTGGATCATACTTCATCTTTCCTCAAGAAGCGAGGCTCATCGCCTGTATCCAAGATGCCAGTGTATAGCACAAAGCACATTAACCGTCTAAAAATCTCCTGGCTTTTGACATTATAGCAGCACATTGATGGGCCCAGGAAGGCCATGGCTGTTT